>NW_003852509.1:5315947-5390284 GCF_000181295.1 Otolemur garnettii
GCCTCCCAAGTAGCTGGGACGACAGGCGCCCGCTACAATGCCTGGCTATTTTTTGGCTGCTGCCGTCATTGTTGTTGGGCTGGCCTGGGCTGGATTCGAACCGGCCACCTTAGGTGTATGTGGCCGGTGCCTTAGCCACTTGAGCCACAGGTGCCAAGCCAAAAGGTGGGCAAATTCCAAAAAAAAAAATATATATATATAGTGGGCAAATAAAGCGAATAGGCAAGTGTTTTTTAAAAGAAGATGTAAAAATGGTCAACAAACATATGAAAAAATGCTCAACGTCACTAATCATCAGAGAAATGCAAATTAAACTCTCAATGAGATACTATCTTACTCTAATCAGAACGGCTATTAATAAAAAGTCAAAAAACAATAGATAGTGTTGGTGCAGATGTAGTGAAAAGGGAATCCTTATACATTGTTGGTGGGAACGTAAATCAATATAACTTAGTATGGAAACCAGTATGAAGATTTCTCAAAGCACGAAAAGTAGATTCACCATTCAATGTCGCAGTCCCACTAAAAAAAAAAAAAGTTTCTCAAGGATTGGTTCCCACCCACCCAGTCGAGCTTATAGGTTGTCCTGGAAGCCAGATACAGAAATATGTGGGATTTCTGAGAATTCTCAAAGAGCTGGAGAAGGGTAGTTTTCCTCCTCCCCATCAGTTGGGACTGCAGCATTACTGTTCTCCACTGCAGCTCAGCAGCTGGCAGAATCCCCCGGCTTCTCAGTGAACTTGCTGAACACTCCAGCCTCCCCAGGGGGCAGTCCTTCCAGCAACTCGAATAGGAGAAGGGCAATCCGAGTGCTTGGGATCGCAGGAAAACATTTAGTCTTTTGTGTCAGGTGGGATGGGACCCAGGCTCAGTGGTGGTACCTCAATGATGAAGGAGGACTGGGACTTGGCGACTGCTCTCCTGTGGGATAAAGGGAGAAGGCTTTTGATCCCCGTTCACTGACAGGCTGCTTGCCCATCATGGAGCTCCCGTTTGGGGGCCGAGTTCCACTTTCTTCTTGAGCTGGGCCCATACCTGATCTTTGTTTTTTCTTCTACTTTCTTATTTTTGCCACTTGACTCAGCCTGGGTGATGTGAACCTCACACAGTCCTCTCAGTACACAGCTCCTCACATTCAGCTCTGGACATGAGCCTGGCAAGAGCCCCTTCTAGGTGGCCACCTTCCCACAATCCTCTGCAGGCCATAGAGTCTCTTATAGTAGTCAGAGATAATAATCTCTTATATCTCTATATCTATTGTTATTTTCCCTTTTTATTTCTGATTGAGGTTATTAGAGATTTTACTTTTCTGTTTCTAGTTAATCTAACCAACAGTTTGTGAGATAATTTCCACATTACTTGAACTCTTTTGAAAAACTAAGAATATAAGTAATAACAGTTTGTAAGTATTGGGGAATTGTCTGAAGCCTTGTGCCTTAGAAAACAGGCAGGCCAGAATCTATAGAACAGGATTAACAACCTTCTATATAGAACTCTTACTGCACTGCTGTTCGCCCAAGCAGATAAGGGTTGACAGCCCTCTGTGCAGGGGAACAAGTCTAAGGTGACGTGTGTATAAAACCATGTCCTCCAGTGAGTGGCTTCCAAGCTTCTTGAAAACAAAGCTGTAAAACTTAATTCTTAGAACTAAATTGAGTGCTTGTAAAATAGATTGCCTCCTTGCTCCATCTGTTGATTTTTTACTCTATAGAAATAAAGTTTGGAATGCATGGTTGCTTAAGAAATACTATGGTTGTTTCTAAGTCAGTTTTCCAGACTCAGTGTTTCCTTTTAAGGTTAGGATAGAATAGGGGATGTTAATTATAAATTATTGATTGATGTGGTGTCCGTGACTTACTGACTATAAAAGACTCTTTGAAATAAAGATGATTGCTATTTGCCATCCCGTGAGCAGTAGTCTGTTTCTTGCATCCATACAATTTTAGGTGCGGACTTACACCTGAGGCAAAGCTCTCTCCGTTTCCTTACAGAACCTTCAACTGACAACAGTTTATTTTTATTTATTTTTTAAAATAACCAACTTTTTATTTTATTAATTTTCTGAATGATTCTTTTGTTGTCAATTTCATTAATTTCTGAATTAATATTGGTTATTTATTTTCTTCTGCTAAGTTTGGAATTGGATTGCTCTTCCCTTCCCATTACCTTGAGATGATTCATTAGGTTGTTGATGTGCTCTCTTTCTGTTTTTTGGATGTAGGTGTTTGATGCAATAAATTTCCCTGTTAAGACTGCTTTGCAGTATCCCACAGGTTTTGGTTTCATTGTTGTTATATTCGAGGAATTTAACAATTTCCTCCTTTATCTCTTCCTTGATCTGTCATTCAGCATAAGGTTGTTTAATTTTGATGCCTTTTTGTGGGAATGACAATTTTTGTTGGAATTGATTTCCATCTTTATTGCATTGTGGTCTGAAAAGATACAAAGCATAATTTAAATTCTCTTAAGTTTGAAGAGGTGTGATTTGAGTCCTAGGATATGATCTATTTTAGAGTATGTTTCATGGGCTGATGACAAGAACATATATTCCTTAGCTTTGGGTTGGTGTGTTCTGTATATGTCTGTTAAGCCCATTTGTTCTAGGGTCACATTTAACTCCCTTGTATCTTTGTTTGGTTTTTGTTTAGAGGATCTATCTAGTTCTGTCAGAGGGGTGTTAAAGTCCCTAGATATTATGGTGCTATGGGCTATCATATTGCTCAGACCAATCAAAGTCTGTTTCATAAATATGGGAATATTTAATTTTTGAATTAAATATTAAACATTTAATATTAAATTAATATTAGCATTAATATTTAAATATTAATTTAACATTTGAATATAAGCATAAATATTTAGAATTGAAATGTCATCCTGTTATATTGTTCCCTTGATCAGTATGAAGTGACCATCTTTGTCTTTCTTAACTTTATCTGAATCCATTTGTATCTGAAAACAAGATTGCAACCCCTCCTTTCTTCTGATCTCCATTTGCCTGAAATACTGCTTTCCATCCCTTTACCCTGAGACTTGATTTGTCCTTCAGTGTTAGGTGTGTCTCTTAAAGCTATCAAGTGGATGGTTTGTGTTTTTTTATCCAATCAGCTATCCTGTGCCTCTTAGGTGGGGATTTGAAGCCATTAACCCTTATTGAGAGAATTGATAAGTGTGATGGAGCTCTGTTCATCTTATTTTGAGAGAGTTCATTACTTAGTTTTATCCTTTGTACCATTGTGAAAACTAGGTTTTGCCAATTAGTTTCTGGGTATTTATTTTGCTGGTGGTCCATTGTGATGGTCAGGGTGGTGAATAGGTTTAAGTATTATCTATAGAGCTGCTCTTGATGTGACAAATTTCCTCAGTATTTGTATATCAGTAAAATATTTGATTTCTCCATCAGTTGTGAAGCTTAGCTTAGCAGGATATAGAATTTGGAGATGAAATCTGTTTTGTTTAAGAAGGTTAAAGGTAGATGAGCAGTCTCTTCTGGCTTGAAAAGTTTCAGTTGAGAAGTCTGTTGTCACCATGATGGATTTGCCCATGTAGGTCAGTTGATGCTTACTCCTGGCTGCTTTCAGAATTTTCTCCTTCATTTTGACTTTGGACTTTATTACAATGTGTCTTGGAGATGCTCTGGTTGTGGAGAGAAGACCCAGGGTTTTCTCTCTAAAGGAGAGTTTTGAAATATTTAGATTAACTTGGGAAGTTTTTCTTTATGATATACCCAACAGGGCTCCCATTCCTCTGGGACATTCTTCTTCCCCTTCTTGGAGACCTATAATTTCTATGTTTGAATAATTTGTGAAGTCCCATAGTTCTCTGTGTGGAACTTTCTGTTTTCTCTCTCTTCTTTTCTACCTCTTTACCTGGGTTAGCTCACAAACTTTATCTTCTAGCTCTGAGATTCTTTCTTCTCCATGGTCTTTCTACTGCATCTTAAAGTGTCCTGATTGATCCCTTCAATTCCTTAAGCTGAGATATATCCTTTCTATATTCGTCATATCTTTTATCCATTTTTTGATTCTGTTTTTCCACTTTCTCAGCAATACCCTTTATTGCCTTTTCTATCCACATTTTAAGTTCCCTTTGTATCATTTCCATTCGTTCTTTATCCATGGAATCCTCTGCAGTAGCTGTGTTATGGTCCCTTGGGGGTGGGTTGCTCTGTTTTGGTTTTTCATGGTGCCAGGATTTTTCTGTTCGTTCCTCCCCATGTGTATTTTCTTCTTGTTCACTGTCTATTCCTTGTTACTGCCTCCTTTGCCTTGAATTGCCTAGTCTCAGAGCTTAGGTTTGAAAATGGCCTTTTGATATAAAGCCAAAAGGAAGAGACGAGTAAAGACCAAGCAGTGAGAAAGAAAGGGAAAGGTTAGGAAGAAAAAGAAAAAACAAGCAAGAATGTGGGTGAAAGAAAAGAACTAGAGAAAAAGAGAGGACAGAAAGAAAGAGTGACAGGAGAAATTATATTATTTGGCAGGAAGCTACTGCCACATCTGCAACTCTAGGACTTTGGGGTGCTCTGATAGGTGGGTCCTTCAAAATTTGGAGCTCCTTATGAGTCCAGGAAAAAGCAAGACCTCCCACTTCCACCAATTGTAGAAAGAGAAAGAGAAGAAAAGAAAAGAACAATTCAGCAGTATGTCACAGTGGGGACCTGCCAGCACTGACTTTCCAAAGGCCAAAGCTAGAAGGACACCCTGGACTGTAAGCTCATGATCTTGAGCTAGATTACTGCCATTACTCTCCAGAACTCAGAAAGAAAAATAAAAAATAGGTAAGGGTAAATAAAAATGCAATTACACAACATAAAGAAAGAAAAAAAGGGATATCTTAGCTGTTATATGAGAAATTCATGTGGAAAAGATGAGCAAAGTAGAAAAAATCTCAACCAAGAGAGAGAAAAAAGAAGAGAAATAAAGAAGAAAGAGAGAACAGGATATAAGGGACTGAAGAAAATAAAAATCAAAGTTAAGAATATAACTAACCTAACCAAAACAAAACAAGTAAACAAAACAAAACCCAAACCCCCAAACCAATAATAACAATAACCCCAGCAACAAAAAGGAGGAAAGAAAAAAACTCTGGACACCAGGTGGCACTGTGGTGTTAGGAGACAGAGAACACATGCCAGAAACTACTCTTTAGTTGTGGAGGAGATGGGGTCTTGTCTTCCTGACTTAGTTGCCCATAGTCAGTTGTAGGAGACCAAGCACCAGGCTTATAGAAGCGCCACCAGTTCTTGAGGGAGGCGCTGGGATTGAGACAATCTCTTAGCCAGCGTGGAGATGTTTTGCAGCCAGGAGACAAGCCCTCAAGGAAGTGCATGAGTTAATGAGATAAGATCAGGTTCCTTCGCAAGCAGGTGTTATACTCTGGACATTTGTGGTTCAGCAGGGTGGGAGTCGAGTCCTGGGGAAAGAGCACATAGTGATCATTAAGCACCATAGCTCCAGTATGTGGACCCCCCACACCTGTTGTATAATGCTTCAATAAAAGTCCATGAGAGAGGTTACTCAGGGCTCTCCCTGCATAATGGGAAGCCCACCTTTTGCAGGCTTGTACCTTCAATCTGTGTCCCGGCTGTTTTTATTCCCATGGTGATGGGGTACCACAGAGGGCACTGACAGTCAGTGCTTACTTATCATCAGCATTCAGATCTTTAAGGTCTCACCAGAATTCTTAGGAGGCATCTTTCATAGTGCTCTAGGACGACCACTCCCATGGGTATGAGAGCCAGTCAGCTTCCCCCAGGAGTGGATGCTTAAGTTCAGGGAATGCCAGAGCCTCCCATGTACTAGGACTCTGTGGACAGTTTCTCCCACATGACCTTCCCCCAATGGCAGCCCAGCTAGCAGCCAAGCCAGTAGGAGATTCACCCCACCAGGTATTCAAACCTGGACAATGTACACGGAATCCACCCACTCATCTAAGACCTCCACAGAAGTTCTAATGTGCAGTCCAGCCCCAAATTAAAAACCTGCAAGATAGCCCCTTCATGTCTCCAGCCCTCTGTTTGAGGGCTGGCCAGCTGGCTCCCACCCATTCCCATGCACTTGTCTTCCTTACCTCCTCCCTGGCTCCTGTAGTTCATTGCAGCCTTAGTGTCCCCTCAGAGTGATGACTCCAAGTAGTTTCCCTGGCTGGAGATGATAGGGTTTTTTTTTTTCCCCTGCCTTGCTGGGAGGAGGCTAGTAGGGACGTGTTTCTAGTCACCATCTTGCTCCACTCTAATTCATAAAATCTTGATACTGGCTTGGTGCCAGCCACATGCACTGAAGGTGGCGGGTTCGAACCCGGCCTGAGCCAGCTAAACAACTGCAACAAAAATAAGCAGGCATTGTGGTGGGCACCTGTAGTCCCAGCTACGTGGGAGGCTGAGGCAAGGGAATCGCTTAAACTCAAGAGTTTGAGGTTGCCATCAGCTGTGATACTATAGCACTCTACCAAGGGTGACAGCTTGAGACTCTGTCTCAAAAAAAAAAAATTCTTGATACAACTCTTCCTTGAGATAACCATCTAACTTGTGTATATAATAAGAGTTATAGATAAGAAACATCCATTGAGGGACATAATTCTGCAAATAATCTAGATTGCAATGACCTGCTTTTTAAATAATTAATAATTTTAGTAGTATCATTTTTGGACCTTTTATAATTCAGGTAATAATGATTTTGACACTAGCACTTCTCTGAATAGAAAACAATGTGTAAAAATAATTTTTGGATTTTTTTTTTCTCAAGTGTAACCCATCCTTTTGCACCTCTGGACATAGACAGGGCTCCATCCGTATAAATACTTATGCAGGAATCCCAAGACAAGTCATTAGAATTAAAGTAATTATCAATCAAATCAAAATTATCTTCCCCCCTTGTTGTTTGGAATGGCTGACAAAATAAAAACTGTCCTATGATTTCTTCTTTATAGATAAATCTACTGAATGCTAGAAGTTGTGGTTTACCACTGATACCAGTAGATTCATCAAACTGAATTGCAAACAGGTTTTCTTCTTTGAGGTGAGATATTGCTTTAAATTTCATATTTTCAACAAATCCTTAACATGCTGAGAAATTGTATTATCTGAAAGTGGAATTTTAAAAATTTCCTTTTCATATCCTTCTCCAAACAATGTTTTTACAGTTGCACAGCAGGCTAGTAAAATAATGAATTCTGCCATTGTAAGAGATTTCATTTTCCTAGCTACGATTTCTCCAACTGTGTAACTTGCTGCTTATTCTTTATCTCTTATCATTGCATATTTGGTCCATATTTTTCTGGTTTAGTATTACTGAATGCAAATTGTTTTAAATATTCCACCAGCTTTTTGGACAAGTGGGGATGTACGGATTGTAAACATCTCTGTAATTTGCTATGAACCATAGCTCCACAAATTATGCATGTGGGATGTGGTGATTTATGACACACAAAACTGAGCAACAAATAATCTTCATTATATTGACAACTAATTGTTTTGTTTTGTTTTTGAAACAGAATCTCACTCTGTTGCCTGGGTAGAGTGCCCAGGCATCATCATAGCTCACAGAAACCTCAAACTCCTGGACTCAAGTGATCCTCTTGCCTCAGTCTCCCAAGTAGCTGGGACCACACTGCCCAGCTAGTTTTTCTATTTTTAGTATAGATGGGTCTTGTTCTTGCTCAGGCTGGTCTCAAACTGCTGAGCTCAAGCAATCCACCCACCTCAGCCTCTCAGAGTACTAGCATTACAGGTATGAGCCGCCGAGCCCAGCCTGGCAGGTTAATTGTTTCTAATTTAGTTGCTTATGTATTGGTGTCATCTGATTTTCATTTCTTTGCTAAAAGTGTCTATTTTCATTGAACACTATGTAATAAAAATTTGCCCAAATCAAAAATAATAAAAGTAAGTAAATAAACAACTCAGACTTTTGAAAAAAGAAATACTGGTATTAATTAAACACACTTGGAAAATTTTCAAAACTTGAATTAGCAAAGTAATTGTGTCCCACTCCTTTACTATTTTAAATCTAGACAGAACTGTATGACATGTTCAATATGAGGTACATCTCCTTACTACTCAGGCACACCAAGGCATTGCTGAATCATACGGCTTCCATTTTGGATGATATCAACATTGTTCACTGGCAAATCCTTGTCAAATTATGCCAACTATGGACATGTCACAAAACTTTATTTTTCAAGGCTACATGCCTCCCACTTTAGAAATAAGACAGTATTTATTTATTATAATAATGATATACTCACACAATCAATTTAAAGAGGTTTTAATTTTTTTTTTTTTTTGAGACAGAGCCTCAAGCTGTTCCCTGGGTAGAGTGCTGTGAAATCACAGCTCACAGCGACCTCCAACTCCTGGGCTCGAGCGAGTCTCCTGCCTCTGCCTCCCAAGCAGCTGGGAACACAGCTATTTTTTGGTTGCAGCCATCATTGTTGTTTGGCGGGCCCGGGCTGGATTCAAACCTGCCACCTTAGGTGTATGTGGCTGGCATCTTAGCCACTTGAGCCACAGGCGCTGAGCCAAGAGGTTTTAATTTTAACATGTACACGTACTGTGCATTGAACTTCTTCTGAAAGTAATTTAATTAAGGATCATTAAAACTTTTCTCAGCACAATTAAGATCTTCTCACCGCACATCAGTATGCCTCAGCACACTGGTTGAAAATCATTATCATAAGCAAAGTACCACAATAAGAGAAACAAGTATGTTCAGTACTTTAGAACCAATAGATTAACAACTACGTGTGCAAGTGAAAGAAAAACTCAATTAAATTTAAGGTGGGGAATGTGGAAAAGGTTGCGTAAATATCTGCCCTATAGGTACATTGTGCAGTTATATTGCACACTTTCTGGGTAAAAGGCACTACTACAACCAGGAGATGAACCTTAGAAAAGGAAACTGTGTAATAAAATTATAGGCACCCCCATATAAATTAGAAAAATTTTTAAGGAATTTTACCAAACTAAAAGTTTCTGCAAAGGAAATAATCAACAGAATACACAGGCAACCTACACAATGTGAGAAAATATTCATAAATTATGCTGCTGGCAAATCCAGGATCTACGAGGAGTTCAAACAAATCAGCAAGAGTGAAAAAAATGACTTCAATCAACAAGTAGGCAAAAGATATGAATTTTTTTTCAGTCATAATTTTATTGGCTATAAAGAAGTCCAGCATATAGAAATCTCATTATTTAACAAAATGTAGTTTGAACTTTAATTTTTTGTATTATAATTAATACTCCAATGCACATCTTTTGTATAATTTCTCTATGTTTTTAATCATTTACTTTGCATAAATTCTTCAATATAGAATTACATTGAATTGGCTAAGGTATAGGAGCTTCTAAAAAATAATCCTTGATCAGTATTTCTAAATTATTCTTCAGAGGGTTTAAATTACAATTCAATACCATGAAATGGACATTTTTCTCAACTCAGAATATATTTTTAAAATTTATACAGTTTTATGCCAAAGAAGTGTGACATGTAAAATGGATTCCTGGTTAGTTTATTCAACATCTCCTATCTCATGCACAAATAAAACTAATTCAGAGTTTCATGTTGAAAGCATGTATTATATTATTCTGTATTGTTTAATTATTAGAACCCATCTTGTTCCAAAGGGATTTTTAAATGGTTTAATTAATATATAATAATGAATAAGACAAGTTGAAGGTGTTGCCAGACAAAGAAACATAAAAAGTGTGGGGTAACAGATGTTAGACTCATTACTTGTCCTGGATTATAGTAATCTGCGGTTATATGTTGTGTGAAAGACACCTGATCTGAAAATGCTGTTGTACATTGCAAGTTATTTTTAGTTTTACCTATAATTTTTCATAAAGGTAAAAACTGATTTCTAGTAAATGGCTAAACTTGTTCGTAAACAGTAAGTTCTTTTTGATATGTTAACTCTAATCCATCTGCCTTCATTGAGGAGTACTTATGATTGTGTGGAAAAAAGGTAATTTTCAACTCGTAACTTCACTGAACAGTTCTCAATGTCCTTTTCCATAATATTTGCTGGGGTTACTAGTAACAGAAACTTGCCAAGGAGCACAGTGTTCTTTGATCTCCAGCTTTTAAGTGTATGTCCTTTGGAAGCGACTGAAGTGGGAAATTTAAAACAGGAGAAATAGAAGTGGAAATTTTATTAGGGTAATAAACCAACATATGAAGGGGCAGGTCACAAAATGAACTTTTTCTTTTCTAACAAAAAAGTTTTATTTATTTAATTTTATTTTTTTGAGACAGAGTTGCACTATGTCACCCTTGGTAGAGTGCTGTGGTGTCACAGCTGACAGCAACCTCAAACTCTCGGGCTTAAGCAATTCACTTGCCTCAGCCTCTCGAGTAGCTGGGACTACAGGTGCCCACCACAACGCCCAGATATTTTTTTGTTGCAGTTGTTGTTGTTTAGCAGGCCCAGGCCAGGCTTGAACCCACCAGCCTCGGTATATGTGGCTGGCGCCGTAACTGCTGTGCTACAGGAGCCGAGCCTCTAACAAAAAAAAAAAATTTTTTTAAACACATATTTAACTGCAAATTTCCCTTAAAAGAAGAAAGAGAGAAGACACATTGATATGTTGTATAAGAAAATAAGGCAATGGCTAAAAAGACAAGAAGAGGAATATAGAAAGAAGTTGAATTGATAAAACAACTTGAGCCAACTCTGAAAAAACTAAGTATGAAGTTGAGGACAGGAAAAAAATCATTTGAATCAGGAAAATTAATCTTTGGTAAATATTTCATGTTTTTAACTTAATTTCATCAATATTGCTTATAATATTCCTTTAATTTCGTATATTTTATATACAGAGGTTTAAAACAAACTAAAAATGTTACTTTGTCTTAAAAATAAACTATGACATGTATAACTAAAATTGTTTATTATAAATCTTGGCATCTATTGGATACTCAAGATCTGTTTTCTGAATGAAGGAACAGAGGGTAAGTAGAGTTTAATCACTCATATAAATGCTAATTTGGATATTTTTATCTTAACATACAGGCTAACTAGTTTAATCAAGGTGGTTTGATGGTTTGTAAAGCATTTTTTTTTTCACAATTCTATATCTGCTTGTAGTTAAGAACTGTTTTTGCTCTTTGGTGAATTAAGCTGTCATTTATGTAATCAAAATTTGAGTAATTCTTGAGAGATGAAGGTTCATGTGTTTTAATAAGCTACTTCCTTTTAATGGTTTTATTAAAGGTCATACTCTTAGATACTAATATTTCTGACATATTTTTCACAATGCTATTAAGACCAAAAACTTAACGTATCCCTAGATTGTACAAGAGGAGAGTGACACCCAGAGGCAACATACTGGAGAACACAAGCTGGAACATTGCAGGACAAGATTCTGACCAAGTACTGCTGCCCAAAAGGGGAGATAAAACTGTCTCAAGAGAAAATGAATTCTGGGGGGAGAGAGGGTGATTGGTGGGGTCACCTCTATGGTTTATCTTACAACGGTATAAGTGAATCTTTCTAAAAGCAGAGTATGAATGTTTTAACTCAATAACTAAGAAAATGACATGAAGGTTATGTTAGCCAGTTTGATGAGAGTATTTCAAAATGTATATGAAAGCAGCACACTGTACCCCATGACTGCATTAATGTACACAGTTATGCTGTAAGAAATAAAGAAAAAATAAATAAATAAAAGAAAAAAAGAAAAATGAATTCTGAGGTATTTTCAAGTGTGTGTGTGTGTGTATACTTATTTTAAAAACTCTATGCATCATAGGCTCAGTGCCCGTAGCACAGTGGTTACAGCGTTGCCACATACACCGAGGTTAGCGGGTTCAAATCCAGCCCAGGCCTACCAAACAACAATGACAACTGCAACAAAAAAAATAGCCAGGCATTGTGGCAGGCGCCTGTAGTTCCAGATCCTCGGGAGGCTGAGGCAAGAGAATCTCTTAAATCCAAGAGTTTGAGGTTGCTGTGAGCTACGATGCCACGGGCACTCTACCAAGGGCAACATAGTGAGACTCTGTCTCAAAAAACTCCCAAAACAACAACAACAAAAAACTATAGGTATCATAGAAAATATAGAGGTTTTTAAGCCCCACACATATGCAGAGGTATGTATAAAATACACATATTTGGAATGGTGGTGGTGGTGGCATTTTTTCTCATCAAGCGATGTTATTAATTCAACTCCATTCACTTGCACCAGGTGAGATAGTGACATTCATTATGGGCTCATCCAAAGAGGGTTTTAATATTTCCATAGTAATTGATACTTTCTATATCACAAAGCTACTAAAAAGAGATTTTCATAATAACAATAGATAATGAACAATAGATGAAAAAGAGATGTTCTATCCTCTGGAAGTGATTTCATGTCCTTGGTATATTAATGGAGAAGTGAGTTTATTATTTCCACTTACAGGTGAGGAGGAGGACAACCAGTTCAGAGACCATGTTTAGAATGTCATTCTCCTCACTTTTGAGAAAAGTACGTTTTCTCCAAGTAGTATCTTATTTTGATACAAAGAGCTTTTGAGAACAATTAATATGTCATAATATGTATTCAGTGATAATTTATTGGTAAATATTTTGTTTCTAGTAAAAAAGTACAGTGTATTTCCCCTATTTCACATTTTTTACACAGAGGAAACAAAAGTAATTAAATAATATGATAGCAAATTATCTCATGATTTTCTAAGAAGAGTGCTATACATTGAATCTTATTTACCAGTGGTGTTTTAAAGTAAAAGGCTCCTTTTGTATTCACATATTTACCCACAGGAGTAACCGTGATTTGGGGGGCAGGAAGCACTGGAAGTAGAGTGAAAAGGTCTGAGAAAATTAGAATGCTTAGATTTTCAGCTTTTTCCAGAAACGTGATCATTAAGTTCATTGCTATTAGTTGAAGTGCTTAGTAGAATGCCTAGGTTTATGATGTCATTTATCAGTCAATGTAACTCTTATGACTGACTATAAAAATGTTAACAGAAGTACAATGTCTATAGAATATTCTCAGGAAAAAGAAACTTAAAGAACTTGAGGAAATTTTATCTTCCTAAATACATGCAGGGCTAGTGGTCCTACTATGGGGCGGTGTATCCAAGTGTAATGCAATGTCTTCTGCTAGAAGAAACAAAGAGTTGATCAGTGAAAATAATCATTTAAAAGAAAGACTGTATCAATATGAAAAAGACAAAGCAGAAATAGATGCAAGCATCAAAAAGATAAATAATTTTCAAACTTCCTCAAAGAAAATTTAAAGTAATATTTGGTTATGGCTAAAGTTTGAATCTAGTTGAATATAGAATTATCTAGATTATAAATGTATTTTCTCTATCAGCCTAGTAACATACCTTGTTTCTAGCAAAGTGTGTGGTGATATTTTTCAAAGTATGTATGTTAGAGTTATCACGCCTATGGTTCATCCTCTAAGGGTACATGTGAATCTTTCTAAATGTAGAATATAAATGTCTTAACACAATAACTAAGAAAATTACATGAAAGCTGTGTTAACCAGTTGGATGAAAATATTTCAAATCGTATATAAAAACAGCACACTGTACCCCATGACTGTATTAACGTACACAGCCATAATTTAATAAAAAAAATAAATATTATTGCAATTTAATAATAAGATGCTTTCCAAAATTGGTAACAAAAATATCTTAACAGGTTGTAACAACTTCATCAAGACCTGGCTGATACAGTAAAAAAGCAGTCTATGCCAGAGGTGTCCCAAAAGGGTTCATTACATCATATTAATTTAGAAGATGCGATGCCATCCAAACAAGAAATTAAGTCAAACCAGAAGTCATGTAAAGCTAAAATTTAACATGTAGCAGTTAATCTATAATCATTTCATCAAACAGATTTCCTTTTTATTCTCATTATAATTCATTCTATTACAATGTTATTATCTTTATATTGCAACTCTTTGTGAAACTCTGCCTTGCATTCTGTTATTTTTTTCTTATAATTACTTCTATTTTCCTTACACTATTTACTAAGTAAGTATTCTCTACTAAGTATTATTCTTACTAAGTATGTATTCTTAAAGTAGAGAATACATACTTAGTAAGGAAACTTACACTATTTACTCTTAGTAGAGAATTTTATATACTTAGAATACTAAGAATACTTACTTAGTAAGAATAATACTTATTCTTATTAGAGAATACTTACTTAGTAAATAGTAAGGAAACTTACACTATTTACTCTTAGTAAAGTAGAGAATTTTAGTAACTAGTAAGGAAACTTACACTATTTACTCTTAGTAAAGTAGAGAATTTTATATATCATTTCTCACAGGAGTTGAGACACTTTCTTAGAGTAAAAAGTATTTTTTACTGATATCTCTATTGCCAGGATGAGGTAAGCCAGATGAAATCAGAGCATAATGTTTAATAGAATCTTCAAGGATATTGTCTTATTTCTTTTTTTGTGTGTTATTCAGACTGATTTATTTCTTTGTATTCACAGTCTTTGGGGGTGAATATTTGGGTGTGTTTTTTGTTACTTTCAGAATATCAGGGGGTACAGACATTTTGTTTACATAACTTGCCTTTGTACAGAGTCAAGGTTACGAGTGTGCCCTCCACCCACATAGTGTGCATTTGTACGCATTAGGTATGAATCTACCCATGCCTTTCTCCCCCACCACACCTGTTTGATTTTTGTTGAGGTTTATTTCCATATGTGCATGTAAGTGTTGATCAGTTACTTCCAATTTAGTGGTGAGTACATGTGGTGTTTCTTTTTCTATTCTTATGATATTTCATTTAGAAGAATGGTCTCCATTTCCATCCAGACTGTCATAAAAGATACTAGATCAACATTTTTATATTTGAATAGTACTCCATAGTATACCACACTGTGAATTGTGCTACTGTAAGTAGTAGTGCAAGTATCTTTTAAATAAAATTCTTATTTTTTCCTTTGGGTAAATACCTGTAATGAGATTGCTGTATCAAATGGTAGGTCTACTTTAAGTTCTTTGAGGTATCACCTTACTACTTTCCATAGAAGTTGTACTAGTTTTCAGTCCCCTGAGCCTTGTGTAAGAGTTTCTTTTTTTTTTTTTTTACATGTTATCAATATTTTATTAGCTTCTTTTTGGAAGACTATGATAATTTCTTCCAAACTACTTAATTTAAAAAATCACCTTATAATTACTCTGATAGAATTAATCACTATTTATTTATTTATTTTTCTTTCTTCTTTTTTTTTATTCAGTCATTTGTACATAGATCATAAATACACTTATGCCATTATGGGGTTCAATGTGTTGATTATTTGTACAAATTGGAGGGTTTACATTCTACTAAACAACATAGCCTTCACCACTTTTACCCAATTACAGAATTAAGTCATTTGTGCTCTACACCTGAGAGATCCAACTTGTACTTGCAATATGCTCCATAGGTGTGGTCCCCCTACCAACCCTCCCTCTATCAACCTACCTCCCTCCCTTCCCCTCTTCCACCCCTTCACTCCTTCATCCTAGGCTATAATTGTGTTTCATTTTTCACATGCATGTGATGTGTGAGCGATAAATTGGTTTCACAGTAGTACTGAGTACATTGGGTATATTTTTTTCCATTCCTGAAATATTTTACTAAGAAGAATATTTTCCAGTTCCATCCATGTAAACATAAAAGAGGTAAAGTCTTCATTTTTTTTAATGCTCCTTAGTATTCCATAGTATACATATACCACAATTTATTATTTCATTGCAGCTCAATTCATAATTGCCAAGTCATGGAAGAAGCCCAAGTGCCCATCAACTCATGAATGGATTAATAAATTGTATAAGAGTTTCTTTCTCTCTGCATCCACACCAGCATCTGTTGTATTGGGGCTTTTCAATTACAATCCATTCTCACTGGAGTTGGACAATATTGTGTTGGTTTTTATTTGCATTTCCCTCATGCTTAGAGACCTTTTAGCATATCTTCTTTTGAAAAGTTTCTGTTCATGTCTTTGGCCCACTTTTGAATGGGGATGTTTGGTTGTTTCTTGCTGATTTGCTTAAGTTCTTTGTAGATTCTAGTTATTGGTCCTTTCTCAGATGTATAGCATACAGATATTTCCCCCATTCTCTAGGTTGTCTATTTGCTCTATTGATTGTGTCCTTGGCTGTCCAGAGTTTTTTAATTTAATCAGGTCCTATTTATTTATTTTTGTTGTTGCTGGGATTGCTTTGGGAGTTTTCCTCATGAATTCTTTTCCTACACTGATATATGTAAGAGTTTTTTCCACATTTTCTCTAGAATTCTTATAGTTTCATGCCTCATGTTTAAATCTGTTATCCACTGTTAATTAATTTTTGTGAATAGTGAGAGATACAGTTCTGTTTTAGTCCTCTACATGTGGCTATCCAATTTTCCCAGCACCATTTGTTGAACAGGGATTCTCTTTCCTAGTGTGTGTTTTTGTTTCTTTGTCAAAGACTAGATGGCAATATGAGGGTAGTTTCAGATCTGTGTTCTCTGTTCTGATCTATAGGTTTGTGCCTCTGTTTTTATGTCAATACCATGCTTTGTGGTTATTATAACTTTGTAATATAGCTTAAAGTCTGGTAAAGTGATGCCTCCTGATTTGTTCTTATTGTGTAAGGTTGCATTGGCTATTTAGGGTCTTTTCTGGTTCCATTAGAAGTGTAGAACAATTTTTTCTATATCTCCAGAAAATGTTATTGGCATTTTAATGAGGAAATGAATATTCAATACATTTCACTGAATCTATAAATCACTTTGGGTAGTATAACCATTTTGGTAATGTTGATTCTGCCTATCCATGAGCAGGATATGTTTTTCCATCTGTTTATGTGCTTTGCAACTTTTCCTCAAGTGTTTCTTAATTTTCTCTGTAAGCGTCTTTCACCTCCTTGGTTAAATATATTCCTAGGTATTTTATTTTCTTTGTTGGTACTATGAAAGGTATTGCATCTTTGATTTGATCCTCAACTTGACTTTGTTGACATATATGAAAGTTACTAATATGTGCACAATTGATTTTTTAACCTGAAACTTTGCTGAATTTATCAACTCCAGGAGTCTCTGTTGAATTCCTGGGGTTTTTCTAGATATAAGATTATATCATTGTGCTTACTTCAGCAGCACATATAGTAAAATTGGAAGGATACAGAGAAGATTAGCAAGGCCCCTGAACAAGGATGACATGTAAATTCATGAAGCATTACATATTAAAAAAAAAAAGCCTAAAAAAAGAAGATTATATCATCAGCAATGATATAATTTTACCTTTTCTTTCCCCATTTGGATCCCTTAATTTTCTTCTCATATCTGATTTGCTATGGCTGACTCCAGCACTATGTTGAATAGAAGTGGTGATAGTGGGCAACCTTATCTGGTTCTAGTTCTAGGAGGGAATGCATTCAATTTTTTCCCATCCATTGTGATGTTGACTGTGGATTTGTCACATATGACTTTAACCATTTTGAGGTGAGTCCCATCTATGCCTATTTTGTTGAGATTTCTTATCATAAAAGACTAGAATTTTGTCAAATGATTTTTCTGTGTCTATTGAGAGGATTGTGTGGTCTTTCTTTCAGTTTCTATTTATGTGGTGAATTACATGTAGAGATTTGCAAACGTTGAACCATCTCTAATGTGAACGCCAGCTGGTCATGTGCAGTTGGATTTGGTTTGCTAAGATTTTATTGAGAATTTTTGCATTTATATTCATAGAGAATGTTGGTCTATAGTCTTATTTCTATAGTTTCTATAGTTGTTACCTTTTCTGGCTTTGGTACTAAAGTGATATTGGCTTCATAGAATGGGTTTGGGAGGATTCCATTCTTATCAATAATATGGAACACTTTCTGCAGTATAGGTACCAGTTCTTTGTGAATTTGATAGAAATCATGTGTGAAACCATCTGTTCCAGGATTGCTTTGAGTTTGAAGATTTTTTATTGCTTCTGTGATTTTGGTGCTTGATATTGGTCTGACTTATTCTATTTCTTCCTAGTTGAGCATAGGGAGGCTATGTGTTTCCAAGGATTTATCAGTTTCCTCCATGTTTTCAAGTTCCTGAGCATAGAGATTGTTATAGCACTCAAGACTGATGTTTTTGATTTCTGTGGTATTGGTTGTGATTTCTCCTTTTTCATTTCTGACTGGGCTTAATAACGTCCCTTTCTTTCTGTTTTTGGATAACCTAGCAAGAGGCCTATCCATTTTGTTTATCTTTTCAAAGAACAAATTTTTTGTTTTATTAATTTTCTGTATAGTTCTTTGATTTTTGATTTCACTTAGTTCTACTCAGATTTTGGTTGTTTCTTTTTTTCTACTGGGTTTAGGAATGGTTTGTGCTTCCTTTTCCAGTTCCTTGAGATGATTCAGAAGGTTGTATGTGATCTTTATGTTTTAGATGTGATCCTTTAAGACTATGAATTTTACTCTCATGACTCCTTTTGCTGTGTTCCACTGATTTTTATAACTTGTGTCCCATTATCATTTTATTCAAAGAATCTTTTTATTTCCATCTTTTTCTCCTCCTTGACTCAACTATTATTCAGCAATAGGTTGTTTATGATCTATGACTTTGTGGAGAGATGAATGTTTCTGTTGGAACTGATTTCTATTTTTTTGTGTGTGTATGTGTGACAGAGTCTCACTATGTCACCCTTGGTAGAGTGCCCTGGCATCACAGCTCATAGCAACCTCAAACTCTTGGGCTTAAGTGATTCTCTTGCCCCAGCCTCCCAAGTAGCTGGGACTACAAAAGCCTGCCACAACTCCTGGCTATTTTTTTTTTATTGTAGTTGTCATTGTTGTTTAGCAGGGCTGGGTTGGATTTGAACCCATAAATCCCAGTGTATGTGGCTGGAGCTCTAACCACTTAGCTATGGGAGTTGAGCCTGATTTCTAATTTTATTTCATGTGATCTGAGAAGATACATGGTATAATTTCCATTTGTTGAGACATATTTTGTGGCCTAGGATGTGATCTATCTTAGAGACTGATCTGTGAGCTGATAAGAAGAATGTATATTATGTAGTTTTGGGATAAAATGTTCTATAAATGTCTGTTAGGCTCATATATTCTAGAATCATGTTTAAGTTTGTTGTTTCTTTATTTTCTGTGTGGAGGATCTGCTCCATCCTGTTAGTGGGATGTTGAAGTCCCCAACTATTATAATACTGCTGTTTGTCATTTTATTTAGGTCAATCAGGGTTTGCTTAATAAATCTGGCTATACCTGTGTTGGATTGTTATGTTTGAATTGCTGAATTGTTTCTTGCACCAGTATATAATGACTGCCTTTGTCTTTCTTAACTTTTACTGATTTAAAGTCTTTTATCTGCAATGAAAATAGCTACATCAGCTTTCTTTCCATTGCCTTTTGCATGGAAAATTATATTCCATCTCTTCACTTTGGATAGAATGAGTCTTTGTGGATTAGATGCATTTCCTGGAGATAGCAGATCCTTGGTTTATATTTGTTTGTTTGTTTCTTCAGTAAGGCAATCAAACCATTCACATTTATTGAGAGTTGATAAGTAGAGTATATTTCTGTTTATCTTGTGCAAAGCTTTGAAGCTTGATTTACCTCTTGGGCCATTTGGGGTATCTCAGCTTTGACCTTTAGCATCTGGGTAATTTTACACTGGTGGGAGTCTATTGTGCTAATCCATGTGTAATACAGATGAGAACATCCTGAAGAGCCGGATTAGTAATGATAATTTTTTTCAAAATGTTTGCTCATCAGAGAAAGTCTTAATTCCTCCATCAAATGTGAATCTTAGTTTTGTAGGATACAAAATTCTAGTCTGGCAGTTGTTTTGTTTCATATTGAGGATGGGGGCCCACTCCTTTCTGGCTTACAAAGTTTCAGCTGAGAAGTCTGCTTTTATGATGGGTTTTCTCTCATAAGTCAGTTCTTGCTTATGTCTGGCTGATTATAAAATTTTCTCTTTCATTTTGAATTTGGCTAGGCTAATTACAATGTGTCTTGAAGATGATCTTTTTGCTATGTATCTCGCTGGATTTCAATGACCATCTTGTATCTGGATGCTTGAAGCATTCTTCAATAATGTCTTTAAATAATTTTTCCATATATATATATATATATATATAGTTGTTGTTTTTGTTGTTTGCAGTTTTTGGCCGGGGCCATGTTGGAACTCACCACCTCCAGTATATGGGGCCAGTGCCTACTCCTTTGAGTCACAAGCACCGCCCTATTTTTCCATATTTTTACTACTCTTTTATTCTCCCTCCCTCTGCCTCTCTGCCTATAATTTGTATGTTCATTTGCTTTGTATAATCCCATATGTCTCTGAGTGATTGCTTTACTTTAGTTCTTCTCTTCTCTGCCTCTTTAAATCATTGGGTTAGCCCAAGAGTCTTGTCTTTAAGCTCTGAGATTCTTTCTTCTCCTTGGCTTAATCTGTTGCTCAACTTTCCTGTTGTGTTTTGAAACCCCTTGGGTGGTTCATTGAATAGGTAGAGATGGCAGTAGATAGGAAAGGCCTGTCCTCAGGCCCCCAGATGGGAGGCATAGGTGACAGGAGGGCTATGGGACTGTCCTCAGATGCTCAGACAGGCACCAGCAGCAGCATGCATGGCTGGCCAATCCTCAGGGTTCCAGACCATAGGCACCAGTGGTGATGGTGATGGATAGAGCAGGCCTGTTCTTTGGAACCAGAATGCATGTAAGTCTGGGCAAGGTGGTTTTATCTTGAGGGTCCTGGATTGTGTGTGGGGGTGATGGAGAAGCAGCAAGTGTGTTGGCTTTGTCTTCAGGCTCTTCTGAGGTACATAGTCACTGGCCAGAGCAGTTTGGGAAGGTTTGTTCTCAGGGTCATTGATGCTACACATGAGTGGGCTGGTTCTCAAGCCCTATAAGGTATGAACAGGTGCATGGAGGCCCTGATGCAACAGGAGGTAGGGTTACTATCATTGGCAGTGGTCTCAGGCAGGTGGCCTCAAGGCTCTGTGAAGCACCCATTTTGGCTCTTATCATCCTGGGGCAGCTTTTTTTGTGGGCTAGACCATCTAGTCCCAGGCTCTTGTGTAGGATGCTGTGTGGGCTAGAGTTTTCGAGACCCAGCTATAGTGCTGGGTCCAGCTGGTCATAATGCTATAGACCTCTCAGGGGACATCAGAAAATGTCAGTGCTGCTCCAGAAATGTGGAGGTGCAGGGCCCGTCAGGCCCCAGGACAGGATGTAGTCTGATGTGGGTTGGGCTCTTAAAAGCACTGTGCTACAGCATGTTGTGCCTTGGCAGGGGGAGGATAGGTGAGTGAGATTCAACATGAATTCCCTCTCCAGAACAATGCAGTCATGTGGGCTCCAGGCAGGTACTAGGTCCAGGGCCCTTAAGACTGAGGGCCCGCCTGTGACTAGGGTTGCAGGTATCTTTGGTGGACACGTGGATTACTGGGGATCTCTTGTTTACCTTATCCCCACCTTGAGGAGGCTGTCTGTCACCCAGCTAATCCTGGCCAATCAGACTGCTTCACTTCCTTTTTCTTCCATCCCTCAGAGGGTCCCTGTCACTTCCCTGTGGAAGCCTGGTGTTTTTTCCAGATGCTTTATTCAAACCGTGGTTATCTATTTGGTGTGTGGGTCCTTTTCTTGGAAAGGCAAGGTCTGCGTGTCTTCATCAGCCATGTTGATGATGTCTCTATCTCTGTCATAAAGATTAAAGACTGTGTGGATATGTTTTAACACCAGCACAATGTACACCCTGGCTACATGGACTTTATACTCTTCCCACCGGACAGAAGCACACATTCCTACTGAGTACTTGCGGATTCACCACATGATGTGTCTTACAATGCAGTGGCTGGGTCCTAAGGACAAGCTTCCTTAAGGAGAGACAGTCAGGTATAAGCTGTGTCACATTTTTCTAACGTAACCTTACAAATAGCACAGCGGTTCTGCTGTATACATTCAGCAGAAGCCAGTTACTAAGGCCACTTCATACTCAGAAGAGAAAATTTCACAGCAGAATTGTCAAGCAATTTGTAGGCATGTTTTAAAACCACCATTCCACTCACCTTTTTAAAATCAAATAATCATTACCTCTAAAGGAGAGGAATTTTTTTGAACTCAGTACCACTGAAATACCGGCAAGTTTGCTATTGCTGACGCTTAGTGTGTTTCCTTACTTTTTGTGAAATAACAAAGGATTGTATGACTCGGCTGGGGCTGCTCCGTGCTGGGGCGTGAGCCGCGGCGCAGAGGGGCGCTCCGGGCGCTCGGGAGCCTGCCGTCCGCAGCGGCGCCAGCGGGCGCTCCCCTACGCTCGGCCGCCGGGATGACTGCTGGGTGGTGCTGTACGCTTGCAGGCTGCTCCCTGTGCTGCTGCTACTGCTGCCCCAAGATCCGACAGTCCCGGAGCACACGCTGCATGTACGCCTTCTACTTCATCCTGGTCGTAAGCCTCTGTTGCATCATGATGTCCAAAACCGTGGCTAACGAGATGAGAGAGCAGATTCCTTTTTTTGAAGATATGTGTGAAGACACTAAGGCTGGTGACACCTGCGGGAATCTGGCGGGCTATTCTGCAGTGTATAGAGTCTGTTTTGGAATGGCTTGTTTCTTCTTCATCTTCTGTCTACTGACCTTGAACATCAGCGACAGCAAAAGTTGTAGGGCTCAGATTCACAATGGGTTTTGGTTTTCTAAATTCCTGCTATTGGTGGCCCTGTGCTCAGGAGCTTTCTTCATCTCAGATCAGGAGACCTTTCTGAACACCTGGCGCTATGTGGGAGCCGTGGGAGGCTTTCTCTTTATATGCATTCAGCTCTTCCTGATCGTGCAATTCACACGTGAGTGGAACGAGAAATGGACTGCAGGCGCAGCCGGTAACAAGCTGTGGTACGCCGCTCTGGCCCTGGCGACCCTCCTCATGTATTCCATTGCTGCTGCAGGCTTGATTTTGATGGCAATTTTTTATACAGAAGAAGTCGGCTGCCTGGAAAACAAAATTCTCCTGGGGATCAATGGAGGCCTGTGTCTGCTTATCGCAATAGTAGCCATCTCACCCTCGGTCCAAGAGCGACAGCCGCACTCGGGGCTCCTGCAGTCGGGGCTCATAAGCTGTTATGTCACCTACCTCACCTTCTCAGCTCTGACCAGCAAACCGGTAGACATAGTTCTAGATGAACACAGGAGGAATGTTACCATCTGTGTGCCCAACTTTGGTCAAGACCTAGACAGAGATGAAGACTTGGACACCGGACTGGGTATTTTCCTCTTGCTTGGATGCATCTTGTATTCCTGTTTGACATCAACAAGAAGATCAAGTTCTGACGCTCTGCAGGAGCGATATGCAGCCGCTGAACTGGAAGGAGCTCGGTGTTGTTTTTGCTTCGGTCCAGATGGAGAGGACACTGAAGACGAGCAGCAGGTAAAGGACAGATTAAGGATCATTTATGACGAGAAGAGAGGCACCGTCTATAACTATTCCTACTTCCACTTCATGTTCTTCTTGGCTTCCCTCTACGTGATGATGACCATCACCAGCTGGTTCAACTATGAAAGCGCGTACCTGGAAGCCTTCTTCAACGGGAGCTGGTCCATCTTCTGGGTCAAGATGACCTCCTGCTGGATGTGTGTGCTGCTGTACCTGGGGACACTGGTCACCCCTCTGTGCCGCCCTTCTCCACATTTCTCTGTGTGAGGCCATCAGCAGTGTGCCCTTGGCTCAGCAGGCCTGCAGCCCAGAAGTGCCATCCTTTGAACAGTGGGGGTTCCAGTGCTTGAGTGGGTCCGAAAAGGCTTCCAGAAAAAAATCTCCTGATTAGTTTTTTAGTTTTTAAAATTTGAAAAGAAATTACCAGTTTGCCCCAAAGGATTTGAAATATTCAACCAGACTGATGGTAGGTGATAATATATATTCTTGGTTGTCTTACTGCTGGGAACCAGATCGTAGTTAATGTTGTGGTATTTTCCCCCTACATTTTTTTTTTTTTCCAAAACAAAGTTTGGGGGGAGGGATACAACTTTTTTTCACAGGGATAAAAACCGTCCCTGTTGGCCTGCCATTCTCATTCTTGGACTAGGAAAATGTGCCAGAGTTTGAGCCCCCAAGCCCCTCTCAGTCGGGTTTCCTGGGGCCTTGTCCTCGGTGGGCTTTGAGCATAGGACATGTGTCACCTGCAGGGCCCCTGGTATTTATAGGGTACAAGCTGCTTCCCTGTGGCTGCCAGCGTTTCCCTCAAGGCTGTAATGCTGGGAATCACCGCCCCGACTCCTCCCCAGGGGTCTCCTCATCCTTCCAGGCTCTGCATCTTTGTAATAATGTGAAAAGGCACAATTTGCTCCATCTGCCCCGCGTGGTTCTCCACTGCGTTATCACCACCTGATCCAAATCACCTCAGTAAACGTGACCTGCTCGTGTCGCTCTTCATGTGATCAGAGAATGAGGCTCATGTTTTCTTTACCTAAGTGACAGAGGGCTGAAATTCTCACTGGGTAGTGCTGTACGCCATATGCTCTGAGGACCTTCACTGAAAAGACGCCATACCCCTCTTTCAGTGGCTAAGGTTGGCCCCTTGGTTTCTCCTCCCCTTTGAAGCCTTTGAAATTGTCGAAGCAAAAGAGCTTTGGTTTTCCCAATCTTCAATGGGACCATTATAGTTTCCTTGGAGTAGATTTCCTGAGGTGAGGATCCCAGGCAGCCTCAGACAGCCCTCAGTCACAAGCAGCTGTTAGACAAGCTGTGAAAGGGACCAATATACTTACAGAAAGCGTGGGTGGTTGGGGATATTTAATTAGCCCTACACAATCTCCGCAGAATCTTCCACAAGACATACTTGTAAAGTAACGCTCACAGAGACTTGCAGCAGCTAGCCAGGAATATGTCCACTCTCAGTGTTGATGTTCTTCATTAGGAAAGAGGCATGCAAGTGGAAAGTCCATTAAAGACACCAGTAGAGACACTGTGGGGGCTCGCCTGTTAGTATTTCATGTAGGGTAGAAAGAATCTTCTAGAGCTCCCTGGAAGTGAGGGTTTGGGAATTAAAAAGACTCAGCCTACATGTCTTTTCTGTGGCCTGTTGTATGAGTTTGGAGCCCACGTAAGCCGGGCTCCCGTGTGCCAATGCTGGTGGGGGAGATTAGTCAGATTCTTCATTTCTACTCCTTCACCCTCCTCTCAAGAAAAACCAAGGGAGAAGCAAATCCCGGGGATTAATTCCTTTAGAACTTCCCTTATTTTTTAGAGTATTTGAGATTCAATTTTAAAAGGCACTCAGTGTAAGAGATTCACGTTGGGTAAACTTTCATCAGATTTCTTTGTGAAGGCAGGAGCTCTTTGTATGCAGCAGTTCAAAGATCCATCTGGATTCTCAAAATGAATAGCCCTGTGCCAACCTGAGACACTTTAGTTAGGTCAGCGGGGGTGGAAGCTCCATGGCCAGGATGAGGCTTGGAGAGCAGGGCTGTATGTCACACACAACGGGTGGTACAGTGACGTGGGGCTCTAGGTGAGCCAAGATTGTCTTCAGGAAACACTATGAGAAAGGCAAATCAAGAGCCAGGATGGTGGCATAACTGGCACGATATGTTTCTCTCCTGCTGGTGACAAGTAGAGTCTTTGACTTGTCTTCTCAGCTGAGTCTGGCAGCCAGCTGGTGTGACTCTGGAACTAGCCCTTCCACCAGGTCAAGGTTGAGCTGACAAGGCCATGTATTCCTCGGCTGGCCTTTGTTAGCCCCCTTTCCTCTGCAGAAAGAAGCTCAGGGAAACACAAAGAAGGGACTGTTGCCAGTGGAAGGCCCTTGTAGCTTCCTTCTGGGGCCAGCAGGGCCAGCCCAGCCAGCCCACATTTTCTAGGTGTGTAAGTCTTGTGGCATACAGTTTCTTCTGAAGGTGGTTCTGATGCAAGAGGAAGAGTTACAATTGCTCTGATTTTTATTCTCAACTGACAATATTAGCAAGTTTGGATGATTGACAGAGAGGCGGATGTACTGTGGGGACAGAGGGCATATAAATAAGAGGACAGTCATGCTCATTCATTGTGAGATACACTACTCAGGTGATGAGTCAACATTCATAGGCTTCAAGAACCTCTATTTCTGTGCTGTTGTCATTTAAGAAACTGGGAAAGTTGTGTCCATTGCTTTGAGTTGCTATAATAAGGGTGTTAATTTGATCAACTCACTGTAACTTATAAAATGATAGACCTAGGCTGGACGCAGTGGCTCATGCCTGTAATCCTAGCACTCTGGGAGGCTGAGGTGGGTGGATTGCTTGATCTCATGAATTTGAGACCAGCCTGAGCAAGAGCAAGGCCCCATCTCTATTAAAAACAGAAAAATTGAGGTAAGAGGATTGCTTGAGCCCAAAAGTTGGAGGTTGCTGTGAGCTGTGATGCCATGGAACTCTACCCGAGGTGATAGCTGAGACTCTTGTCTCAAAAATAAATAAATAAATAAATAAATAAATAAACAGTAGACCGTTCATTCCTGCAGTTCATTGTAATGTTATAGGATTTTAAAAGTGCATTCTCATGTGCTCAGGACAGTTGAAGATTTTTAAGAATCATGTATGTTTTCTTTGTGTCGTTCATTGGCAGCATAAAGTTTTTCCCTCTTTTTCATGAGTACTGGGGATAAACACTGACTGAGAGGAGTGTTGTCCCTAAATGTGTCACCTAGCTGGAGACTGGGATCATCCTATTATAAGCCTTTGGAAACCCTATCACTCTCCTACCTGGTTGAGGTTTTTTGGTTTGTTTGTTTAATATTGTTTGGTTGGTTTTGTTTTGTCCTCGCAGTTTCTTGGGAAATTGTCTAAAGTCATTGTTTGCCAGAGATATTTGAAGCTTCTTTGTGGAGGACATAGACTGTGTATCTGAGGCTGGACGGAGGGTGGGGTTATTGGGGCTTTGGGGTCCAGTCTCATACGACATTGCTTCTTTCTAGTTCCTCAGAGGATGCTTCCTTACAAATGACCTCAGTGTAGTGTCAGTTCCCCAACCCTACCCCCAAATTATCACCCTCTGCCTTTTTAAGATGATGTATTAATTTAGTTTTTACCTAAGTTTACCCCCATTGGTGCTTTATGTTACCCTGAAGAGGGAATTCCAGAGCCTGCCTTTAAGCTATCAGGGCCTTTCCCTCCATTTACTGCCTTTCTAAATAGTATCTCCTTGTGGTGCACACTTAGGTCCTGTACCTCTTTGAAATGAAAGAAGGTTTAACCTACAGCGAGGAGGGGACCAGTCCAGAAAGGACAGTGGGCCCTCCTTCATCAAAGACAGTGCAGTAGCCATGTGGCTCACAGAGCTCTCTGTAGGATCTTCTCCATGGCTTGCTAATTTGCCAATAAACTTAGTTTTGCATTTCAGGTAGAGGTAGGTTCTCTCACGTTGGAGCTTTGATTTCACAGAACTGGAGAGCTGTTCACACTGGTCTTTAGATCTCTCTCTCTCTTGTTCCTTAGTTAATCATCCACAGAGGTAGTCATTTTGAAAGGTTGAAATATTTGGCTTTATTTGCCAAAGACTATTTCTTTAAAAAAAAAAAAAATTCCTTCCAAGAAACACTTAAATGGGGGAAGGGTGAATTAAGAATGTGTATGTTTCATTCTTTTACTATAGAAGGGTTGTTAAATGACAGAATTCTTTTAAGGTAATCCTTTGAGATAAAGGATCCTGGGAAATTCTCTCAGGTAAAGAAAGCTTACAGCAGTTGGGTAATACATGTCTTGAGGGCCATTTATAAGAAATTTAAGAGGATTGTTATAGATAAAACTGTTAATTTTTTAAATTTTTCAGAACAACTAGCTGTAGCCAAATTGTATGGTTACATTTTGGTATATTAGAATTTGAAAATGCAGTATGTGTGGTAGAGCTACTGTCTGAAATTTATAACAGTCTCTGATATGGTTAGAATTTTGCTAACTTGCTAAAATAGTTATTTTTCCCCTTAAGTCATGAAACTCATTATGGATTTATATGTTTTTTGAATGTTAATTTTTCTATAAAGCATATGAAATTGACTAGTATTTTCCTATGTAAAAAACGCAAAACTTGTTAACTCTGTACTTTAATAAAATTTAAAATGGAAAACCATCTTCTTACATACATATGTAATTAAAGTCCCCCTGGTGGGGGTTCCAAAGATGTCGCTCATCTCTTGAGCATCCTTGATGTCTGCGCTGATTCTTTAACGGACAAATAAAAATTTTATGTATTAAAAAAAGAGGAAAAGAAAGAAATAACAAAGGATTATAACATAGCACTTAATTAAGGTATTTTTTAAAATGTCTAATTATTAAAGAAGTACAAATATTTTTGTTTACATGGATGTCAGGGCTTTGGTGAGTCTGTAACCAGAATAGTGTTCATACACTCCATAGTTAAGGTTTTACCACACACGCCCTCGCCCACCCTCGCTGCTTCTCGGTTTCCAGTGTCTTCTGTGTCTCTCTGTGACTGTGTACACCCATTGTTTAGCTCCCATGTATTAGTGAGAGCATATGGTATTTGTTTTTCCATTCCTTAGCTACTCCACTTCGGATATGGTATCCAGTTCCATCCAAGTTGCCACAAATGACATTATTTCCTTCCTTTTTTGGTTAAGTAGTACTCCCTGGTGTAGATACACCATGGACACTTAGATTGGTTCCATGTGAATCGTCCTGTGATAAATATTTGGGTGCAGATGTCTTTTTTACAAAATGACTTCTTTTCATTTGAGTACCACCCTGAAGTGGGTTGCTGGATTGAATGGTAGGTCCACACTTATTTCTCTGGGGAATCTCTGTACTGTTTTTCATAGAGGTTATACAAATTAGCCATTCTACCAACAGTGGACAAGTTTTCCTCTCTCTCCATGTGCCATCTGCTGTTTTTAAATTCTTTACCAACAGTTATTCTGACAGGGGTAAGTGGCATCTCATTATACTTTTAATTTTCCCTAATGATGAGTGATATTGAGTATTTTCAATATATATTATAAGCCACTTCTCTATATTCTTTTGAAAAACTCCTGTTCATGTCTTTTGCCTAGTCTTTAACAGGTTTTTTTTTTTTCTTGCTTATTTGAGGTTTTTGTTTCTGTGTTGAGACAGAGTCTCACTTTGTCACCCTTGGTAGAGAGTGGTGACATCATAGCTCACAGCAACCTCGAACTCTTGGGCTCAAATGATCCCCTGGCCTCAGCCTTCCATAGCTGGAACAACAGGCTATAATGCCTGGCTATTTTTAGAGACAAAGGCTCATTCTGGCTTAGGCTGGTGTCTAACTCATGAGCTCAGGCAATCCGCCTGCTTCAGCCTCCCAGAGTGCTGGAATTACAGGTGTGAGCCACCATGCCTGTCCCTGATACAAGTTCTTTATAGATTCTAGATATCAGTCTCTTGTTGGATGTATGGTTTGCAAATATTTTCTTTTATTGTGTATGTTTTATGTTCTCTGTGAACTATTTTCTTTGCTGTGCAGAAGCTTTTTGATTTAATTAAGTACCCTTTTTTTTTGTTATATTTGCTTCTTAGTGGTAAATTCTTTGCTTAGCCCAATGTCTAGGAGAGTTTTTCTTATGTTTTCTTCTAGAATGTTTATGGCTTTATACCTTACAATTTAAGACTTTTATCCATCTTGAATTAATTTTTGCATGTGGTGAGAAATATGAGTCCTGTTTCATTCTTCTG
Organism: Otolemur garnettii; assembly: GCF_000181295.1. Classification (NCBI taxonomy): domain Eukaryota; kingdom Metazoa; phylum Chordata; class Mammalia; order Primates; family Galagidae; genus Otolemur; species Otolemur garnettii. The sequence goes on from NW_003852509.1 coordinate 5,345,559, forward strand.
CATGTGACTATCCCATTCTCCCAGCACCATTTATTGAATAAAGCTTCCTTTTCTCAGTGTTATGTTATTGTTTTCTTTGTGGAAGATCAGTTTGTTGTGGGTAGATGATTTTATTCCTGGGTTCTCTGTTCTTTTCCATTGGTCTAGGTTTCTGCTTTTATACCAATACCATGCTCTTTTGGTACTGTTATAATTATGATAGCTTTGTAGTATAATTTGACGTCAGAAAATGTGATGTTTTCAAACAGGTCTTTTGCTTAGGATTCCTTTGGCTATTCATGATTTTCTCTGATTCCAAATGAAGCTTAGGGTTTTTTGTTTTTCCTTAGGTCATGGAATAAGATGTGGATATTTTCTTGGGAATTTCACTGAATTTGTAAGTCACTTTGGGCAGTGTAAACATTTTAACAATATTAATTCTGCCATTCCATGAGCAAGAGATGATTTTCCATTTGTTTGTGTACTCTGCAATTTCTTTTGTCAGTGTTTTATGATTCTCCTTGTAGAGACATTTTACCTTTTTGATTAAGCATATTCCTAGGTTTCTTCATTTTTTATTTTTCTTTTCAGAGTTATTGTGAATGGTATTGAGTCCCTGATATGGCTCTTAGCTTGACCAGTATATATAAGCAATGCTTCTGATTTGTGTACCTTGATTTTGTAAACTGAGACTTTGCTAAATTTACTTATCAGTTCTACGAGTTTTCTGGTGGAGTCTTTAGGGTTTTCTAGATACAAGATTATAACATCAGCAAATGGACAGTTTGTCCACCTCTTTCAGAATCAGATGTCCTTTCTTTCTTTTGCCTGATTTCTCTGCCCAGGACTTCCAATATTCTGTTGAATAGAAGTGGTGACAATTGGCACCCTTGTCTTCTATTAGTTCTTAGGAGAAATGCTTTCAACTTTTCCTTATTCAGTATGATGTTGGCTGTGGGTTTGTCATTTATGGCTTTTATATTTTTGAGGTTATGATCCCTCTATGCCTAGTGTGCTAGGGTTTTGTCATGAAAGGGTGCTAGGTTTTATTAAATTCCTTTTTTGCACTTGTTGACATGATCATATGGTCTTGGTTTTTGATTCTGTTCATGTTGTGAATCATGTTTATTGATTTGTGTATGTTGAACAATCTTTGTGTCCGTAGGCTGATATCCATTTGATCATGGTGAATCATCTTGTTGATATGTTGTTGAATTTGTTTTGCTAGTATTTTGTTGAGAATTTTTGCATCTATATTCAAAAGGTATATTGGTGTATAGTTTTATTTTTGGTTGCCTCCTTTCCTTGCTTTAGTATCAAGGGTAGTAGATACTACCCTTCATAGATACTACTGGCTTCATAGAATGAATTAAAGAGGATACCCTCCTTCTTGCTGTTATAGAATTTCTGTAGGATAGGCAACAATTCTTCCCAGAAGGTAGCATTCAACTGTAAATCTGTCTCATCCAGGGATTTTCTGGCTTGTGTGGTTTTATATCTGCTTCAATCTAGTGCTCCCTATTGGTCTGTTCAGGATTTCTGTTCTTTTTGATTCAAACTTGAGAGGTTATGTGTTTCCAGGAATTTATCCATTTTATCTGGCTGATGGTCTCACAATTTTTTTCCACCTTTTCAAAGAACCAACTTTTGATTTCATTGATCCTTTGTATTGTTTTTGTGGATTCACTTCATTTAGTTGTGCTATAAGCATTGTTATGGAAAGTCCCTGCATTACAAATATCTGACTTAGGTACGACTCCCCCTATGAACGGAGGCTATTATAGTAAGTCCTCGAGTTACAAACATCCAACTGACATATGACTTGCATTTACAAATGTAGGCTACTACAGTTACCAGATAAATATACCTGTTCCAAATTACATACAAATTCAACTTAAAAACAAACCTACAGAACCTATCTCATTTGTAACCCAGGGAATGCCTGTATTTATTTCCTTCTGCTGGCTTTGGGTTGGATTTGTTCATTTTTTCCATTTCCTTGAGATGTGACATTAGGTTGTTAATTTGTGATATATCTGTCTTTTGATAAAGGTATTTAAGGCTGTGAATTTTCCTCTCAGGACTGCTTTTTCTGTACCTCATAGATTTTGGAAGCTTGTATCTTGTTATTCAGTAAGGGGAATTTTTTGATTTTCATCTTAATTTAATCATTCACTCAAGGCTCTTTCAGCCGCAGGTTGTTTAATTTCTATGACTTGTGTAGAATTGAGAACTTCTCTTGGAATTGATTCCTAGTTATTCCACTCCGGTGAGAAATGTTCCATTGGAGGATTTGATTTTGTTGAAATCACTGAGACTTCTTTTGTGGCCTAAGATATGATAAATCTTGGAAAATTTCTCATGTGCTGAATGTGTATTTAGTAGTTTGAGGGGTAGAATGTTCTATAAATGTCAGCTATGTCCAATTTTTCTAGAGTCTTACTTACGTCCTGACTCTACCTTGATGGTCTGTCAAGTTCTGTTGGTAGGGTGTTGAAGTCCCTGGCAATTAAGATGCTACTGTTTATTTCTTTGCTTAGATCTTGTAGAAATTACTTTATGTTTCTGGGCACTCCTGTGTTAGGTGCATATGTATTTAACATTGTTTGTTTTTTGTTTTTTAGAATTTTTTTGAGACAGAATCTGAAGCTGTCAATCTGGGTAGAGTGCTGTGGCTGTCACAGCTCACAGCAACCTCAAACTCCTGGGCTTAAACAATTCTCTTGCCTCAGCTTCCCAAGCAGCTGGGACTTACAGGTGCCCACCACAATGCCTGGCCAGTTTTTGGTTGTAGTTGTCATTGTTGTTTGGCAGGCCAGGGCTGGGTTTGAACCTGCCAGCCCCAGGATATGTTCTCCCTTATTTTGACTTTGCTCGTGTTGATGAGTGTCTTGATGAATGTGTGGGAGATATCTTATTTGCTATGAACCTTCCTCGTGTTCAATGACCATCTTGTATCTGGATATCTGAATCTCTGGTAATACTAGGTAAGTTCTCCTAAGTAATTTCCTCAAATAAGCTTTCCCTGTTTTTTGCTTGTTCTTCTTCCTCTGGGCTAACTATAATTCATATGTTGGTTGGTTTGTTTCTTTGAGTGATTATTCATTGTTTTCTATTCCTTTGTCTGTGACCTTCACTGACTGGGTAGTCTAAAAGCCTTTGAAGCTCTGAGATTCTTTCTTCTACTTAGTCTAGCCTGTTGTTGAAGCTTTCTGCTGTATTTTGTAATTCCCTAAATGATTCTTTCAACTTCTTTCAGTTTAGTTATATCCTTCACTATGTTGTCTTATCTCTTGAAGGCAGTGGTTCTCAACTTTCCTAATGCCACAACCCTTTCATACAGTTCCTGTGGGTTGTGACCCACAGGTTGAGAACCACTGCTTTAAGGAGTTTTTCATATTTTTCATTTATGTCCTGAAATTGTTTTTTTGGTTTCTTTGCTTTTGTTTTCTTCTTTATCTTCAATTCTATTCATCTTGTTTTCCATCCATATTCTATTTTTTTTTTTTTTTTGAGACAGAGTCTCAAGCTGTTGCCCTGGATAGAGTGCCATGGCGGCACAGCTTACAGCAACCTCAAACTCTTGGGCTTAAGTAATTCTCTTGCCTCAGCCTCCCAAGTAGCTGGGACTACAGGTGCCCACCAAGATGCCTGGCTATTTTTTGGTTGTAGTTGCCATTGTTGTTGGCAGGCTTGGGCTGGATTTGAACCCGCTATCTCCTGTGTATGTGACTGGCACCCTAGCCACTGAGCTACCGGTGCAGAGCCTCCATCCATATTCCGTATTCCATTTCTGACACTTGGACAGTTTCCTTTTGTTTGGGGTATATTGCTGTGGATTTATTATGACCCTTTGAGGATGTCAAACTGGCTTGTTTTCTCATGTTTCCAGAATTATTTCTGCTGGTTTCTTCTCACCTGAAAGCTCATCTGTCAGCTCAGGCCTGATAGGTTTGCAGCACACCTGTTCCCTGTTAATGGGAAGTCTCTTATTTAGTCTACTTATTTAGAAGCAAGAAGAATCCTAGATAGGGTTTTTGTGTCCTACTCCAGAGGATTGACCCAGGAGGAAAGGAGCAGATGGACTGAAAGCCTGTAATGCAGCTGTTCTTGTTTGTTAACTTGTTCCTCTGTAGTTATCACAGTTCATGCCATTTCTGGGGAATATTTGTTTGTATTCCCCCCCCCCCGGTACACTGTTGAAAGCTTGGGCATGGAGCCAGGGAAGTCCTTCTGGATGGCTGTGGGTTATGGGACCTTGGTGGGTACCAAGATGCATCATGGGACTATAGCCAGCTGTGAGGAATGTCACAGAAATCATGTCCCCTAAATGTCTTTAGAACTTATGGGGAATGGCAATGAGGGGAAGGGGCAAGAGATTTTCTACTAATAAGTGACCTAGAGCTCTTGCAAGGAAGAAAGCTATCAATCATGGAAAAATAAAAGTCTGAGATCATGTGCAAATGTTGTAAAGATTGTTAAAGATGGCAAAGATGGTAAAAGTAAAGAATATATTTTTGTGATTCCTGGTGCTTATTTCCTGTTCAAGGCATTCCTATTTTAAGACTCTACTACAATATAGATTACATTTTATTGCAACTTAATTTATTTCAAAATTTTTATCAGCTTTTATATTAGACTGTTCTCAGCCCACTGTCTTCATAGCCAAACTATGTTAATTTATTCATGCAGATGGGTTATCTCACATAACTGCAAGCTGCATCTTCAAAATGTCTATCTATCTGGATGAAAAAAATCAACTTCATCAACAGGAGTTATCTATAAAAATAATACAAAATAAATGTGAAAAATTGAAGAAGAATAATGTGAAATTGAAGCAAGAAGTCATAAATCTCAGATGTCATACAGAAATGAAATGGTGGAACATGATAAAATAGAACAGCATAAATGGGAGATTGAAGAGAGAGCCACAGAAGATATCACAGAAAAATTAAAAGAAGCCAAGGTATGTTCACAGGTTAGTTTATTTATCTGCAATGTGCTTTCATTCACTTCATTGCACATTCTATTTTGGATATATACTATGTATGTGCTTCCTCTACTTCCTTTATTGTAATTTGTTTGTAGATTTCTAGAAAGAAGGTGGCATCTGTTTTTCTCTTTTAATTTTTGTTGCCATCATCATGATAACCAAAATGATGATTCAGAGTAATGATTCTCATTAGATATTCATTTGATTATTAAGACCAGGAGGTATTAAATAAGATTATTAAGAAAAGAAAAGAATTGTGATTTAGAAATTACATCATACACTTGAATTACATCATTCAATTTTTAAAATTTTAATTTAATTCTCTTGTTCTTTGGATTTTCACGTTGCACGAGTACTAACATAAGAATTATTCACATTTTGTTTATAATTCAGAAGAAATTATCAGTTTAGTTGACTTTTTTTATTAAATCATAGCTGTGTACATTAATGCAATTATGGGGTACAATTATGCTGGTTTTATATACAATTTGAAATACTTTCATCAAACTGGTTAACATAGGCTTCACCTCATTTTCTTAGTTATTGTGTTAAGACATTTATATTCTACACTTAGTAGATTTAATATGTACCCTTGTAAAATGCACCATGGGTGTGGTCCCACCAAGTACCCTCCCTCCATCCATTATCCCCCTCCCTTCCCCGCCCCCTCTTCTTTCCCCTTCATCTTGGGCTGTATTTGGCTTTTAGCTTTCATATGGGGGTGTGGGTGCTTATATATTGGTTTCATAGTAGGGCTGAGTACATTGGATACTTTTCCTTCCATTCTTGAGATACTTTGATAATAATAATATATTCCAGCTCCAACTATGTAAATATAAAAGAGGTAAAGTCTCCATCTTTTTTAAGGCTACATAATATTCCATGGTGTACATATACCACGTTATTAATCCATTTATGGGTCGATGGGCACTCTGGCTTCTTCCATGACTTAGCAATTATGAAGTGGGCTGCAATAAGCATTCTGGTACAAACATCTTTGTTATAAAGTGATTTTTGGTCTTCTGTATATATACCTAGTACAGGAATTGAAGATCAAATAGCAGATCTTTTTTAGATCCCTAAGTGATCTCCAAACATCTTTCCAAAAGGAACATATTAGTTTGCATTCCCACCAGCAGTGTAGAAGTGTTCCCTTTTCTCCACATCCACACACATCTATGGTCTTGGTATTTTGTGATGTGGGCTAATCTTACTGGAGTTAGATGATATCTCAAAGGATTTTGATTTGCATTTCTTTGATGATTAAGTATGATAAGCATTTTTTAATGTGTCTGTAAGCTGCATGCCTGTTTTCTTTAGAGAATTTTCTCTTCATGTCCCTTGCTTACACTGAGATAGGATCAGTTGTTCTTTTCTTGCTAATACATTTGAGTTCTATGTGGATTCTGGTTATCAAACCTTTGTCAGAGACATAACCTGCAAATATCTTCTCCCATTCTGAGGGCTGTCTGCTTGCTTTACTTACTGTGTTTTTGACTGTGCAGAAGCTTTTTAGTTTGATCAGATCCCAGTAATGTATTTTTGGTGTTGCTTCAATTGCCCAGGGATCCTCCTCATAAAAGATTCTCCCAGGCTGATTTCTTCAAGTGTTTCCCCTGAACTTTCTTCTAATATTTTTATAGTTTTATGTCTTACGTTTAAATCTTTTATCCAGTGAGAATCTATCTTTGTTAATGGTGAGAGGTGTGGGTCCAGTTTCAGTCTTCTACATGTCTCCATCCAGTTCACCCAGCATCATTTGTTAAATAAGGAGTCTTTTCCCCACTGAATATTTTTGATTTGCTTATCGAAGATCAAATGATGGTAAGTAGCTGGGTTCACCTCTTGGTTCTCTATTCTGTTCTATACATCTGCCTCTCTGTTTTTACGCCAGTACCATGCGGTTTTGATCACTATCAATTTATAGTATAGTCTGAAGTCTGGAAGCATGATTTCTGCTGATTTTTTTTTATTTCTGAGTAATGTCTTGGCTATTCGAGGTTATTTCTGATTCCATATAAAACAAACTATTATTTTTTTTGAGGTCTTTTTTTTTTTTTTTTGAGACGGAGCCTCAAGCTATCCCCCTGGGTAGAGTGCCATGGCATCACAGCTCATAGCAACCTCCAACTCCTGGGCTCAAGCGAGTCTCCTGCTTCAGCCTCCCAAGTAGCTGGGACTACAGGTGCTCGCCACAACGCCTGGCCATTTTTTGGTTGCAGCCATCATTGTTGTTTGGCGGGCCCAGGCTGGGGATTCGAACCCGCCACCTTAGGTGTATGTGGCTGGCGCCTTAGCCACTTGAGCCACAGGCGCCGAGCCTTGAGGTCTTAAAAGTATAACAGTGGTGCTTTAATAGGCATTGCATTAAAATTGTATATTGCTTTGGGTAGTATGGACATTTTAACAATGTTGATTCTTCCCAGCCATGAGCATGGTATGTTTTTCCATTTGTTAACATCTTTAGCTATTTCTTTTCTCAGAGTTTCATAGTACTCTATAGAGATCTTTCATGTCCTTTGTTAGGTAAACTCCCAAATATTTCATCTTCTTTGGCACTACTGTAAAAGGAATAGAGTGTTTGACTGTTTCTTCAGCTTGACTACTGTTAGTATATATAAAGACTACAGATTTGGCCGTGTTGATTTTGTAAACTGAGATGCTGCTGTATTCCTTGTTCACTTCTAAGAGTTTTGTAGTTTAATCCCTGGGGTTTTCCAGATATACAATCATATCATCTGTGAAGAGTAAAATTTTGATCTCCTCTGACCCTATATGGATATCCTTGACCACCTTTTCTGGACTTATTGTGATGGCTAAGACTTACATTACAATGTTAAAAAGCAGTGGAGACAATGGGCAACCTTGCCTTGTTCCTCATATGAGTGGAAATGCTTTCAATTTAACTCCATTCAATACAATATTGGCTATGGGTTTGCTGTAGGTGGCCTCTGTCAGTTTAATAAATGTCTCTTCTATACCTGTTTTCTTAAGTGTTCTGATCAAGAAAGGATGCTAGATATAATCAAAAGCTTTTTTTCACATCAGTGAAGAGAATCATATTGTCTTTGTTTTTTAATTTGTTTATGTGATGAATTATATTTATAGATTTACATATTGCACTAGCCTTGAGACCCTGGGATAAAACCCACTTGGTCATGGTGTATAATTTGTTTGATGTGTTGCTGGATTCTGTTTGCTAGAATCTTATTGAATAGTTTTGTGTCAATATTCATTAGAGATATTGGTCTATAATTTTCTTGTTGGGTCATTTCCTGGTTTCGGGGTCAAGGTGATGTTTGCTTCATAGAATGTGTTGGGTAATATTATTTCTTTTTCTATATTTTGGAAAAGGTTATATAATATAGCTTTTTAAAGGTTTCGTAGAATTCTGATGTGAAGCCATCTCATCATGGGCTTTTGGGAGATTTTGTATAATTGATGCTATTTCAGAACTTGATATAGGCCTGTTCAACATTTCCACTTCATTCTGGCTAAGTCTAGGAAGGTGGCATGCTTCTAAGTATTGGTCAATTTCCTTCAGATTTTCATATTTCTTAGAATTGAGTTTCTTGTAATATTCATGAAGGACTTTTTGAATTTCTGAGGAGTCTGTTGTCATTTTTGATTGATGAAATTAGGGATTTTACTCTTTTATTCCTGGTTAGCTTAGCTACAGGTTTATCTATTTTACTGACCTTTTCAAAAAACCAACTTTTTGATGTATTGATCTGTTATACAATCCTTTTGTTTTCAATTTCATTTAATTCTGCTCTATTTTGGTTATTTTTTTTTCTGCTGAGTTTGGGATTGGAATGTTCTTCCTTTTCCAGTCTCAGATGTCCCATTAAGTTGTTAACTTCCTTTCTTTCTGTTCTCTTGAGGAAGGCTTGCAACACTATACATTTCCCTCTTAGGACTGCCTTTGTGGTATCCCAGAGATTCTAGTAATTCATGTCTTCATTATCATTTTGTTCCAAAAATTTGGTAATTTCCTTCTTAATCTCATCTATGACCCAGCTATCATTCAGCAAAAAGTTATTATTTTCCATGTTATTGTATGAGTATGCAGATTCCTGTTGTTACTGAGTTCAACTTTTATTCCATGATGGTCCAAGAAGATGCAAGGAATAATTTCTATTCTTTTAAATTTGCTCAGGTTAGACTTATGCCCTAAGACGTGATCAATTTTGGAGAATGTTCCATGGGCTGATGAGAAGAATGTGTATTTAGTTTTGTTAGGATAAAATGTTCTGTAGATGTCTGTTAAATCCAGTAGTTGAATGGTTAAGTGTAAGTCTAAAATTTGTTTGTTTAGTTTCTTATTGGAGGATCTATACAACACTGCCAAAGTGTGTTAAAATCTCCGACTATTGGGCAGCACCTGTGGTTTACTGTGTAGGGCGCTGGCCCCATATACTGAGGGTAGCAGGTTTGAACCTGGCCCCAGCCAAAACTGCAAATAAAAGAAAAATATCAGGCTATCATGGTGCTGGAGGAAATCAAGTTGCTCATGTCTGTTAGAGTCTCTCTTATAAATTGAGGCACATTCTGGTCGGGTGCATAAATGTTAATAATTGAAATCTCATCATGTTGAACGTTACCCTTAACAAATATGAAGTGACCATCCTCATCTTTCCTTACTTTTGTTGGTTTGAAGCCTATTTTATCTGTGAATAAAATTGCAACACCTGCTTTTTTCTGATTTCCATTTGCCTGAATTATAGATGACCATTCCTTCAACCTGAGCCTATATTTATGTTTTAAGGTAAGATGAGATTCTTGTATACAGCAGATATCTGGCCTGAGTTTTTGTATCCAGTCAGCCAATCTGTGCCTTCTTCATAGGACAATTTAAGCCATTCACATTAATTGAGGGTATTGATAAGCCTGGTAGAATTTTGGGTATCAAGTTTTTTAAAAGTCCAGTGGATATTTTTAATCCTTTCACCACTGTGGAAGTTGGAATTTGATCAAAAATTTCTTTTTTTTTTTTGGGACAGAGCCTCAAGCTATCCCCCTGGGTAGAGTGCCATGGCATCACAGCTCACAGCAACCTCCAACTCCTGGGCTCAAACAAGTCTCCTGCCTCAGCCTCCCAAGTAGCTGGGACTACAGGCGCCCGCCACAACATCCGGCCATTTTTTTGGTTGCAGCCATCATTGTTGTTTGGCAGGCCTGGGCTGGGGATGCTAACCTGCCACCTTAGGTGTATGTGGCTGGCGCCTTAGCTGCTTGAGCCACAGGCGCCAAGCCTGATCAAAAATTTCTAAGTGAGTTTACTCTGGTGGTAGAGCATTGCACTTGTCATTGAGGAGGATGGGTGTGAGAATATCCTGGAGAGCTGGTTTAGTTATGTGAATGCCATTAAAGTATTTATTCATCATAAATGAATCTCAGTATAACTGGATGCAGGATCCTGGGTTGAAAGTTATTTTGTTTTAGGAGATTAAAGGTCAATGACCATCCTCTTCTAGCTTTAATAGTTTCAGCAGAGAGATCTGTTGTCATTCTAATATTCTTCCCCTTGTAGGTTATGGTTTTCTTATGTCTGGCTGCTTGCAGAATTTTCTCCTTCATGTTAAGTTTGGCAAAGTTAATTATAATGTGTATGGGAGATGCTTTATTTGGATTGAGTGTGCAAGGGTTCTGAAACTGCTATCTGAATTTCAGAATCTCTTGCCATGTTTGGGAAGTTCTCCTAAATTATATCTTGGAGTAGAGTATCTGGGCCTTCTGAAACAACCTCATCACCTTGAGGAATTCCTATAAGGCGAATATTAACTTTTTTTTTTTTAAATTATCCCAGAGCTGTCTGAGAGAATGATCTGTTTTTGCTCTCCACTTCTCTTTCTCTTTGAGCATTTGGAGTGTTCAAAAGCTTTGTCTTCAGTATCAGAGATCCTTTCTTGTGCCTGCTCCATTCTGTTACTGAGGGATTCTACTATATTTCTCAGATCTTGGAGAGCTGCTAATTCTTGCCTTGATGTGTCAAATCTTTGGTGATTTTGTCTTTGAATTCATTGAATTCTTGAGACAACTTTTGAATTATTACTAGAATTTCTAGTTCCAACTTTACGTCTAGTCTGTTAATCTTATTTGCCATCTAAATTCTGAACTCAATTTCTGACATCTCCACCATTTATTTATGAATGGAATCTTCTAGTGTGTCTGCCTTATCATTCCTTGGGGGAGTTCATCTACTCTGATTATTCATGTTGCCAGAATATTTCCACTGATTCTGCCCCATGATTATTTTTCACCATTTGGCTAGATGAGCAGGTAAGGTGAAGTCAGGTTACAGGCTCCTGGAGTAGTGATTAACTAGCTCTTTTCCCAAGAGCTGGGACTGGTGACTGTAGCTTTCCCCCTACAGCTTTGCAAAGGACTCGTCTAGTACTGCAGCCTGAGACACTGGGAACCTGCTTGGTGTGGTGGGGCTAGGTGGCTCTTTCTTGTATTCAGGTGGTCTCTGTCCAATCTTAGTGAATCAGTAACTCTGGGTTGAAGTCTCAGCTGTGGAGAAATACAAGTAACTAAGACACCATGCCCTTCATGGGCAATAATTGGAAAAGGCAAATCAAACCTTCCAACAACAACACAACCAGGGTACCACCTCGGATGGTCTGTAGGTGATTGGGATGGGTCAAGAGTTCCAAATCAATTGTCCCAGTCAGCACCAAGTCTCAAGTGGGAGAGTTGAAAAGGTCTCCAGCAACTAGATAGCAAGGGTCTGCCGGCAGCTCAAGTGTGGCTCACTCTAGTGCTCCATGGATCAGAAGGGCCTGCCCAGTAAATGAATTAATCCAGGGAGGTTGATGCCTCCTTCCCCACCTTGCTCCTCTGTCACACCCAGTCATCCCACAGGGCTGTGGCCCAGTTCCCTCCAATGATCAGATGTGCTAGGGGTTTGTACCTGCCTGAGTCACAGGTAGATCTGTGTCTCCTCAGCAAGACCACCACACTCTGCCACCAGCTGGCAGGGGGAGCTGAAGCCTGACTACCTCAGGTGCTTAATGGAAGCTGGGGAGTGTCACTCAGTTACAGCTTTGCCGTAGACTGATGTTGCTGCCACTTATATTCTCATGGAATTTTTGTTTCTGTCCTGGCTATATTCCACTGCAGGCCAGGTGCTGTTTGAGTTCACAGAAACAGTGACTCAACCCCACCCTGTGCTGCTGCCACTGAGCCAATTCTCATGGAGCTGGCAACTCTCTATCTCCACTGCACTCTGTGTTGGGGTGGGCATGGTTAGAGCTCACAAAGGGCTCTCAGTTCCTGTTCTTCCCTGAGCTGATGCCACTGCCATGCCTGCTTTTGTCCTAGCTATGCTCCCCTGGGGGCTGGGTGCTTTTAGGGCTCACAAAAGCAGCAATTCTGACTCAGCCTCACCCTGGGAGTATGCTGCCTCTGCACACATGAATTATAGCCTCTGTCCCCATGGCACCTCACCCTACAGGTACTGCCTCAGGCATACCCTTAGCTCACACAGCCTGTGTTTCTATGGCTGCTGCCAGAGTAAAGGCCCAGTTCTCTCTGATTGCTAAGGGAGATGGTAAGTGTTTCTCTAAAATATGACCGGGGTGTGAGTACTATTGTTCCCACTGCCACCACTGCTGTGCTGTGCTGCAGGGCACCACTTCCCCCTCTCATTTATTGCTCCCTCACACCATGGTTCTGTCTTACACCTGTGCAGCTGATTCAGCACAGACTTGTAACAGCCCACGCCTTGACCATAACTCTCAAGAAAATACCCAAGATTCTGGACTCTGCAGGGGACAGGCTTCCAGACCTTGGAGTGGGTGTAGAGGGGAGTGCTGGGTAGAGTAATTGTGGCTAGAGTATGTATTCGGTTTTGTGCCTGGTGGGAGAGTGCCATGGCACAATGGTAGGTCCTCTCTGGGGAAGGAGATCTGGTTTTTAGTGGCTCTCTCCCACGGAATAGAAAAAGAGGAGATCTGAACTCTGATCACTTGTTTGTAGAAAGCACTGCAAGCTGTTCTCATGGGGGAGGGGACCCCTGTCCAATTCACAATGGGGTTTATGCCTATTGTTTGTTTCCTTGGAGTTGCAGCTCTCCTCAGCAGGGGTGATTGTGCGTTCTTCAATTTTCTCTCTTGGCTCAGCTCCAAACCATCAGCTTACTTGATAAATTTCTGTCCTTTAACTCTCCTTCTGGATTGGAGCCTCTGTGGAAAGCTGGTTCTAGTCGACCATCTAGCTTTCCCCCTGAGAATGCTTCTGGGATCTCCTGATGGGATTTCTCTGCTTCTGGAATCTCCTGATGTCCTCTCTACAGATCTCCCAGTACAGGGTAACAGAGGCTGCTGCAGAGACACCTGGAATCTCCAGGAGATGCAATGGCTGAAGAGGGGACCCCAGATTGTAGCCCAGTACAGGAGAAAAACCATTTTAGTTGATATTAATGATACATATTTTTAGCTTTAGTTAGTGTTTTCACATATGTAAAATTAGGCTCTGAATCACTGACTCAAACTCAAAGGGTACAACATACAATAGTCATTCAGGTTATAACTATTTATAAAATATATCTTTTTAATTTGTTTTAGAAACAAGCAGCATTTCAAGAAAACTTGCAGCAGTTGAGACAATCCTATGGCTTCATAAGTAGTCAGATGGAATTCTATACAGAACTCTCCAAAATGAAAACTACTCAAGAAGACTTTAATAAAACCAAAATGGGAAAAATGTAAGCAATTCTATCCAGTAGAGTTAGAAATTCAAAAGTCCTTGTCAAATAAACTAAAAAAGTAAGTCAAAACATATATTTGAGCAAATAAATTAAGCTCATTAATTTGCCTGGAAAGTATGTTTTTCAAGATAGGTTCATGAGATTAGTGGAAAGTGAAAACTACCTAGAAAATATAATTTTGGAAAATGATACAAACTATTAGCAAATGAACATACACTTAAAACTTTATTTCAAGATGGTATATGTCTCTTTCCCCTTTTTTCTTCTTTGGTTTTGTGTAGCTTCCCCCCCTAATGTGTTCATGTCATTAACCTGAACTATTAGTCTCTCAGCTATGTATTCTTGAAAGTTTATGATCTAGACAATGATATTGTTATAATGTTTCTTGCCAGAATTCCCTTAAATAGAAATATTGCCCAGTTTTAACTATTTTTTTGAAGATTACAATTTAAACCAAAAGGATCAAGTACTGCTACTACTCTGGGCAGGATCTGGCACTTTCCTTGATTGTAATGTTTGCAACTGCAGCTAGAGGGCATTATTAAATGCAAATATTTCTACTGGCATCCTCAAGCCATTCCATAAAGCAGTCAAGTGTTGCCTGCTAATCTATGAGTTACTTCTTTCTCCTCCCTACTTTGAATTATATTTGTTGTTTTTAGAAATCTCCTTAGAGTCTCAGCACCTGTAGCTTAGCAGCTAGGGCACCAGTCACATACATAGGAGCTGGTGGGTTCAAATCCAGCCCAGGGCTGCCAAACAACAATGACAACTACAACAACAACAAAAAAATAGCTGGGCATTTTGGCGGGAGCCTGCAGTCCCAGCTACTTGGGAGGCTGAAGCAAGAGAATTGCTTAAGTCCAAGAGTTTGAGGTTGCTGTGAGCTATGATGCCACAGCACTCTACCTAGGGTGATAAAATGAGACTCTTCCTCTCTCTCTCTCTCAAAAAAAAAAAAAAAAAAGAAAGAAAGAAAGAAAAAAGAAAAGAAAAGAAAAGAAAGAAGAAGTCTCCCTAGAAATGTATGTACTGTTTAAGAACAATTTTAAAACTATAATTGCAGATTAGTAGGCATTCTCTGAAACATTTTCAGAGTTAAAACACTGATTAGTGGGAAATTCCATTTACTCTCATGGTAGCTTTTTCAAATGTGCAAGCCACTTAGGAACTACTTAGGAAAAAATGAAGTATTATATGTCTTTGTAGTCTTCTTAGAACCAATGAGAGACTAGCAGAGGTCAGTACCACACACCTTGTGGAGAAACAGCAAACCAGATCTTTATTCATGGTATTGATTACGCAGCCAGTCTTAGATTCACTGTGTGTTGGAAATCCCAGTAACAGTTAAAACTTAGTGATTCACTACCTCAAGCCCATGAACTTAAATAACAACATGGAGAGCCACTTGTCCAAGGTTAGGTATGTTACCTTTTCTGCTTGACCTTCAGGTTTATGGTATGTCTTTTTTTTAAATTTGGTGAAAATGCATGTTAAGTAAAGGTTATAATTATCCGTGTTAATAAACAGACATAACAGACATTTAACTGGTTTTTTGTGAGTCCCTGCAGATCTTTCAAGAGATATCCGTTTGTTAACATTACTAAGTAAATATAACTAATCTGACATATTTTAAATTGCTTTAGAAGCTACATTTAAGTTAGATTTTAGACAATGAGTATTAACTACAGGTGTATGTTGAGACAGTTTGGTTTATCTTCTAAGTTTGGCTTGTCATCAGTTTGGCCGTGGCTCATAACACTTTCAGTTTTCTTGCACCGTTTCATGTTTTCCACCCCTAAACCCAAGGGAATGATTGGAATCCAAATACTTAAATATGTGAATCTGTTTATTATCGAAAGGAATCCAAGATGAATACTTTTTATGAATTAAGTAAACCTGTAACGTGAAAAAGAATTAATCTTCATTTTGAAGTTAAAAATTGTCTTATTAAGAGGATATCTTATGGGCAAGAGAGATGAATAGAACCTTCTCTAAAGAAGATATGAATGGTTAACAAGCATATGAAAAAATATGCATTGTCCCTAATTATCAGAGAAATGCAAGTCAAAACCACCCTAAGATATCACCTAACCCTAGTGAGAATGGCCTACATCACAAAACCTCAAAGCTAAAGATGCTGGCTTGGATGTGGAGAGAGTGGAACACTTTAACACTGCTGATGGGACTGAAAACTAATACAACCTGTTGGAAGGAAGTATGGAGAACCCTCAAAGAACTCAAACTAGATCTGCAGTCCCATTACTGTGACCTACTCAGAAGAAAAAAAATAATTTTATCATAAGGACATTGGCACTAGACTCTATCACAGCTCAATTTACAATTGCCAAACTGTGGAAACAACCTAAATGCCCACCAATCCAGGAATGGATTAATAAGCTGTGGTATAGTGTACCATGGAATACTATTCAGTCACAAAAAAGATGGAAACTTCACATCTTTCCTATTAACCTGTATAGAATTAAAACACATTCTTCTTAGTGAAGCATCACAAGAATGGAGAAGGAAGAATTCAGTGTACTCAATTCTAATATGAGGACAATTGATGACTTAGTACATGGTGGGGGTTGGGGAAATGGGGGAGTGGATCCAGAGAGGGAAGGAGGATGGGGGGTAGGGGGTCACAGTGTGTCACCTCTTGGATGTGGGACACAATTATAAAAGGGACTTTACCTAACAAATGCAATCAGTGTAACCTGGTTCTCCGTACTCTCAATGAATCCCAAACAACAATTATAAAAAAAAGAAGATATCCTTAGTCTTTATGGTACTTATAGCACTTTCATCTCAATTCTTATAAAAGGTCTCTGTTGCTGGACAATTTTACAGAAGTCTTTAAATAGCTCAAATAAGGAAATATTTAAATTATTTAAATGAAGTTCACTTATGTCTATCTTGCTATCACTTGAATTAACACTATTGAACACAAAGATGGAAATGATATCAACTGTCTAAGTAGTAACTGTGGGTGAGGCATGGCGGCTCACACCTGTAATCCAAACACTTTGGGAGGCTGAGATGGGATGATTGCTTGAAGCCAGGAGTTTAAGACCAGTCTGTGCATCATAGTAAAACCCTATATCTATAGAAAATTAAGAAAACAAACTTAGTTGGGTGTGGTGGCAAACACCTATAGTCCTGGAAGCTTCGGAGGCTGAGACAGGAGGATCACTTGATCCCAAGAGTGCCAGGCTGCAGCGAGTTGTGATCATACCACTGCACTCAGCAAGACTCTGTTTTCTTTTTCTTTCTTTCATTTTTTTTTTTTTTTTTGTAGATACAGAGTCTCCCTTTATCACCCTTGGTAGAGTGCCATGGTGTCACACAGCTCACAGCAACCTCCAACTCCTGGGCTTAAGCGTTTCTCTTGCCTCAGCCTCTTGAGTAGCTGGGACTACTGGCACCAACCACAACACCTGGCTTTTTCTTTTCTTTTCTTTTTTCTTTCTTTTTTTTTTTTTTACATATACATGTGTTTATTAGGGTTCCACTTTTTGCCTTCACAAAATTAAAAAGGCTTAAAATTTAACAACAATAACAATGTTTAAGATAAGGACTAGAAACAAAAACCTCATAGAATGAAGATAAATATATTCAGAAAAGAAATCAGACGATTGCTGCAACAAAGTATTAAGCAATAATAATAATAGTAATTGAAAGAAAGTAACGTTCACATTGTCAAATAAGAGTATGTCTATTATAGAATGCTTTGACTCTGAGGTTCAATATGAAGTCATCTATTAACTTCTTATTTTTTTTCCCAAAGTCTCAAAAAATATACAACCAATATTTATAAATAAAAATAAAAGCTAATTTCAAAAAACAGATCATGCCAAATCTTATAGACAATAGAAAAAGAAGAAATACTTCAAAATCATTCTGCTTAATCTGGATACACCTGACATTAAAATTGGAAAAAATATATTATTTAAAGGGGAAATTACAAACATAATTCATTTTTTAAAATTAAATCATAGCTGTGTACATTAATGCAGTCATGGGGTACAGGGTGCTGGTTTTATATACAATTTGAAATATTTTCACCAAACTGGTTAACATAATCTTCATGGCATTTTCTTAGTTATTGCGTTAAGACGTTTATATTCTGCATTTAGAAAGATTCACATGTACCCTTGTAAAATGAACCATAGGTGTGGTCACAATAATCACCCTCCAACCATCCTCCTCCCTCCCCTCCCCTTCCTCTTCCCTTTCCCCATATTCTTGGGCTATAATTGGGTTATAGCTTTCATGTGAAAGCTATAAATTAGTTTTATCGCAGGACTGAGTACACTGGATACTTTTTCTTCCATTTTTGAGATACTTTTCTAAGAAGATATGTTCCTGTTCCATCCATGTAAACATGAAAGAGGTAAAGTCTCCATCTTCTTTAAGGCTGCACAATATTCCATGGTGTACATATACCACAATGTATTGATCCATTTGTGAGTCAATGGGCACTTGGGCTTCTTCCATGACTTAGCAATTTTAAAGCTTAGCTTAGTGGGGATATAGAATTCTGGGCTGGAAATTGTTTTGTTTAAGTAGATTAAAGGTAGATGACCATTCTTTTCTGGCTTGAAAAGGCTTTTCTGCTTTTTTGTTACAAGCACTTATTGCGATAAACTTTTTTCCTAGTACTGATTTTGCTATATCTCGTATTTTGGGTTATGTTATGTTTCACTTTTCATTTGTTTCAAGATATTTTGAAATTTCATCTTAATTTCTTCATTGATCTACTGGTCATTTAGGAGCAGATTGTTTAATTTCCATGTTTGTATATTTTGCTTTCCAAATGTGTGGAAATTATTGTTTTCTTGTTATTGATATCTAGTTTTATTCCATGTAGTCAGAGAAATACTGATATGATTTCATGTTTAAAAAAATTTTTATAGGAAAGAATATGTATTCTGCAGCTATTGGATAAAATATTCTGTAAATATATATTAGGTACGTTTGGTCTACATTACCTATTTTGATTGTCCCTTTTTTGATTTTCTGTCTGGGTGATCTGTCCAATGCTGCAAATGGTGTGTTGAGATTCCCAGATATTAATGTATTGGGGTCTATCTCTCCCTTTAGCTCTAATAATGTATTTGCTTTATATAACTGTGTGCTCCAATATTGGTTGCATTTATGTTGGCAATTTTTATGTCCTGGGCTGGGCATGATGGCTGACACCTGTAATCCAGCACTCTGGGAGGCTGTGGTGGGTGGACTCCCTTAGCTCACAGGTTCAAGACCTGGCTGAGCCAGAATGAGACCTCATCTCTAAAAAAATAGCTGGGCATTGTGGCAGGTCCCTTTCATCCCAGCTATTTGGGAGGGTGAGGCAAAAGAATTGCTTGAGCCCAGGAGTTTGAGATGGCTGTGATCTTTGACACCACAGCACTCTACTGAGGGTAACAAAGTGATACTCTGTCTCAAAAACCAAACAAACAAATAGCAACAACAAAAAAATCCAATTGTTGTATCCTCTTGCAGAATTGACTCCTATTATTCTTTTTTTTTTTTTTTTCAGCAGCCCCAGGCTGGGTTCAAACATGCCAGCCCTGGTGCATGGGGACAGAGCTCTAACCATTGAGCTATGGACACCCAGTCCTATCATTCTATATAATCTTTTTTGCCTCTATTCACAATTTTTGTCTTGAAATCTATTTTATCTGACAGAAACATAGTTAACCCTGCTCTTTTTTGGTTTCCATTTTCATGGAGTATCTTTTTCTAGAGTCTTATTTTCAGTTTATGTGTGATGTGATAGGTAAAGTGAGTTTCTTATAGTAGGTATAGTTGCCTCTTCTTTCCTTTATCCATTCAGCCAGTCTAACTCTTGTAATTGGCAAGTCTTTTAATTTAATTTAGTTATTATGAAAATATCCATATTACCCAAGAAATTTACAGTCATAATGTAATCCCTATCAAATCACCACATCATACTTTAAAGATCTAGAAAAAATAATACTTCATTTTATATGGAACCAGAAAAAACCTTGAATAACCAAGACACTACTCAGAAATAAAAAGAAATCAGGAGGAATCATGCTACCAGACTTCAAACTATACTATAAATTTATAGTGATCAAAACAGCATGGTATTGGCACAACAAAAGAGAGGTAGATGTATGAAACAGAATTGAGAACCAAGAGATGAACCCAGACACGTATCGTCATTTGATCTTTTGATAAGACCATCAAAAATATAAATTTGGGAAAGATTCCCTATTTAACAAGTGGTTCTTGGAGAACTGGCTGGCAACTTATAGAAGATTGAAACTGGACCCACACCTTCCACCATTAACAAAAATTGATTCTCACTGGATAAAAAGATTTAAACTTAAGACATGAAACTATAAAGATTCTTGGAGAGAGTGCAAGAGAAACACTTGAAGAAATTGGCCTGGGAGAATACTTTATGAGGAGGACCGCCCCAGGCAACTGAAGCAACACCAAAAATACATTACTGGGATCTGATCAAACTAAAAAGTTTCTGCACAGCCAAGAACACAGTACAGAAATCAAGCAGACAGCCCTCAGAATGGGAGAGGATATTTGCAGGTTATGCATCTGACAAAGGTTTGATAACCAGAATCCACAGAGAACTCAAACTTATTAAAAAGGAAAGAACAAGTAATCCCATTTCACTGTGGGCAAGAGACTTGAACAGAAGCTTCTCTGAATAAGATAGGTACATGGCCTACAGACACATGAGGAAATGCTCATTATCTTTAATCATCAGAGAGATACAAATCAAAAACAGTTTGAGATATCATCTAACTCCAGTAAGAGTGGCTCACATAACAAAATCCCAAAACTGCAGATGTTGGCATGGAGGCAGAGAAAAGGGAACACTTCTGCACTGCTGGTGGGAGTGCAAGCTATGCGTCCCTTTAGAAAAGAAGTATGCATAATACTCAGTGATCTAAAAGTAGACCTGCCATTGATCCTGCAATTCCTCTACTAGGTATATATCAAAAAGACTTTGAAAAGTCACTTTATGAAAAAGATTTGCACCAGATTGTTCACTGTAGCTCAATTCATAATAGCCAAGTCATGGAAGAAGCCCAAGTGCTCATTGACCCATGAATGGATTAATAAATTGTGGTATAGGTATACCATGGAATATTATGTAGCCTTAAAAAAGATGGAGACTTTACCTCTTTTGTGTTTACATGGATGGAGCTGAAACAAATCCTACTTAGTAAAGTATCTCACAAATGGAAGAAAAAATATCCAGTGTATTCAGTACTATTATGAAACTAATTTACAATCACTCACACTTTCATATGAAGAATGGATTACAACTATGGCCCAGGATGAAGGAGGGAGGAGGGGGGCCTGGGAGGTGAGGGGGGACATCAAATTAAGGGAAGGTGAATGGTGGGATCATACCTAGGGTGCATAATACAAGGGTATATGTTGGGTCTATTAAGTGTAGAGTATAAATGTCTTAACACAATAATTAAGTAAACAAGATGAGGTATATATTAACTGGTGCAAGGTAAGTGTTCCTAACTTTATATGAAATCAGTACATTATACCCCATAAATGCATTAATGTATACATGATCTATGTGTTTATGATTTAATAAAAACATTAATAAATAACGAAAAATAGGTAATGACTTACTACAGCTGAGTTGTTATTTATTTTCTGATTGTTTCATGGTCCTCTCCTTTCTTCATGTCTTCCTTTGTATAAAGGTAATTTTTCTACTATGATATGTTTTAATTTCCTGCTATTTTTTGTGTATTTGCTGTAGGTTCTTTTGATTGGAGGTTACCATAAAGCTTGCAAATAACATCTTGGAATCAGTTATTTTTAAGTTGATGACATCTTAACTCTATTTACAAAATAATGAACAAGCAAACAAGATAAAAACTAAAAAACTACACACACTAAAACTAAACTCCTTCACCCCTGCATTTGACTTGTTCTTGTTTCTGGCTATACCATCTTAGACTATCTCTTAAAATATTCTTGTTATTATTTTTGATAGGTTTGGCTTTTAGTCCTCCTACTCAAAATATGCTTTCTTGCCTGGGCAGCTATTCAATTAGGCATAGACCTCAATGTAGGGTGGCTATCAGGGAAGGGCTGTATTCAGCCATCTTGCCCAATCTCCTCCAGTCTCATCACTACTTTGATTTTTTTTAATATTTAGAAAACCCATTCCCATTGCTAGGTTACACAACTGCCTATGTTTTCTACTTGTATTTCTAGAGCTTCATTTAAAATGTAATTTATAATTATGTGGAACGTGTTTAGTAGTAAATATTTTGGAATTTATTTTTTCAATGATTAGTGAGCTGTCCTAATATTTTCATTAAGTAATTCATGTTTTTCTTTTGATGGTAAATGCCAACTAGTTCATCACCATCTTACAGAGTGACACACAGAGAATCTTTATATGACTGCCCCTTCTTCATGACATGTTACACAGAATGTAAGTTTCATGAATCAGCATGAAGAATAAACAAACCAGAGGGGGAATGGCAGGGAATTGAGAAAATCAATCACACAACAGACATAGATTACACAAAAGATAGGAGGAGAGGCAAGATGGCTGACTGGAGCCAGCTTTCCACAGAAGCTTCCATCCAGAGGAAAGGTTTATGACCAGAAAGTAACCAACAGTGCTGAAGACTGGGAGCTGAGCTGAGAGAAAAGAGTGATAACTGTATGTCACCTCTGCTGAGGCAAGCTGCAACTCTAAGAAAGCAAATTTCAGGTACAAAACTCATCCCAAAGGAAAAGTATCTGCCCCCTCCCCCAAGAGTGGTTTTTTTTTTTTTTTTTTTTTTTTTTTGGCTCACTCTAGGTTTTCTACAGGTGAACAGTGAACTGAGGGCCTCTTGTCTCACCCCATGGGAGAGAGTTGCAGGAATTGGGGACTACTTATCCAGAGGGACCATGCTGTGACCCTGAGCAGTCTCTTGCCAGGCATAAAAGTTGAACTAACATTTTCCCTGCCGTTTTGACTTCCAGTCCACCCTCCCCCCTTCACCTGATGGTCCAGAAGCCTAACCCTACAGAAAACAGAATGTCTGCAGTTCATTGCCAGGTCCGGACACTGTAAGGGCCGTGGTAGAAAAGCTACACTGTAACAGTGAGCCCAGCAGTAGTTCAAACAAAGGGGGAAGGCTGTCAGGCTTGGGTCTGTGAAAGTGCAAACCAGTTGTGAGAGGAGGCTTGTGAGCCATGTGTTCTGCCCTGCTGGAACCCAGTGTACTGTGCTCCACCCTGCCAGAGCCACTCACTGCAGGCCCCACCATGCCAGAGCCCCATGCCCTGTCCAGCCAGAACCACTCGCCCAAGCCTTGCCTTGCTGCTGGAGCCATGTGCCTGGCACTCCCAGAAAGGCCACTACAGCCACCTCTCTGGCTGTGGGAGCTGCCTGGAAACTGTGCAGGAACACCTCCCATGAAGATTCAGCAACCGTAGAGTGATCTCACCGGGGTCTAATCTTGTAGAGATAGCTTCCCAACTCTGAGGCCTGCCAGAGGAAGCCAGACCTTGCCTTATAGGGATACCAGGGCTGAAGAGTAGCTGGGGCAAAGGCACAGTGGCTGAGGGAGAAAATAATTTGCTGACTTGTTTTCCTCAAGTTTGAACTGAGCTCAGGTGGAACACTCTCCAGTTGCCATTGAGTAGCCAAGGCAAGCAGGCCTCACCTCCCCCAGCCAGCAGGTGGCAGAGAGTGGTGGCTGGGCTGAGAGGGCATTGACTTTCCATTGACTCTGGCAGATGCAAAGCTCTGGCACATCTGCTTATTGGAGGGAGCAGGACCACAGCCCTGTGGGTTTGCCAGTGACTGGGCATGAAAGAGGTTAAAGGTGGGAAAGAGATACCAGTCCCCTGGCCTAACCCCACTACTGGGTGGGCCTTTCTGACTCCACAGAGTGCCAGAGTGAGCAACATTTGAGCATCCAGTAGTCCTCTGCTATCTAGTTGCTGGACACCTTTTGAATTCTCCCACTTGAGATTTGGTACTGATTGGGTCAATTGGTTTGGAACTCTTAATCTGGGCCAGTCACCAAGGACCCTCTCAGGTGGTACCCTGGTTGTGTGTCAATGAGAAGGGTTGATTTTCCTCTCCCAGTTGTTGCCCGTAGGGGACAGGGTATCTTCATTGCCTGCACTTCTCCACAGCAGAGATTTCAACCCAGAGTCACTAATCCACTAGAATCAGCAGAGATTTCAACCCAGAGTCACTGATCCACTGGGATCAGAAAATGATCAGCTGAATACAAGACAGAGCCACCTACCACCACCACACCAACTAGGTCCCCAGAGCCTCAGACTAATACTGTATGGGTCCTTTGCAAAGCTGTAGGGGAAAAAGCTACAGTCACCAGTCCCATATCCTTGTTAAAGGGCTGGTTAACCACAACTACAGGAGCTCCCAATCCAATTTCACCCTACCTGCCCATCTAGCCAAACAATGAAAAATAATCATGGGGCGGAATCATTGGGAAAATTCTGGCAACATGAATAATCAGAGTAGATGGACTCTCCCAAGAAATGACAAAACAGACACACCAGATGACCCCATTCATAAACAAATGGCTGAGATGTCAGAAATGAAGCTCAGAATTTGGATGACAAATAAGATAAACAGAATGGAGGTAAAGCTGGAATTAGAATTTCAAGGAGTAATTCAAAAGTTGTCTCAAGATTCGATGATTTCAAAGACAAAATCACCAAAGATTTTAACACATCGAGGCAAGAATTAGCAGCCCTCAGAGATCTGAGAAATATAGTAGAATTCCTCAGTGACAGAATAGAGCAGGCAGAAGAAAGGATCTCTGACATTGAAGACAAAGCTTTTGAACACTCCCAAATGCTCAAAGAGGAAGAGAAGTGGAGAGCAAAAACAGATCATTCTCATAGAGAGCTCTGGGATAATTCGAAGAGATCTAATATTTGCCTTATAGGAATTCCTGAAGGTGACAAGGTTGCTTTGAAAGGCATGGATGCTCTACTGCAAGAAATAATCAAGGAGAACTTCCCAAACATGGTAAGAGATTCTGAAATTCAGATAGCAAACTGTTTCAGAGCCCCAGCATGACTCAACCCAAATAAAGCATATTCCTGACAAATTATAATTATCTTACCAAAGTTAAAACGAAGAAGAAAATTCTGCAAGCAGCCAGACATAAGAAAACCATAACCTACAAGGGGAAGGATATTAGAATGACTGCAGATCTCTCTGTTGAAAACTTTCAAGCTAGAAGAAGTGGTCATCAACCTTTATTCTTCTAAAACAGACTAATTTTCAACCCAGGATCCTGTATGCAGCCAAACTGAATTTCATTTATGATGGAGAAATTATATACTTTAATGACATTCACATGTTGAAGAAATTTGCCATAACTAAACCAGCTATCCAAGATATTCTCAGACCTATCCTCCATAATGACCATCACAATCCTCTACCACCAAAGTAAACTCACTTAGAAACTTTTGATCATACTCCAATTTCCACAGTGGCAACAGGATTAAAAATGCCCACGGACTTTTGAAATACTTGATACCCAAAATACTACCAGGCTTATCAATACTCTCAATTAATGTGAAAGGCTTAAATTGTCCTCTAAAGAGGCACAGGATGGCTGATTGGATACAAAAACTCAGGCCAGATATCTGCTGAATACAAGAATCTCATCTTACCTTAAAAGATAAATATAGATTCAGGTTGAAGGAATGGTCATGTAATTCAGGCAAACGGAAATCAGAAAAATGCAGGTGTTGGAATTCTATTCACAGATGCAACAGGCTTTAAACCAACAAAAGAAGGAAAGATAAGGATGCTCACTTCATATTTGTTAAGGGCAACACTCAACATGATGAGATTTCAATTATTAACATTTGTGCGCCCAACCAGAATATACCTCAATTTATAAAAGAGACTCTAACAGACATGAGTAACTTGATTTCCTCTAGCACCATAATAGTTGGAGATTTTAAGACCCCTTTGGCAGTGTTGGATCGATCCTCCAATAAGAAACTAAGCAAATAAATTTAAGACTTAAACTTAACCATTCAACAATTGAATTTAACAGACATCTACAGAACATTTCATACTAAAAAAACTGAATACACATTCTTCTCATCAGCCCATGGAACATATACCAAAATTGACCACATCTTATGTTACGAGTTTAACCTCAGCAAATTTAAAAGAATAGAAATAATTCCTTGTATTTTCTCAGGCCATCATGGAATAAAACTTGAACTCAGTAACAACAGGAATCTGCATACTCATAAAAAATCAGGGAAACTAAATAATCTCATGCTGAATGATAGCTGGGTCATAGATGAGATTAGGAAGGAAATTAACACATTTTTGGAACAAAACAATAATGAAGCCATGAATCCCAGAATTTCTGGAATACTGCAAAGGCATTCCTAAGAAGGAAATTTATAGCATTGCAAGCCTTCCTCAAAAGAATGGAAAGAGAGGAAGTCAACAACTTAATGGAACATCTCAAGCAACTGGTAAAAGAAGAACATTCCAACCCCTAACCCAGCAGAAGAAAAGAAATAACTAAAATTAGAGCAGAATTAAATGAAATTGAAAACAAAAGGATTATACAACAGATCAATAAATCAAAAAGTTGGTTTCTTGAAAAGATCAATAAAATAGACAAATCTTTCACCAACCTAACCAGAAATAAAAGAGTAAAACCCCTAATTTCATCAATCAGAAATGATAAAGGCCAAATAACAACAGACTCCTCAGAAATTCATAAAATCCTTAAGGAATATTACAAAAACCTCTATTCTCAAAAGAAAGAAAGTCTGAAGTAAATAGATCAATACTTGAAAACACACCACCTTCCTAGACTTAGCCAGAAAGAAGTGGAAATTTTGAACAAAGCTATATCAAGTTATGAAATAGCATCAATTTTAAGAAATCTCTCCAGAAAGAAAAGCCCAGGACCGATGGCTTCACATCAGAATTCTACCAAACCTTTAAAGGGAACTAGTACCTATATTACTTAACTTTTTCCAAAACGTAGAAAAAGAAGGAATACTACCCAACAAATTCTATGAAGCAAATATCATCCTGATCCCCAAACCAGGAAAAGAGCCAACAAGAAAAGAAAATTATAGACCAATATCACTAATGAATATTGATGTGAAAATATTCAATAAGATCTTAGTAAATATAATACAGCAAAACATCAAACAAATTATACATCATGACCAGGTGGGTTTCATCCCATGGTCTCAAGGATGGTTCAATATATGACATCTATAACTATAATATGTCACATAAATAAAATAAAAAACAAAGACTGTATGATTCTCTCAATTGATGCAGAAAAAGCTTTTGATAATATCCAGCATCCTTCCTTGATCAGAACATTTAAGAAAATTGGTATTTAAGGGACAGTTCTTAAACTGGTAGAGGCCATCTTCAGCAAACCCACAGCCAATATTGTGTTGAATGGAGTAAAATTGAAATCATGTCCACTCAGATTAGGAACCAGGCAAGGTTGCCCATTGTCTGTCTCCACTGCTTTTAAAGATTGTGATGGAAGTCTTAGTCATCACAGTCAGGCATAAAAAGACAATCAAGGGTATCCAAATAGGATCAGAAGAGATCAAACTGTCATTCTTCGCAGATGATATGATTGTATATCTGGAAAAACCCCAGGGACTCAACTACAAAACTCCTAGAATTGATTAAGGAATACAGCAGCATCTCAGGATACAAAATCAATACTCACAAATCTGTAGCCTTTATATATACCAACAATAGTCAAGGTGAAAAAACAATTAAGGACTCTGTTCCCTTTACAATAGTGCCAAAGAAGATGAAATATCTGGGAGTATATCTAACTAAGGACGTGAAAGATCTCTATAAGGAGAATTATGAAACTCTGAAATAAGAAATAGCTGAAGATGTTAACAAATGGAAAAATATACTATGCTCATGGATAGGAAGAATCAACATTGTTAAAATGGCTATACTTCCCAAAGCAATCTACAGATTTAATATAATCCCTATTAAAGTACCTCTGTCATACTTTAAAGGTCTGGAAATAATTAGTACTTTGCTTTATATGGAAACAATAAAAACCTAGAATAGCCAAGACATTACTCAGAAATAAAAACAAATCAGGAAGTATCATGCTACCAGACTTCAGACTACACTATAAATCTATAATGATCAAAACAGCATAATACTGGCATAAAAATAGAGAGGTAGATGTACGGAACAGAATTGAAAACCAAGAGATGAACCCAGACACTTATTGTTATTTTATCTTTGATAAGCCTATCAAAAATATAAGTTGGGGGAAAGATTCCCTATTTAACAAATGGCGCTGGGTGAATTTGCAGGTAACTTGTAGAAGACTGAAACTGGATCCACACCTTTCTCCTCTAACAAAAATTGACTCTCACTGGGTAAAGGACTTAAACTTAAGACATGAAACTATAAAAATTCTTGAAGAGAGTGCAGGGGAAACACTTGAAAAAATTGGCCTGGGAGAATACTTTATGAGGAGAACACCTCCCCCTGGCAATTGTAGAAACATCAAAAATACATTACTCGGATCTGATCAAACTAAAAAGCTTCTGCACTGCCATGAACACAGTAAGTAAAGTAAGTAGACAGCCCTCAGAGTGGGAGAGGATTTTTGCAGTTTATATTTCCAAGAAATGTCTAATAACCAGAATGCACAGAGAACTCAAACTTATTAATAAGAAAAGAACAAATTATCCAATTTTATTGTGGGCAAGAGACATGAACAGAAGCTTCTCTGAAGAAGTCAGGTGCACAGTCTCCACAGACATGAAAAAATGCTCATCATCTT
Source organism: Otolemur garnettii (assembly GCF_000181295.1). Lineage (NCBI taxonomy): Eukaryota > Metazoa > Chordata > Mammalia > Primates > Galagidae > Otolemur > Otolemur garnettii. The sequence continues at coordinate 5,374,093 of NW_003852509.1, forward strand.
TAATCATCAGAGAACTGCAAACCAAAACCACTTTGAGATATCATCTAACTCCAGTAAAAGTAGCCCACATCAGAAAAATCCCAAAACTACAGATGTTGGCATGGATGTGGAGAAAAGAGAACACTTCTGCACTGCTGGTGGGAGTGCAAACTAGTATGTTTCTTTTGGAAAGAAGTTTGGAGAACACTCAAGGATCTAAATGTAGACCTGCCATTTGATCCTGCAATTTCTCTACTAGGTGTATATCCAAAAGACCAAAAATCACTTATTAACAAAGATATTTGCACCAAATTGTTCATTGCAGGTCAATTCATAATTGCCAAGTTTTGGAAGAAGCGCAAGTGCCCATGGACCCATGAATGGATTAATAAATTAGGGTATGCATACTATGGAATACTATGCATCATTTAAAAAAGATGGAGACTTTACCTCTTTTATGTTTACATGGATGGAGCTGGAAAATATTCTTCCTAGTAAAGTATCTCAGGAATGGGAAAAAAAAATATCCAATATACTCAGTACTACTATAAAACCAATTTATAATCAAATCTTTATCACACTTTAATATGAGAGATGAATAACAACTATAGCCCAGGATGAAGGAGGGAAGTGGATGGGAAGGGAGGGGGGTGATTTGATAGAGGGAGGGTTAGTGGTGAGACCACACCTATAAAGCATATTGCAAGGGTACAAGTCAAATCTATCAAGTATTGAACACAAATGTCTTAACACTGTGATTAAGCAAATGAGGTGAACGCTATGTTAATTAGTAGGATGTAAGCACTCCAATTTGTATAAATACTCAACACATTGAATCCCACAAAGGCATAAATGTATTCATGATCTATATATATGTCACTTAATAATAAATAAAAAGATAAAGAGATGAGATTGGAAGGTCTGGTGCAACTGACGACTACAGCCAGAACTGTGGGAGCAGCTTTATTTATATAGTACCTAACCAAGATTGCTTACATTAACAATGTTGCAAATCAGTAAGGAAAGCAAATGGGAATATTTTCATCTTTTGAGATTGAGGGGAAGTAACTGGATAATTAAAAGGAGTTTTATCATAAGCAATATTGTTAATGTGAATCTTAGCACGTGGGGTAAAGATTAACTTTAGGGAGAGAAGGCTCTGTGCTTTTAGGAAAAAGATAGGAAAGTATACAGCAGCTATGTGACTTTGGGAAGAGGGAGCAAGGAGAAAGGACTACTGTTGTTTTAGGAAAGGAGAAGAAGTAGTTGGGGGTCATTCCTTGAATGCACCTGCTGGGCTGTGGGGGTTCTGCCGCCTCACAGTCTGCACTCTACATGTAAGTTCAAAGGATTTTGAGACATCACCTACTTCCATGGCTACAGAAGGCAAACTAGACACTAGTCTTTCTGTTAGTAGTGTTATGAACATTCAGTTCTTGATCCTGCATTTGCATTTTTTGATGAGTATTTTTGATGCATTATTGGATGAGCTCTGATGTTAGCTTGGGCTTGAACCTGCTCTCTTGGATCTGATATCATTTTTCTTTCATGCTTGCAGACTAACTTTTATGCACTATTAACTTCACACACTGTATTAGTTTCTTACTGAGTCTAGGGTAAAATATCAAATGTAGCTTAAAACACCAGTTTATTATCTGACATTTTTGGAATTCAGAAATCCAAAATGGGTCTCCCTGGGCTAAAATCAAGTGCTGGCAGGGTAGCATTTCCTCTGGACACTCTAGGGGTGAATCACTTTCTTTGCCCACCTTCTAAAGGCCACCTGTCCTCCTAGGCTCTGGGCCTCATTCTGCCATCTTCAAGGCAGCAGCATCAAGCAGAGTCTTTCTCATGCTGCCATATCTGAGTTTCTCCCTCTTCTGCCTCCTTCTTTCACCTTTCAGGTTTTTGTTATTACCTTGGCCCCATCTAGATAATCCAGGACACTCTACCTATTTTCTTAATTTATTTTTTATTCTAATAGATTTAGAAGGCACAGATATATATATATATATATTCAGTTCTTGATCCTACATTTGCATTTATATGCAAATATAAATATACATACATACAGGAATGAATCACATAGAGGTGATGTCAGGGATCTTGATGTTCTGTCATTCACATAGTGTATGTTATACCAAATAGGTAATTTTTGAGCCCTCACACCCTTCAACTCCTTCACCCTCTCCTCTGCTTTTGAGTCTACAAAGTCTGTATTACCGTATATACCCACCGCTTAGCTTCCACTTGTAAAAGAGAACATATAGTATCTCTTTTTACATGAGATACTTGTCTTAGGATTATGGCCTCCAGTTCCATCCAAGCTTCTGTGAAAGACATTATTTTATGGCTGAGTACCAGTCCATGGTATACGTATATATGCCACATTTTCATTATCCATTTGTCAATTGATAGATACTTACGTTGATTCCTTATCTTTGCATTTGTGAATTGTGATGCAATGAACATGAATGCTAGTATCTTTCTGATATAGTGACTTTTCTTTATTTCAGTAAAATTAGATGGTACAATTGATTTTGGTTACGTGGATGAATTATATAATGATGAAGTCAGGATTCTTACTGTACTTGTCACCAGAATACTATATGTTGTATCCATTTGGTACTTTTTGATCCCTCACTCCCTCCAAACCTCTCCTTGATTAGTTTCCAATGTCCATTATAGAAAGTTATGTCCATACATATCCATTGTTTATCTTCCATGTGTAACTGAGAATATGTGATATTTGTTTTTACATTCCTGAGATATTTCACTTAGGATAGTAGTCTCTAGTTTCATCCAAGTTGATGCAAAAGACATTATTTCACTTTTATTTAGGGCTGAGTAGTACTCTATGATATATATACACCACATCTGTGTTACCTACTCATTGGTTGTTAGGCGTATAGGCCAGGTAGTGGTGTGGGGCACCATGGCAGCCAGAGCTGGGTCAGAACCATGCTGTGCCACTCTCAGCTGAGGACCTTTCCTGATATCTCTTCCCCTCCCTGAGCATAGGATTCCTTTTATAACATCAGGGACCACAGTGACAGCTATCTCCTCACAGGGTGGCCTAAATGTGATCACATGTGTGTAGAGCAGGCTGCCAGCTACAAAGGTCTCTGCAGATGGGAGTTCATTCTTTGACAGAAGAAGGTGACCTGGCAAAGAGGTACAAAGGGTCTGGCCTTGGGTTTGGGAAATCTGGGGTGATTATGCTGCTGATGGCATGCATGTGTCCCCTCAGTCCACCTGAGTACACCTGAATCTGGGAGAGTGTATCTTCAACAGACTGACAGCAGCCCTCCCTAAGACACTGCTCAAGAGAACACACCTTCACACTCATACTCCACATGGGCACATACACATACCCACACTCAAGGGGGAGGATGGGAAGGGAAAAACCATGTGAGAGGGGCACTGTTTCTGCATGGAGTGCTGATCGTAATAAAGAACCATGACCTTTATTTATTTTACTTTTCATTCCTGTTGAATTTCTTATTTTACTAAACTAGGTATTTTTTGTCTTTGTAAAGACAAAAAGAAAAGAAAAACTAGGGGCTGGGTGCAATGACTCATGCTTATACTCCTAGCACTCTGGGAGGCCAAGAAAGATGGATTACATGAGCTCACAGATTTGAGACCAGCCAGAGCAAGAGTGAGACCCCCCCCCCTCTAAAAAATAGCCGGGCATTGTGGCAGGTGCCTATAGTCCCAGCTACTTGGGAGACTGAGGCAAGAGAATCACTTGAACCCAAGAGTTTGAGGTCACTTTAAGGTGTGATGCCACAGTACTCTACCAAGGGTGACAAAGTTAGACTCTGTCTAAAAAAAAAAAAAAAAAAAAGAGACAGAGAGAAAGAAAAAGTAGGTTCTGTCCTTTACTTGATAGGTGAGTGTTAAGTGGACGGAATTTAGTATGATACTAAACTTCCATAATGACAAAAATAATACGTATATTATAAAAAAAGTAAATATCACTTAAAGAGAATACAGGACTCTGAAGGCCTACCCAGGAGAGCTAACCATTGTTAGTAGTTTGGTCAGATCTCTCAGGCTCTCCATTCCTCATTCTTCCCTCTGTCTTGGTCTGTTTCACTAACTCACACACAGATTCACTTACTACATGTATCCAAGCATCTTTATATCATATGTAGTAGTTTTTACAATAAGACCTTCAATATAGACTGGTTGTCAACATGCTTTTTCATGTCATGGTTTCCTTGAGGTCTTTCCATGTGGGCACATATATGCACATAGCTAAAATGTTGCAGGAAAACAAGGCCGAGTGGAGAGAAAGATCACCGAAACATCATGTTTATAAGAGGAAGGGCTTTATTTCAGCCGGTGGGGTTTACAGCATAGAAGAATTCGAAAAGGCCCACTCCCCGATTGGCTTGGTCTTTCCCTTTTTATCTCCAATCAAAAAGTTCCAACCCACAGGCACCTTTCTCATTGGTCAGTTTGAATTAAGCGGGAGATGCTATTCCATCCCCCACAGAACTACAGGATTTCACAGAAGTGGAAATTTCCAAGTTCCAGGAAATTAAGTCTACAAATTCCCAAGAGCTGAGTCACCATGGAGAGGACCCTGCAGGTGTATCCTGTGGTCTTCTTGAGAAGACCTGTTCTCCTTGACCTCTCCCTTCTCAGGTATCTTCTCTCAGCACCATCTCTGCATTCTTGTGGCCCCAGGAAGGCCTCAGGGCCACCAGGTCCCAGCTCTGAGGGACGAACCACCTGAGTTTAGATTGGTTCCTACTCCCCACTTATGTGACCTGGACAAGACATTGTGCCTTTTAGGCCTCCCCAGTTTCTCTATCTGCCCAGTGGGGAATCAAACTGGTACCCACTTCATAGGGATGTCAGCAGGCATCTATGAGATGCCATTTAGAAAATCTGTGGGCTGGTGTTAACTGGAATTTTTCTTCAGTAGCTCCTTGGTCTCAGGAATACAAAGGATGAACCCAGGACCACAGATCAGTGGTAAGATAGGATTTATTGATAGAAAGGAATATAGAAGCACCACAGCTTCTGGTAAAGGGAAAGTTCCAAGTTGGAAGTCTCTTCAGAGGTCCCTAGAAGTCTCTGCATGGGTCCCTAGAATAAGGTGACCGGACGTCCTGCTTTTGGTGGGACAGTCCCGACTTTTAACAATTTGTCCCGCGTCCCAGGGGGTTTAAAAAAGTCCGGATTTTTTGAAAGAACGCTTAGGGAAAGGAGTATACGGTTTTTGGCTGCTGAAAAGGTTAATGTAACTCTATTTGGGAATGAAGAGGTTAATGTAACTTCATTTGGAAATGAAAAGGCTAATGTAAACTCCTTACTCCCCTCCTGGGCAAGGTCACCCAGGTGGACCAGCACCCTACACCTTTGAGCCACAGGCACTGCCCTATACATAATTTTTTTATGTATTATATTTGTAAATTGTACTTATGTTGAAATTAAAAATATATATATTACAATACTATTTTTGCATTCTATGAAAATTTTTGTTGCTCCATATAGACCAAATTTTTAATTAAGAACACACCCCTCCCCCCGCCACACCCCCGATTAGTGGTGTCCCTGCTTTACCAATGTTAAAATCTGATCACCTTACCCTAGAAGTCTCTGCATGGGTCCTTTGTCTAGGGGTGTGTATATTCTCTAGAGAACTACATTCCACCAGCACTTGGTAGGTGGGGAAACACCTTTTCAAATTTAGTGAGCGTATTAACAACTGAATGAATGCTCAGGCCCTCCATTAGGGGCGAGGTTATTAGGTCTTCCCATTTTTTGCTTCAGGGAAGGAATTAGGGTGTGTTTTGGTGGTGAACCACCAAAAACCTTTCAGGCTGCTTTGTTTTCATCTGCTAGAGCCCAGAGGGTGTGGCCTGGAAAGGTGTTTGTGCCTAGAGATGGGGGTCTGGATGCTGAGCTCACTTGGGCCTAGAGAATGGGGTGAGGGGTCCCTGTCCAGCCCTGGGTGTAGGAACTCTGTATCAGTGTCACGTGAAGCCACTGTACAAAATTTGAGATGAAATACAGAAAGGGGTGGGATGCAGCATGGGAACTCAACCAACATCAGGCCTGGGTTTCTGCAGTGTGATCTTGGAAATGTCACTTTCCCCACCTGCCATGAATGGGTAGAAAATTATTAAGTTCAGATATTGTCCTTTTCCTTAAAATCTTCCAGTGGCCGCCTATTATATTTAGATTCAGACCCAAGTCCTCGTCTTGGGGTTTTTAAGTCTGGGTCCTCGGCAGTATTTATTTCTCATGCTTACACGCTCAGACCCGTAAGTTGTGACTCTCTCTTACTCTTTCTTTCCAGTCTTCAGGGCTATTCATGTGAAAAACAGGAGCCCTGACAGCTTGACCACACAAAGCATAAAGAGAAGCTTCCAGATTAGAAATTAGCGGCGCTTCCTCCCCGACCCTCTCATCCCTTTGCTGACTTCATACAAACCTCCCCAAAGACCCGGTTCACCAGCAGAACCACTGCGGGTCCCCCCTGGTCCCGCCCCATGCTTGCCTGCCCTCTTTCCCTTCCTGTCTAACCCCTCTTCCTCCTGGCTGTCTCGCGCCTTCCCCTTCCCGACCCCTCTTCCTTACTCCTCTCCCCTCCTCCCAGGGGCGTGGCGTGGAGGGGCAGGGGCCAGGCAGGGGCGTGGCGTTTCGGGGGCGTGGCAGGGCGTGGCGGGGCAGGGGCAGGGCAGGGCAGGGGCTGAATGGACGCTGTGTGGAGCCGAGAGCTGACCGGAGCCCCACCTGGCATAGCAGAGTCTGACAAATTTTAAACCTTTCAAGTATAATTTAACATTTCAAGTTTTATAATATCCACATCGATACCGTATATGGTATCTAATATAATTAGTAAGTTTTTTATAAACTTACTAATTAAAACTAATTAAGCTTATTAATTAAAATTTAAAACTACTAGCTAAAGCAGAGATGAAAATTGTCACTTTGCTCAAAATACAGACCGACCGGGTCCAGAGCCACCAGAATCTCTATTTCTCAATTTGGCCGGAGGGGTTCTAGTGGCAAGACACAGAAATAGCGGTAAACATTTCCAAGCTCAAAGGAAAGAAAACAGTACTACAACTTTTTTTCCCATACCGGGAGTCGAACCCGGGCCGCCTGGGTGAAAACCAGGAATCCTCACCGCTAGACCATATGGGAGGCGCCCTAACGTTTAACGGGTAGGCACGTACGTGACTCACGCAGACCAGGGCGCTCCACTCCCAACCCACTTATCAGGTTTCGCTCCGCCCGGTTAGAAAAGTCCCGACTGCGGCTGCGCGCTCTCCTCTGCTGAGTGGGCGGGAGCGGTAACGACCGGACCCTGACCGCCCGCAAACCCACCGGCGGAGATGGTGGGAGGATTTGCTGACTTCCGTGTATGTCAGCGGACACGGAAAGTCAGCACAGACGGAAAAGACGCGCCAGGTGATTCCTCCAGGAAGAATATAAGGTCAAAGCAGACATTCAATGTTATTTTTTTCCTTACTTCAGCTTCAAAATTTCACTGATTTGCATTTTGTCTGTAGCAGGGGTTTATCGTGAAACTCAACCTCTGTTCTCGTGTATATGGGGTAAGGGCCCCCTTTCTCCTCCTGGCACGGGTTGAGGGCCACCGAGCTCTCCTGGTAGACCTGTCATTAGCAGCTGAAGCTCCACTTGGCCTGCATAAGCGGTCCCCACCCAGCCATGTGTCTGTCTGCCCCGTAGGATGGCAGTATACATTAAAGGTACAGGAATCAGCAGTTCCCTGTGTCCTGGGAGTAATGTTTGCGCAGCAGGCGAAGACCGGGAAGTCAAACCGACTTATCCTGGGGGCGCGGAGGCTCACGCCTGAAATACCAGTGAGAGCGAAAGGATGGCTTAGGAGTTCAGGAGACACCCGGCCTGTCTCTACTAAAGATAGAAAAATCAGCTACTAGGCCTAGCTGCTAGTCCCAGCATCTCGGGAGGATCGCTAGGGCCCAGCAGTTTGGGGTTGCTGTGAGCTAGGCTCTTGCTATGACATTCTAGCCTGGACAACAGAGTGAGACTGTCTCACACACACACACACATAAAAGTCTTTAATAGATACAGGATATGGGCAGAAGGTATTTGAAATGTGGACATAGGACCCACCTGATATCCCAGCTAAAACCACAAGTTGAAGAAAATGCCTATCCCCTTACCAAGGACCCCCCTAAATCCAGAAATCATAACCGCTGATGGATAAATACAACTCTAAAAGTTTCCCCTAGTTATTCATGAAGGCATTCAATTGTTGTGTGCAGTTTGATGTAACATTTTATTTTACAATAAAAAGTTAAAAAAAAAACACCATAAGCAAAGTTAAAGGAATATTTACATCTCATATACAAAGGACTAAGTTTCCCAAACATAAGGAGCTCCTAGAAATTGCTAAAAAGATCAACAACGCAGTAGAAAAATGAAGTAAGTTCTTGTAATAGGAAACAATTGGCCCTTCAACAAATGAAGAGAGGCTTGGTAAAATAAAGGCAGGATTCTTAAAACCTGGAAGGTCTTTTCCGAGAATTCCCTTAATCTGAGCGTTCCCTTAATCTAATTCAAATCTTTTTTTCTAGTTCTTGGCTTAGACCCTGCCAAGGGCTGCCCATCCACTCAAGTGTTTTATTTTTATTAACTCAAATCATATTGTCCTGGTCTTTCAGCCATTCATGGTTTTTTCCTCCTGCAAGTTCTATGTTGAGGATCTACTGAACCTGAACTACTTCTGCCTGTCCTTCCCCACCACTGTCAGTCCAGCGTTTCATCACCCTGAAATAAAACCATATCCAACCCATGACTTGCTGAGTAAACAGGCACTTGGCCCATCAGAGTGTGTCCTCTAAGAGCACAGACCTAGAAATGGTTTCAATGCTCAATCACCTCTTAAAACTTCACACCTAACAAAAGTGAAAACATGCAGACCAAGGACACAGAGGGGACATTAGCTAGGGTGGGGTGGGACAAGGGTACTTGTGAAGGGAGAAGGCCTCTGATGAGGCAGCCATATCCCAGAACAGCTATGCTCGCTGCTCTGCCTCTGTGAGTGCAAGTCAGGCAGCCCCGGGCTCTGGCTGCTTGAGTTTCTCCTGGAGCCCCCGGAGCTGGCTTTGCCCCCAGTTGATGCGGTTCTGAAGGCTGGCTATGTCTGCAGCCAGCTGTAGGCCTGGAGAAAAAAGAAAGAATGTCACCACAGTATCCATGCTGTGACACACAACTCAGGAAGCTCTGGACACCCCCCCCCACCCCCCCCACCCCCCCGCCCAGGGATTGGAAAGGCTCCAGGCCTCTCTGGCTTCCACACTATTCCTAAATAAAACATTACAGGTATGGCCTTACACTGATTGCTCTAGAACCTCACTGGACTCACACCTTTACATCTCAGGTTTCTGCTAAAATGTCACCTGCTCAGAAGACTTCCTTGCTGGGCATGGTTGTTCATGCCTGTAATCCTAGCACTCTGGGAGGCTAAGGCAGGTGGATTGCCTGAGTTTAGGAGTTCAAGACCAGCCTGAGCCAGAGTGAGACCTTGTCTCTGAAAACAGCCAGGCATTGTGGCGGGTGCCTGTGGTCCCAGCTACTCAGGAGACTGAGGCAAGAAGATTGTTTGATCACAAAAGTTTGAGGTTATTGTGATCTATGACACCTCAGCACTCTAACCAAGGGTGACAAAGTGAAACTCTCTGACAAAAAAAAAAAAAAAAGACTTCTTTGACTTCCTTACATCACCCATTAGAAACTAAATATTCACAGATCCTAACACTGTCTCAAGCACTTATTTCCTTCCTCCCTCCACTGTCACATTTCCTCACTGCTCCCAGCCACTCTCCCTACCACTCTTCTCGCTGAAGAACGATCCACACTTTGGATCCATGTGTAGGTGGCTTTCACCTGTAGATGTCTCTGCTGGAACAAGTGCTGTCGACCTCAGGGCCCTCTACACTGCCTGTTGTCCTGGGCAGTCCTCAGTTGTCAGCCTCCTTTTGGGCAAGGCTGATCGCACAACTAATGGCACCCTCCAGGAAACACTGTCTTCTTGGCTTCCAGGACACCCTGCACTCTGGGTGTTGCACCTCAATCTCCTCTTCCTCATCCTCACCGCCCTTCCACAATTCTGGGACCACCTCCTGCTGACCTCACCCCAACAACTTGGGAATTGAACCCCAGAGCTATGTGGTGGACCCACAGATCTCTCTAGCCCAGGCCTCTCCCAAACTCCAGATGTACATGCCCAATGTCCACTTGGACTCCACAGCTGGATGTCACTGACACCACACAGCACAGACCACACCTGCTCCTATTTCCTAACTTCCCCTCATAATGAGCGAGGGTAGCTCCATCCTCCCAGGGGTTTTGGGTGAACACAGCCTCTCTCTGACTAATCTCCTTCCCTATTCTCACATCCAGTTTGTCAGCAAGTCTGAGCTTCTACCTCAAAGTACGTGCAGGTTCCCACTGCTTACCCCTTTCCCCACTGCCTCCTCCTGCAGCTCACACCTGGCTGTACCCTGGTCCCTGCTTTCTTCCTCTGCTCTCCAGTCTGTGACCTTGAAAGGACCCCTGTGACCTTGAAAATACAATTGCACCCTTCTGCTCAGAGCCTCCCCAAGACTTACAAAGTCTGGGCCCAGCCTCCCTGTCCTCAGCCTCTAGTACTTCCATTGTGCTAACTCCACTGCAGCCACTGGCCTCCATCTACCCTTCCTCCAACACACACCAGACAGACCTTCCTTCAGTGCTTTTGCCCTGGCTGGTTCCTCTACCTAGCACTGTTACCCCAGATCATCCATAAGGCTTTTCCTCAATCTCCTCAAAAAAACCCTTCCTTAGCTCTCCTTCATAAAACAGTTCCCTCAGCCCACTCTTTATTGTTTCATAAAAATTTTCACAGCCAGATGTTAGATTAACAGCCTATGTATTTATTTGCACACCTTTCTCCTCTCCATGGAATAAGCATTCCATGAACAGTGTTGATCACTTTGGTTCCCTATTGTATCCCCAGAACTTAGCTTGAGCCTGGAAGACTGCCAACAGCCAGCAGATGCTTTTGGAAAAAACAGCAGGTGTGCAACAAAGGTATGCAATGGAGAAAACTGCAAAGCCCTTTATAGACTAACCCCGTCCATGGCATTAGTGCTCAAGTGTTCCCTTGTGGATTGAGGGTCTGATTTTAGCCCAGAGTCACATGGCCTATTGGCAGGGTCAACTCACCATCGCGGAAGCTAGCTTGGGCCTGCCGTAGACTGTGAGGAACCAGGATTCCGAACCAGTTCAGAGGGTCCTGGGGGCCTTCAGAGGACTCTTGCTCTGGGGTCTTAGTGGGGCCCTTGCGCCTGCGCAAACCTGGAGAGAAAAAAGCCTGGAAGGAGCTGGGATCTTACCACCTAGCCTTTGTGGTCTTAGCAACAATGTCGAGCTTGATCTGCGCTCATGATTCTGGAAAACACTGATGGTTGGAACCCCCTACCTTAATTTTTGTGATCTGGGAAGCATTTACCCCAAAGCACTGCACTTCCTTTTGTGACTCAGATCTCTATGCACTCTTGCTCATGACTCCTGTAAGACCCAAAGATGACCCTGTTTATTTTTGACAAGGCCACACACTGATCTTAACCATTTTTGCCTGAATGTGCTGAAAAGCCAGATACAGATCTTCCAACTCCCTTTTTTTCCTTTGAGGAATAATTAACTGGGATAAAGAAGTTTGTCCCTCTAAAACTAGCTAGATGCAAAAATCTTTTTTGTCCAGCTGATTGACACTTCCATGATTACAAAACTATCCCAGTTGTAAAACACCTATAACTTCTCTAATTCTCCTATAAAAGTCTAAGGCAAAAATCACCCTTTAAGATATTCCGCTCTTCAACTCTGGGTTTTTTCTCTATTGCAAAGCCTAAATAAAACCATCTCCTCAAGAGTTCTGTGCATTGTGCTTGACATAGGCCCCTGGCAGAAGAAAGGGGCTCACCTTCCTCACGCGGTCCCACCTCCTCTGGAGTCTGGACGCCAGCTCTCACCACCCTGAACTTCTGGAAGCCATCCTGGGCCTCACTAAAAGACGAGAAGGGAGGACGCACCGCTGGCGGCGCTGGCGGCGCCGGCGGCACTGGCGCGAGGGGCGCGGGCGCGAGGGACCCCGGCCCCGCCCGCCCGCACGCCCGCTCCAGCATCGAAGACTCCCCACCTGGCACGGACGCAGACCTGGGGCTCCATTCGGGAAGCATACTGCAGGGGTCCCACAGACTTGGCGCCCATGGCGTAGCGAGCCTTGGCGAGCGAGAGCCATCCCTGGAAAGCGGAGAATGGGGAGACTCAGTTTGCGTCCGTGTACGGTCCGGCCCGCCTCAAATACTTACCTCCTCCACCCGGGTGTTCAACACCGCCCGCTTCGCCTCTAACTCCTCCAGGTCCCCAAGTAGCTGCAGGAGCAGCGAGTCCAGCTCCGCCCTCAGATCTGGCGCAGCCATGGACAAGCCTCCAGTATCAGGTGGGCCGACTGGAGCCTCTTCCTTCCAGGTCGCACAGTCACCGCCCGCTGAGCAGGCAAGACAGCCAATCCGCGCAGGAGACACGCCCCAGGTGGGCGTTCCCAGCCGTGGGCCTCGACGCAAACGTGAGGACACAACCTTTAAGGCCGAGCGTCCTCTGGGAAGCAGTCCCATGGTATGTATTACTGAGTTTCTCCGATTAGCACCCCAAGAGGATCGGCCAGAAGGATTGTCGGGTAGGTTTGCAAGTGGTTCCGAGTCGCTTCCGGAAGCTGCCGAATTCTAAAAGTCGGGTTACTACTGTGGCGACAGGAGGCGGCGAAGCAATAGGGCAAACATTTTGATTAAGGCAAGAGAGGCTTTACACTTAATTCCGGAAGGAGCACATAGGAAACCTGATCAGCCACTGTGCTGCTTTTACAGTTGGTGGGCCGTTTGAAGCTGCCAAATACAATCGTTTTAGCGGTTCATCATCTAAAACTTATTTGCAAAACCGGGGACAGACATCTTTATTGATGGTCGTCACCAGCTACGTGACAGCATCTTGAAGCCCATCTGTTGGTTGCCCGGATGAGCATGCGCTGCCCCACTGGCCAATCGCCTCGCGACGCCGTGTCTCTGTTCGCCATTTTGACTTCGGGCATTTCGACAGCAGTAGTCTCTAGTGAAGCTTCCAGCGACCTTCTTGGCTAAGGGCGGAAGCGAGGGTTGTGTCGCGCGGCCACCACTTGCGGATTCTCCCAAACCCACGTGGAAGCTGCGTCCAGGATGGTAGGTGGGATGTTCGAGTTCCAGCCTCGGCGACCGTGGGGCGGAGGGCTCATGGATTGTTGAGGATGTGGGTCGGGGGCGCGTGGTGACCGCGCCCGCTGCTCTTCCAGTTACGCCGCGAAGCCCGCCTGCGCCGCGAGTACTTGTACCGCAAGGCCCGGGAAGAAGCGCGGCGGACGGCCCAGGAGAAGAAGGAGAAGGTCCGGCGCGCGCTCGAAGGTATGTACAGGAAACGCTTTGGGTCAGCGTTCGTGCTGGTGCCTGAGCATCATTTCCAGTATTTTCTGTCCGTCTGCTTGCTGGTCAGGTTCTCTGGTTGCTGTTGGAAATGTTCCTTCCGTGTGCTGGTGCTAAGTGTTGTTTATACTGCAGTGTGCTCGGTCTGTTCAGTTCTTCTGAAGCTAAAAAACGTCACGCGGTCCCATAGATGTTCTGTCTACGTATGGCAAGGTGACCAGACGCCTGATTTCTAACAATTTGTCCCGCGTCCCGCGGCGTTTTTAAAAAGTTCCGATTTTTGGAAAGAATGCAGGACATGTTAGATAATTGCCTCAGAAAGCCCCTCCCCCCAAAAAGCCCCTTCCTGCCCTTAAAGTTAGAACTCCTCCCCTAACCCAGGGAGTGGTCTGCTTACCACTGCGTGAGTACTCGTATTATTTATATTTTATAGTGGCGGCAAAACTCTAGTGCCGGCCTGTGACACCTACGACTTAGGAGGTATCATTATTTAAAAAATACATTGATAAGGAAAAGGTTAAATCTTGGGCATCAGCAAAAATCACAATAGAGAACAAATGTTGAGAAATACTTAATCATTTTGAAACAAACCATGTGCCATACAATAATGCACTAAAAACTGTGGGATACGCGCTGTACTTACCAGGAACTAATCCTGCGACTGAATGCGTTTTTTTCTAAGGTAAATAAAGTATGGACATCAGAAAAATCACAATTAAGTGCTGAGACTTTGAAAGCCATTTTATGTGTGAAATAAAATTTAACAAATTCTTGTGAAAATTTTCATGACCTTTTAAACGACGACAGCAATCTAAAAAAAATTCACTCAAATGGGAAATATACCAAAGAATAAAATAGTACTATACGTAATTTTTTAAATGTATTATATTTGTAAATTGTACTTATGTTGAAATTTTTTTAAAAAATTACAATACTATTTTAATTATGGAAACATCTCCTCCCCCCCAAATGGTGTCTCACTTTACCAATGTTAAAATCTGGTCACCTTAAGGTATGGATATGTAGAAGGTACATAAAGTCCCTTCTTTAGTCGAGTTTCACCCAAGAATACCTTTTTGCTTTTAGCACCATTATGGTTCCTTTGAACCTTTAAAATATCCTATGTCCAACTTGCATTTGCAGCCTTTTCCTTTGTTGGGACAAAGGAGACTGGTTCATTGTCTGTCGCCAACATATCTTGCTCTGTAAACTTATCTTTCTCTGCCTTAATAAACCTTGTTTCATGTTAAAAAAAAAGAAAAGAAAGGAATATTATTTGCGTTACGAGGTAGGAATCAAATTTTGCAATTTTCCCCACATTTCCATTTGTGAGATCAATGAAGTCTGTCTCATATGCTTGATTGGAAAACGCTGTTTATCCCTGTTTTGTTGGTCCTCGTGTTGCTGGTGCTTCATGTTTCCAGTTCCCTGGTGCATCTCCCACAGCACCTCTGATTAATTTAAATCCCCTTTTAAGTTCCTAGGTTTTAGGCCTGTGAAGTGTGTCTGATATGTGTACGTATGTTTAAATTAAGAAGCATACATAATGTTAAATACCTGTGACCCATCCACCTACCTGAAAAAGTGACAAGTAACTGATAAGTTGAAATTCAAGAATATTTCCCCAACTTATGAAACTACTATTTTGAATTTTGTTACGAAATAAATCTTTTTTCTTTGAGCTTATAGTGTCATATCTGTTTGTATCCCTTAATCGTATTGGTCAACTTTTAGTTTTAAAGATAGATTAGGTTGTGTGCATTCTTCTGCAGCTTTATTATTTCATTCAGAATTGTTTCTAAGACCCACTGAGTGTGATGGGAAGTGCCTTCTGGTGATACTCTTCAGGCTCTTCATCTATTTTCCTGGGAGTGGTGATGAGCTTGTTTTCAGTTTGAGGTAGTTAGGAACTGCATAGCTGCTGTCAACAATGGGCCCAAGGGTGTTCTCATACTGAGTTCCATACTCCAAAGTGGATGCACCCACATACCACATGCCTCAAGTGGAGTATATGTCGTGGTTAGCAGCTCTATTCATAAAGAGCACTTTATATTTCTTTTAAAAAATAAACATTTGTGTATTTATTTGAAGCAGGGTCTTGCTCTGTTGCACAAGCTACAGTGCATTGATATTATCATAGCTCACAGCAACCTCAAACTTCTGAGGTCAAGCAATCTTCCTGCCTCAGCCTCCTCTAAGTTTGAAGTTGCTGTGAGCTATGGACTTGCCACCATACCCAGCTAAATTTTCTATTTTTAGTAGAGATGAAGTCACTCTTGCTCAAGGCTGGTCTGGCATTCCTGAGTTCAAGGGATCCTCTCACCCATGTTTCCCTAGGAACTGGGACAATAGACACATGCCACCACACCTGACTAATTTTTAAAATTTTTTTTCTGATCATAAAAGCAATGAACATTAGTGATAAAATATTTTATAAAGCTCTCAAGGTATGAGACTCATGAACCATAGGATAGCCGGGCGTTGTGGCGGGTGCCCCAGCTACTTGGGAGGCTGAGGCAGGAGAATCGCCTAAGCCCAAGAGTTGGAGGTTGCTCTGAGTTGTGTGCTAAACCAACGAGAAAAACCAGCCAAAAATAGTCAGGCGTTGTGCAGGCGTTGTGGCAGGTGCCTGTAGTCCCAACTACTTGGGAGAGAATCACCTAAGCCCAAGAGCCAGAGGTTGCTGTGAGCTGTGACGCTACATG
>NW_003852509.1:5390304-5427205 GCF_000181295.1 Otolemur garnettii
CCCAGCTACTTGGGAGGCTGAGGCAGGAGAATCGCCTAAGCCCAAGAGTTGGAGGTTGCTCTGAGTTGTGTGACTCCATGGCACTCTACCAAGGGCGATAAAGTGAGACTCTGTCTCTACAAAAAAAATAAAAAATTAAAGAACCATAGGAAATAAAGTCCTCAGCATGTTCCCAAGTTGGTGTGTGATCTTATATCACCTCTCTGCTCTGAAAGCAGTAAGATATTTTCCATCAAGTACAACATGGGCTCCTTAGGCACAGAGTATTGTGTAAGTCAGGGGTCCTCAAAGTTTTTAAACAAGGAGTCAGTTCACTGTCCCTTAGACTGTTGGAGGGCTGGACTGCGGGCCCCGGGACGAGTCGGCTGCTAAGCTGGACAGGCAGAGGTGGCAAAAACACTCGGAGGGCTGGATCAATGTCCTAGGCGGGCTGCAGTTTGAGGATGCCTGGTGTAAGTTGACAGCTCCATGCTCTGTCTCACTCAGCCCTTCTGTCTCCACACTGCAGAAAACCGCCTGATTCCCACTGAGTTACGCCGGGAGGCTCTGGCCTTACAGGGGTCTCTGGAGTTTGACGATGCCGGAGGCGAAGGTAACTGTACCAGAAGCCCTCCTGCCTTGAGCCCACTGGGCTCCATGTCCTTCCTCAGATCAGCAGCCAATTACCCACCTGAGTGTGTCCCCAGCAGCTTCTTCTAGAACTGTACTTTTATCTCTCCAGATAGCACCACGGGGCTCTCTTTGAGTGTGCCTTGTCTCATTTACACAGCACCTACTTACTCCTGGCTTTCTCTGTCACTTGTCACTCCCACTGGAATGTCTGCCAAGGCAGAACAGTGTCCACAGCACGTTGGCATCCGTGTTTCATTTATTGCATTATTCAGTGGTGAGAAAGGAATCCCAAATGGTGAGGGAAATGGGTCTGTGACCTTTGGCCTCAGTAGAATCTGGCTTGTGCTGTCTGACACATTAGCCTCTGACTTTACATAACTAATTACGTGAGTTAGGTTGAGATAAAGTAGAAGACTTTGGTCAAAGCCAGACAAAGTAGAAGACTTTGGTCGAAGCCACACAAAGGCTTCATCAGACAGTGCCCTCAAGATGGCCTTGGCCGCCCCCAAGTTAGCATCTCACCCCCAAGACAGCGTCACAATTTTCCCCTCATACTTTCCCAGGTGTGACCAGCCATGTGGATGACGAGTATCGTTGGGCAGGGGTCGAGGATCCCAAGATCATGATCACTACGTCCAGAGACCCAAGTTCCCGCCTCAAGATGTTTGCAAAGGTATTAGTGGGTGGGGAATGAGTCCAGGATGCCCAAGACAGTGGCCTGGTCCTGATTAGCCACTGTGATCCACAGGAACTGAAACTGGTCTTCCCAGGAGCCCAGCGCATGAACCGAGGCCGGCATGAGGTGGGAGCACTGGTGCGAGCCTGTAAAGCTAATGGGGTCACTGACCTGCTGGTTGTCCATGAACATCGAGGCACACCTGGTGAGGCTGGTGGGTGGGGAGGAGCCCGGCTGAGGGTGGTGTGAGAGCAGACAGGGTCTCTTGACAGCCTGCTTGGCCCTGCTAGTGGGGCTCATTGTCAGCCACCTGCCCTTTGGCCCCACGGCCTACTTCACTCTGTGCAACGTGGTCATGCGGCACGACATCCCAGACCTGGGCACCATGTCTGAGGCCAAGCCCCACCTCATCACTCATGGCTTTTCCTCTCGCTTGGGCAAGCGGGTGAGTCTGGGGTCCTGATGCCAGGTCTTGGGGCGAGGGATCAGGTTGGGGGTCGGGCCAGCCAGGCATTGGTGCTCGCTTCCTCCTTGCCCCCAGGTTTCTGACATCCTCCGTTACCTGTTCCCGGTACCCAAAGATGACAGCCACCGTGTCATCACGTTTGCAAACCAGGATGACTACATCTCTTTCCGGTGGGTCTCTGAGGCCTACCCCAGGGGAGCATCCCTACCTTGTGCCCCTTTTGCTTTCTGTTGACCCACAGCTGCTCCTCTCAGGCACCACGTCTACAGGAAGACGGACCACCGAAATGTGGAGCTGACCGAGGTCGGGCCACGCTTTGAGCTGAAGTGTGAGTTTGGGACTCCGTCCCCTGTCCTGGGGGGGAGGGAGAACTGTGCAGGGGCTGATGACCCATCCTGCCCCCAGTGTACATGATTCGCCTGGGCACGCTGGAGCAAGAGGCCACGGCAGATGTGGAGTGGCGCTGGCACCCCTACACCAACACCGCACGCAAGCGGGTCTTCCTGAGCACTGAGTGAGGACACAGCGGGGACTCACAGGACACAGGCCTGTCATGCCCACGTGGAGGACTCTGAATAAAATCTCTGTCACAACCCGCCTGCTTCTGAGTGGTCAGGCTCAGCCTGAAGGACCAAGCCCATCGGGTACCCTTGGGTGGGGACCTGATGGCCGTGGAACAGTCTCCTGTCGTGTCAAGGTGGGGTTGAATGTCCTAACTCACTGGGCTCACCCCCTAGAGGCACCTTGGTGCCTCTTAGGAGTCGGGCCCTGTGAACTCTGGCTGGGGATGCAGGTGCAGGACCAGGTGGTGCCTGAGTGAGTGGAACAGGCCCCAGCTGGTGGTCAGTAGGACTACTTCCCTGCTCCAAGTGAACAGGTGCACACCCTGGATTCACTGGGGACCCAGCGATGCTAAGGGTCACCCACCATGCCTACCTTTGCTCTCCCGAGGAGGTTGTCCAGGGTCACACAGGAGGGCCAGAAAAGCCTAGAGAGGCTGGGGTCTCCACACTTCCCCTCTGTGCCCAGTGACCCTGGTTTTACACACTGTGTCAGGACATTGCAGAGTTTCCTGGGAGGGGAGTAATGGCTAGAAGGAATGACCCCACTGCCCCAGGTAGGAGGAGCTCTGTGAGGCAAGTTATGCAGGACAAGGGACAGGGCCTGGAGGCCTCTGTGAGCCTTGTGGCCACACTCCAGTGAATCCAGTTCCTTCTGCAGGGCCTCCCAGGGGTCCTCCCACTTGCCTGCCGCCTTACTTCACCCGTAAAGAATGTACCAGTAGGGCTTTTTGTGAATTACAGAAATTTTCAAGGCACGTCCAGAAGCAGAGTAGTGTAATTTCTTGTGTCTGTCATAACATTACCACAGAGAGCGTGCTTAAACAACAGAAATTGATTCTCTCCCAATCCTGGAGACCGGAGTCCCAGATCAGGGTGCCAGCTCCTTCCCGCTTGTCTGACTTCTGATGGTGGCTACCCTCCTGGACATGGCTTGGCCTGTCCTGTGTCATTTCTGACTCTGCTTTGCCTTCATCTGCTTCCTTTTCCAGGCATCACATCTGCTTTCTTATAAGGACTCCTGTCCTTGGACTTAGGGTCTGTGGGGGCAATCTGGGATGAGCTTAATTTTATCTGCAAAGACCTTTTTTCTCAACTGTCACATTCATAGTCCCCCAAAGTGGATGGCATATCTTAGGGGATGGGAATCACCATTCGTGTTTCCTAAACCCATGACTCACCCTCAGTGGCTGAGGGCGTCCAGCCCCTCCCACACCACACCTGCAGATGCCTCTGCTGACTCCTGGTGCCCTGTGTCTTTGCTGGCTCAGGGCAGGTGCTCTGTGGGGCTTTGCTTTTTAATAACTTGAGTGCAGAAGTCTGAGAGCAAGGTTTGGTACTGAAGGGCCAGCTCTCAGCCAAGGACAGACAAGATGAGCAAGAGGTGAATAGAGACCATTGATCATGCCCTTCACCGGGGCCTCCACTGTGCTGAAGAAGTTAAAATTAGTTTAGTTGAAAAAGCTAAGTATAAATTCTCAAACTCCTCAAATCACCCAAGGTATGCAGGTTCCTTGGGGCCCAGGGGCAGGGGGCCTTGTGAAGGACATTTAGAAACTGCTCATGGGGTATGTGGAGCCGTCAGGGTGCTGTGGGGCAGACTTAACATGGGTGACGTTCAGGGACTCCTCGTCCTGCAAGGAGGGCAAGCTTGAGGGTGAACCCCTGGTGGAAGTCAGTTTGGCAGATTTTTTTTATCATTTAAAATGTGGTTGTTTTTCTTGAGTTAACTGTTCTAGGGTCAGAAATGGTTCCAGGCCACCAGTGGCTTAGCCTGGATGTCTGTTCAGGAGAGTTTGTAAAGGAGGCAGGAATAACAGCCATCAAAATTGAGAGAGAAGCCAGGGACATGTCTGGCTGGGCAGCTCTGGCTGGCAAGGAGTGCTAGAGGGGTTTGTGCGTGTTTCCTTTGACCTTTCTGCTAAGAAAACAGGGAGTACTTGGATAATTTAGACGTGTGAAGGACCAAGTAGAGACAGAAGTGGGAACATGACCCCAGAGCTCGTGGACAGCCCCTGTACCTGCAGCTCCTCGGTGTTCAGGGAGACTGACAAGTGTGGAAGCCAAGGGAAGAGCTTGTGGGAGATCTCTGCCCTGTGTTTGCAACTTTGATAGAAAGCTGAATTTATTTCAGAATACAGCAGCTCCCCCCATGGGAGGAGTTATCATTTTCCATGGTTTCTGTTAACCAAAGTCAACGACAGTTCATAAATGTTAAATGGAAAATTCCAGAAATAAGCAATTGATAACTTTTAAATTGTGCTACTCTGTCCCACATGGGACGTGAATCATCTCTTTGGTAGGTTTTTTTTTTTTTTTCCTTCTGTTTTTAGAGACAGAGTCTCACCCTGTTGCCCAGGCTGGTCTCCACCTCCTGGCCTCAAGTGATCCTCTCACCTCAGCCTCCCAAAATGTTGGAGGAACATTCGTGAGCCACCATGCCCAGCCAGGGCAGTGTATTTTTGTCTTGCCTGTCCACACACTATATATGCTGTGTACCCATTTGTCACTTAGTAGCCACTGGATTGATCACAGAAGGAAATAGGGTGAGTATAGGACATTGCCATATTTTGAGAGAAGGAATGAGGAGAAACCACATTTATGTAACTGATTACAGCATATTATGATGCTTGTTCTATTTTATTATTGTTAATCTAACTGTACCTAATTTATAAATTAAATTTTAGTGTAGGTTTGTACACATATGAAGGAAAACAGCACATACAGGGTGTGGCACTCTCCACAGTTCTAGCCTTCACTGGGTGGCTTGCAATATATCCGCATAGAGAAGGGGAGAATATGTTGTAAAAAGTTACTGAAGTTGGGCGGCACCTGTGGCTCAGTGGGTAGGGCGCCGGCTTCATATACCAAGGGTGGCGGGTTTCAGCCCAGCCCTGGCCAAAAAAAAAGCCAGGCGCCTGTGGTCCCAGCTGCTCTGAGGCTGAGACAGGAGAATCACCTAAGCCCAGGAGTTGAAGGTTGCTGTGAGCTGTGTGATGCCACAGCACTCTACTGAGGGTGATAAAGTGAGACTCTGTCTCTACCAAAAAAAAAAAGTTACTAAAGTTTTAAAATGAAGAACTTAAATATTGTGATGTTATGGCTTTACTAGAGTTTGCACTAGAGAATGTTCTTAATGTTTCAGAGACAGGTGCTGAAGTATTTGGGGGTAAAACATCAGCCTTGTACTTCATTAGATAAAAGAAAAAGTGGCTGAAGCAAAATGTGATTGTCAGGTTTAGGTGATGCATGTCGGGAGTTTATTACAGGGTGTCCCAAAGGTCACATAAATAGGAATCATTAAACTCATTTTTTATGTTTTCATGTGTATAACCATGTAGAGAAATACTTGTAGATACTGTATTTTATAAAATTTTGTAATGAATATTTTGTAAATAAATGTATATTTAGCTACAATTGCCCCTTTTCTCTATGTACGTGTGTATGTTTGGCAACCTTTGGGACACCCAATAGTATTCTTTCTACCCTTGTGTGTGTTTGAAACTTTTCCTAATATGTAAGAGAGAATAATTAAAAATACCTTCACTTATTAGTAAAGCAGCTTTCATATTTTTGTTTCAAATTATTAAAAATATTCAAATAAACAGATCTCACTGTTGCCCAGGCTGCCCTGAAACCCCAGGCCTCAAGTGCTCCTTTGACCTTGGCCTCCTTAAGTGTTGGGATTATAGGTGTGAGCCACCATGCCTGGGTTTTGAGTAAGAATGTATGTACCACATTCTCTTATCCATTTATCTAGCAACTGACACTTAGGTTTGGTTGTTTTTACATTGCAGCTTTTGGGAATGATGCTGCAATGAACATATGAGTGCAGTTTTCTCTTTGAGATAATGATTTCATTTCCTTCTGCTATATACCCAGAAGTGGAATTGCCACATCAGATGGTAGTTCTGTTTTTAATTTTTTAAGGAACCACCATACTGTTTGCTGTAAAAGCTGTATCAGTTTCCATTCTCACCACTAGTTCACAAGGGATCTCTCTTAGTCTGTTTGTTTGCATTGCTATAAATGGAACGTCTGAGACTGGGTGATTTATAAAGAGGTTTGTTTGGCTTACAGTTCTGCAGGGTATGTAAAAAGCATGATGGTCAGGACTTCAGGGAGCTTCAACTCCTGGAAGGTGATGGGGGACACAAGAGAAGAATGTGCCAGGCTCTTTTAACAGAATGCACTATGCCATTCATTCATGAGGGATCTGCTCCCATGACCCACATAACGCCCACTAGGAGATCGCATTTCAACATGAGATTTGGAGGGAACAAATGCCCAACCTGTATCAGGTTCTCTTGTCTCCACATCCTTGCAAACATTTTTTATCTTTTGTTTTTTTAGTAAGAAATGTCCTAAGACATGGACAAACATTTCATTTACTTACCAGAGAGCTGCCTTCTGAGTTCACTCCCATTTTTTTTTTTATTGGGAGTTCATGGGCACACTTGAATTTTGTCCTCTATTCTTTAACATATAATACATGCTAATATTTAAAAAAAACCCACGGAATTATGCACAATGATAAGAATTGTCTACATTTCTTAGACAATGTAAGGTGATACCTCATTGCAGTTTTGATTTGCATTTCCCTGGTGGCTATTTACATGTGATTGTCTTCTTTGGAGAAAAGTCTGTTCTGTTATTTTGTCCATTTTTTAAATCAAGTTGTTTGGGTTTTGCTGCTGGGTTGTTTGAGTTTTGTATATATTTTGGATACTGCTATGATCTAAGTGTGTCTTCCCCAAATTCATGTGTTGAGACCTAGCTCCCAAGATGGTATTAGGGGGTGGAGCCTTGGGAGGTGGTTAGGTCATGAGCACTCTGCCCTCTTAAATGGAATTAGTGCCCTAATAAAAGAGGCCTGAGAGAGCTCCTGTGTCTTTCCACCATGTGAGAAAGTGCCATCTATGGACAAGGAATTGGGTTCCCAGACACTGAATCTGCTGGCATCTTGATCTTGGACTTCTTGCCTCCCGAACTGTGAGCAGTATTTTCGGTTATTTACAAATTACTAAAGCCTATGCTATTTTGTTATAGTAGCCTGAACTAAGACAAATAGTAACTAACCCTTTATGAAATATAGGGTGGCCGTAAAGTTTGTGTACACTTTAAAGTAGTGTGCAGTTTAAAATTGCACACAAACTTTATGGCCACCCTGTATTTGGTTTGCAAATATTTTCTCCTGCTCTGTAGATATTAAATAAAAAGAAGCATGGTGTGAAGCACCATCTGTGCGATGCTCCCAGTGTGCTCAAGAGGTAGGGTGGGCCTCGTGCATGTGTATGAACCCTGTTAGCTCAGAAGGGTGACACCTTACTGTGTACCGGCCATCGGAGGGAGGAGGTAGTTCATGTTGGGACTGTGGACAAACATTTCATTTACTTACAGAAAGCTGCCTTCTGAGTTCACTGCCAGTTGTTTTTATTGGAGTTTATGGGCACACTTGAGTTTTTTCCTCTGTTCTTTAACGTATAAATGTAATACAGAAGTATGCACAATGAGAATTAAAGTACCTTTTTCCTTCCTTCACCCGAAACAATCCAAGCCTACTCTCCAAAGATCACTACTGACTTTTTTTTATGTTGACTGACAGTTTTTATATTTTTGATCTGAAAGGGCTTATGTCATGCACATCATTTTGACCTTCCTGTCATTCCCTCTAATGATGACCTTAGGATGCCTTCAACCCCGCAGGCTGTCCTCGTACAGGTGGTTCTGTCTCCTTCCTTGTGGCTTTATGGAAAAGTGGTTTCCTGTTTTTACTCCTATAATACTGCGAAATAACATTACTGAGTGTACCTCGGTGCAGAGCTGTGCAGGTGCATCTGATGAATAAATCCCTACAAGTGAAATTATGTCTTTAAAATGATAATAGAAGTCATGTCTGTTTTCTACAGCTCTCCATCATGATATGTGAGCGTCTGCCCCCACCCCCAGGTCCATGTTTTAGCCTTTGCCAAGCTGTGGGTGCAAATGTTTTTGAATTTGCATTTTTTTACTTGTGACAGAAGTTGTGCATCTTTTCAAATATTTAATGGCCATTTGTGTGTATGTTTTCTGTGACTTGTCTGCTTCCTTTCTCTATAGAAATAATTATTCATGTATGTATGTATATTAACTATTTAAAATCTTTTAAATGTGGAGAATTTCAGACACACCAGAGCAGAGAAGGTGGAACAGTGAGTCCCGGAGCTGGCCTGATGTTGGCCGGCCAGTCTCTCCTCTGTGGCTCCACCTCGTAGGTCCACTCTGCCAGTTTGCTTTGAAGCAGATCCGAGACGTCACCTTGTTTCATCCTTAAATATTTCTGTGTATGTCTCTAAAAGATAAGGGCTCCATGAAAATAATAGAACCATTATTACACCTAAAATTATCAACAGATACCCCTTTCTATCATCAGCCAGTGCATGTTCGTTTTCCTTTATTACAGTATGTGTGTTGGAACTAAGGTCCATGTTAGGTCCATGCATTGCAAATAGTTGACAAGTCTCTTCAAGTTTTTTTTTTTTTTTAAGTTTTTATTAAGCTGTTCACATACCACACAACTCACTTGGTATGTGAATTGTAAAATTAGGTCAATTATGAAAATAATGCAACTATTGGTATTTTCTAAATAAAGTGCCACATGCTGAAGCACCTGAACTGTATAGTTCAGTATTTTGTTTTAGTCATATTCACAGGATTGTGCAACCATTGTCACAATCTTATTTCAGAACATTTTTGTCCCCCGGGAAGAAACCCCATACCTGTTAGCTGTCATTCCTCAACCTTGTCCAACCAGACACCCATCCCCTGGCAACTGCTAATCTACTCTTGTTCTCAGACTGGCCGATTCTGGACATTTCATACAGATGGAGTCATATAGTGTCTCCTTTTCTGTTTGGCTTTTTTCTCAGAAAACTGATCTATTTCTTTTACTAGAGTTTCTCACAGCATGAATGTTGCTGATCTTATCATTTGTGGTGTCATTTCACATTTTCATATTCACTGGGTTTCGTCTGAATTAATAATAGACCTAGAAGCTCAGTCAGGTACAGGCTCAGTTTTCTTAGCGGTAATTCTTGGTGGGGGTGGTGTGTCCTTTCATCAGGAGACTCACAATGTCTGTGTGTCCTTTTGTGATGTTAGAAGGCAGTGGTATTGCTTAGCTCCATTAATTCACTATGGGTTAAAACTTGGTGCCTATTTCTCAAGAAATTAATACGAATTCTTGTTTGCATTATAGTTTCAAATTCATTACTGCTCATTTATAGGAAAATGATGTGTAAGTATATTGTATATTTTAACTAGCTACATTATTACACTTTTAAGTTCTTATATCTCATAAGATTTTCTAGAACTTTCTAGCTGTTTATGGCATATGCCAACTGGCGTTTCTCAGACCTCCCCTTCCTCTTTCCTTGCCACATTGCCTTGACTAGGACTCCAGAACAGCCCCATCAGCAGCAGGAGGTAGGGAACCTCATCACTGCAGGAAAACTTCCAGACATGTTTTCACCTCCCCTTGGATGCACACTTATTCTCTGTGGTGTTACAATTCAGGGACAATTGGACCCCCACCTCCCTTGGTTGTCATGGAGACCACACTCAGCCAAGTCTCCCTGGGCTCTGCACTCCGGGACCACAGAGGGCCACCCACTGTGCAGGAGCCAGTATCAGCTGAAAATAATGCGACTATTGGTGTTTTCTAAATAAAGCACCCATGCAGAGAAAGGGCCAGAGTGGGTCTGCGCTAAAAGGGGGCGTAGCAAACCGCAGGAGGACACGGGGGCCTAACCTGGTCTGCGCGTCGCTGCACCACTGCCACTGTCAGAGGACTTGTCTGAGTTTATTTCCTCCAAGGGCGCATACTAGCGGGTAGGGGCTTCTCGGACAATGCAGATACCCAGGCTCTGCCTGGAATAGGTGAAGCCAACGTGGGGGGAAAGTTGGTATGCACATTTTAAGGTCGTCCTTTTTTAAAAAAAGATGAGGAAAGGGCGTTTTCCTCTCTTTAAGGTTTTCCCCTTAAGAATTCTTTGAAGCAGAATTACAGGGTAGCTCCCAAGGGCAGAAACCCAGCCCGCACAAAGAGCAGGGGTTTGTGGGAGTGGGAGAGTTAGTGGAGGTGGCAGCAAATCTGTCCCAAGAGGGTGAGGTCCCAGGCGCTGAGGGGCGCCTCTTTCTGCCAGGCTTGTGGATAAGCCAGCCAGCCAGCTTACCCAGTAGGAGGTTATTAACAATGTAGCTGGGGGGAATCTTCAAATTCTTTTGTCTATCACAAAAGAAACCGGAGGCTCGGCGCCTGTCCAGCGGTTAGGGCACCAGCCACATACTCTGGAGCTGGCAGGTTCGAATCCAGCCCGGGCCCACCAAACAGAAATGACAACTACAACCAAAAAATAGCCAGGCGTTGTGGTGGGCGCCTGTAGTCCCAGCTACTTGGGAGGCTGAGGCAAGAGAATTGCTAAAGTCCAAGAGTTTGAGATTGCTGTGAGCTGCGACGCCACAGCACTCTACCGAGGGCGACATAGTGAGATTCTGTCTCAAAAAAAAAAAAAAGCCAGAGAACTGTACACTAGGGCTCCCGCAGCCGCCGTGGCCAGAGCTCCTGGAGGCGGGCGGGCTCGGGATGCCATTGGCCGATAGGCGTGCCCTGCCGGCCGCTGCGCGCTTCCATTGGCTGCCGAGACGGAGCAAAGCCACCTCGCCCGGCAGCTGCGTCCGCAGTGTCCATCCTAGCTCGGAATGGTGAACTGCGGCTGCAGGGGACCTGGCCGGCCAGCGGCGCCATGAGCCGCAGCTTGGACGCAGCGCGGAGTTTCCTGGAGCAGCTGGAGGAGCTGGGCGGCCGGGAGGGGGCGGTCCTCGCCGGCGAGTTCAGCGTGAGTGGGCGAGGGTGGACAGCCGTGCGGCGCGCTGCGGCTCCTCGCCCTGGATTGTCCCGACGTCCGTCCTGTGCGCCCTGGAAGCTCTGGCTCTGTCGCTCTTGATGTCCCGGGAGGGTCTTGCCGCCTGGGGGCCTGTGGGTTTTTCTCTTCCCAGCACCTGTCTCTCGCGCGCTTTCTCTTGTCGCCACCCTCTGCCCCAGGGTCCCCGAGGGCTGAATCCGTCGGACCTGGGAGGACCGTTCACACCCCCGAGTGCCAGGAACAACCCCGCCGCCGGGCGGACAAAGCAGGCGCGGCAGGGCAGCCTCGGGGACCTAGCTGCCACCTGGTGCAGGGGAAGAGGAACCCAGAGGCCGTGGCGGTGTGAGCGTGTGGACGCCCAGCTGAAATGAGCCTCCGGGCCTTTCCTGGCTCTCTTGCAGAATCCATGCCTGGCCTTTCTAGCTTCGGGTTTTTCTTTGGTGAAATGGGGACGTTAATGACCAAACTGGCTAGAGGATTAAATGGAGTGGGTAAAAGCACTTAGCACACCTTGGGCCCTCACTTCGTAAGTGCCCTTGTCGCTGCTTATAAAAATCCTAAACGTTTCCGTAGAGGTAGTGCAAGCGCAGCGTAATGAAAGCGAACGCTTACTACAGATAATGAAATGTTTGAAATAACTTACGTACCAAATTTAGAAACATACTAGACAAATACGTAAATGCAATATATGGTAACATATTTCAAATTTTGAAAATGTAGCATATAAACAAAAATGATTACAAATGACGATTTACACAAAATATTATAACCGTTTACTAGAAATACAATATTATAATTTACAAAACGTTACTCAATAAATTTGTAAGTAAATATAAACTGTCACAAGTATAAAATAATTTATACACATAGAAATATTGTAATATGTAAGAAATAGGAAACGCATAAGGTATATAATTTATGCAATATGAAAATGCACGTGATAAACGTGAACGTGTAATGACGTGATGTATGACATCGTGCCATATGCAGTAGGCAGTGTGGTGAGGGTGCCCCACCCAGACCTGCGTCCTGCGCTGGGGGAATAGCTGAGAGAAATACCCTTATCACCACCACACTAGGGGGTCCATGAGAACTAAATGACCCATGGGCATAAGTAAAGCACTTGGAGTGGTGGCTCACACGCAGTGTGGACGCAAGCGGTGATACTTACCATTGTGATTAGGAATACCCGATGTGATGGCGCTACACTCTTCGCTAATTGTAATCATCCAAGATTAATGAAGGACCTATAGTATCTTGTTACCTTCAGCAAGTCTCTACCACGTGGTGCATCGACCTTCTGACGTACACAGTGGGGACCGTCAATAATAGTACCCCCCTTCATAAGGTCCTTGCTATGCTTAATGCCCTTACCACAGTGCTTGGCACGGAGAAGGCACTCTGGGTCGCTGCTATTACGGTACCATGCTTAATAGGCAGGCCCTGTGCGGCGGCTTCCCCACTCGCCTCGCATCATCTGAATGCCTGGGGTGCTGGACTCTGACAGCCTCCTCTCTTCCTCTCTTTTCCCGGGGTCTGCTCGGGGCCTCTCCCAGGACATCCAGGCCCGCTCAGCCGCCTGGAAGGCTGATGGCGTGCGCTCCACCGAGGCTGGCAGCCGGCCTGGGAACACAAAGAAAAACCGCTATAAAGATGTGCTACCATGTGAGTTTGGGGGCTTTGTGGGGAGTGGGTGCTGCACCCCCTCCAGGAGACTGGCTGTGGTCACAGTCCTCCCAGCAGTCCACGAGGGCGCCTCTGTGCGAGGTTCCCCTGCTGGCTCATCAGGGGTCTGTCAGGGCTTGAATAACCCTGTCACCCACAAACTGCATGACTCACTCCACAACTCTCACCTCACCCACTGGCAGACGATCAGACACGAGTGATCCTCTCCCTGCTCCAGGAGGGACACGGTGACTACATCAATGGCAACTTCATTCGGGTCAGGCTTGGGGGTCAGGGAAGGATCAGACTGGGATTGGTAGGGGTGGGCAGCAGAATCTCAGTAGTGAACTCAGCTTTTACCAGGGCGCAGATGGAAGCCAGGCCTACATCGCCACCCAAGGACCCCTGCCTCACACCCTGCTAGACTTCTGGCGACTTGTCTGGGAGTTTGGGGTCAAGGTCAGCTTTGGAGGAGGATGGGCTGGGGTCAATATTCTGAAGGTTTCCTCAACCCTGCCCCCTAAGCCAAATCACCTCCCTCTCCCCTCCCCCTCTTGTCTAGGTGATCCTGATGGCCTGTCGAGAGACAGAAAATGGGCGGGTAGGTGTCCTCAGCTCCCCCAGAATGCAAATTCCTCAGGGAAGAGGGAGGAGGAATCTTGCTATCTCCCCCGACCCCAGAGCCCTGGGCACAGTTCTTGGAGTGACCTGTGGCTCTGTGGGAAGCCCCACTGTTCTCTTGTAAAGTTTTTTGTTGATTTTTTTCCTTTTATTCATGGGGCCTATCTCCCCAGCATTGGCAACCCCTCTCCTGTTGGGGTTCCCACCCATTTCCCACATGGACCAGGAGGTCCTATACTGACTGGGTTCTCTGTACAGCTCTGGTCTCTATTTCCACCTGTCTGCCGTCAATTCACCCCATTCTCAACAACTCTGACCTCGGCTATTCCTCAGATGTCTCGGGGTGGCTTTGCCTCAAAGCCTGTGCCTTTTCTCTTTGCCTGGGACATCCTTCCCCCTGGTTTACTCGGTCACCTTCTTCAAGTCTTTGTGCTTGAATGTTACTTCTTCCGTGCGACCTTTCTGGATCCTCACACCATTTAAAACTCCCAGCACTTCCATTCTCCTTTCTTTGTCTTATTTCTTCCTTTTTTCTTCACAGTTCTTGCAAACTTCTAATACACTAGATAATTCACAATGTATTATGTACATTATTTCTTCTCTATCTGCCTGATTAGGAGGTAAGCTCCACAAGGTTGGGAATCTGTTTTGCTTGTTAGCATGAATTACTCAATAAATGCTTGTCAGAATTGAAGGCCCCACTTTATGGTGGTTTCTGCATTCTTGCCTGCTCAGGGTGACCAGACCTCCTGCTTTTGGCGGGACAGTCCCACTTTTGAACAATTTGTCCCTCGTCCCGCAGCGTTTAAAAAAGTCCCGATTTTTGGAAAGAATGCACTAACGGGCGGGAGAACAAGAAGGGAATATATGGTTTTTGGCTGCCATGTGGCTATTTCGCCAGAACATGAGTTTTATATTATTTTTGTTAATTTTATAATGTTCAACTGTAATAATAACAAATAATTGTTGAGAAATGATTATCGAGAACTGCTTATCAAAGTTTGCATTGTTGTTAGGCCCTGCCCTGCCCCCCACCATGTTGTCCCGCCTTACCAATGTTAAAATCTGGTCACCCTATGCCTGCTCTAAGGATGGGATGGGTGGTGGGAGGTAGAACAGTTGATCATGGAGTCTGTATGACCTGTGGTGATGTCCCTTTTGTTATTTCTGATTTTTGTAATTTGTGTTCTCTCTTCCTCTTTCTGCCTCCACCTCAGTACGGCTAGAGTAACAAAAGGTTAATTACAGCTGTTGTACTAAATCCATCTTGATGCCTGTTTTTGTAAACAAAATGTGGTGGAACACAGCCACACTATTTATGTATTGTCTGTGCCTGTTTTCATGCTGCAGTGGTGGAGTTGAGTAATTGAGAGTAGATCATATGGCCCTCAAATTCTAAAATATTTATTATCTGACCATTTATCGAACATGTTAGCCAATTCCTGGGATAGAAGTTTATCATTTTATTATTTGTCAAAGAACAAGCTTTGAGGTTTTTTTTTCATTTTCTAGTTCAATACTTATCTTTATTAATTTCTTACTTATACTTTTTTTTAATTTGCTTTTCGTTTTCTAGTTTCTGAAGGCAGACCTAGATCACTGATTTGAAGTTTTTCTTTCTTCATCTCTGAGCATTTAATGTTACGTATTTTGTATAAGCTGCATCACACAAACTCGAGGTGTCTTCTTTGCCGGTTAGTTCACAATAGTCTTTTAATTTCCTTAGTGATTTCTCCTTTGATCCATGGTATTTGACCATGGGTGTTTAGTTTCCAAATATTTAGGGACTTTTCCATATATCTTTGGTTATGAATTTCTAGTTAATTCCATTGTGGTAAAACATTTCAGCCCTTTTAAATGTACTGAAATGTGTTTTATGACCATGAATATGATCTATCTTGGTAAATATTCTGTGTGTACTTGAAAAGAATGTGCATTCCGCTTTTGTTGGATAGAGTGTTCTCCAATTACCAGTTATAACTATTAAGCTGATAGATTTTTTTTTTGAAAGAAACTTTGTGTCTTTACTATGTATTTTTTAATTTGTATTTTATTATGCAAATTTATTTTCTCATAATGCTCTATGAATTGCTGAGAGAGCAGCGTTGAAATCTCCAACTGTTCAATAAATATCAATTAAGTTTGTCAACAGTGTTCTTCAACTCTATGTTTTTTTGTCTACTTGCTCTATTATTTTCTGAAAGAGTAATGTTAAAATATCCAACTCTAGTCATAGGTTCATCTATTTTTCCTTTAAATTCTGTCAGGTTTTGCTTCATGTATCTTTAAACTCATAATTCAGTGCATATACATTTGGGATTATGTCTTCCTGATGATTGCATTCCTTTATCAATATATAATGTCCCTCTTCTTCTTTCTTTTTTTCTTTTGAGATAAAATTTCCTGTCACCCTGGGTAGAGCACCATGGCATCATAGCTCCCAGCAACCTCACACTCTCCTGAGCTTAAGTTGTCATCTTACATCAGCCTCCCAAGTAGTTGGCATTACAAGCATCTGCCATAATGCCTGGCTAGTTTTTCTTTTTTCTATTTTTCTTTTCTTTTCTTTTCTTTCTTTTTTTTTTTTAGTAGAGACAGGCTCTACTAGTAAAGGCTGGTTTTAAACTCCTGAGCTCAAGCAATCCACTTGCCTAGGCTTCCCATAGTGCTAGGATTACAGGTGTGAGCCACTGCACCTAGCTGCTCTCTTTATTTGTGTTACTATTCCTTTTTCTAAATTACTTTGATATTAATGTGGCCATTTAAATTTCTTTAGTTTGGACAATGTGTCTTTTCCCATTCTTTTATTTTATATCTATGTTCACCTTTATTTTTAAGTGGGTTTTTTTGTATTCTTTTTTTAAATCTATATAATAATCTCCTCCTTTAATTGGTATATTTAGCCTCTAATGCAGTTTTTCAATTTTTTTTTTTAATCTCATGGCACACTTGAACCTGTAGCATACTTGAATTATGTTGATCATTCAGCATTCTCGAATTATGTTGATCAAAAAAAAAGAGGAAATAAAGAATATACTTATTATGCTTTGAACTTCTTTTGAAAACAATTTAATAAATGATCCTTAAAATTTTTTTAGGCACACCTAAGATTCTCTTACAGCACACTGGTCTACCACAGCACACTGGTTAAAAATCACTACTCAAATGTAATTATCAAGAATATTGGGTTTAAATCTACCACCTTACTATTTGTTCTGTCTGTCCTTTTCTTCTTTTTTTTGTCTTCTTTCAGATTAGGGATTTTTCATGAGTCTGTTTCCTAGTCATTATTCCCTTTTTAGCTATACTACTTTATTTTAAACATTTAGTGGTGGTTTTAGGGTTTCCAATATATATCTTCAACTTATCATAGTCTATATTCAGATAATATTATACATCTCACATAAATGTGAGAACTTTACAATACTATATTTCAATTTCCCCTGTCCATGCTTTGTGTTACTGTTGCTATATATTTTAATTCTAAATATGACATATCCTCCATAATATACTGCTATTATTTTTGCTTTAGATTATCTTTTTAAGCTGCTTTACTGAGATAGAATTCACCCATTTAAAGTGTCCAATTCAATTGTTTTTTAGTATATTCCTGAGTTATGCTATCACTAAAATACATTTTAGAACATTTTCATCACCCCATAAGGAAACCCTGTATTATTATCATTATTATTAACAGTAACTTACCATTTCCCACCAACCTTTACAGTCCTGGGAAATCCCTAATCAGTGGCTCCCTCATTTTACATTTCTACCAGCAATGTACAAGGGTTCCAGTTTCTTTACAACCTCACCAACATTTGTTATGGTCTGTCTTTTTTAATTATAGCCACCCAAAGGACTAGGAAGTGGTATCTATTTGTGTCTCTTTTTAAATCATAGAAAAATGTACATAACATATAATTTACTGTTTTAACCATTTCAAGGAAAAACTTAGTGACATTACATATATGGTGTACAACCACTGCGACTCTCTTTTTCCAGCACCTGTTCATAGCCTGAAATGGAAACTCTGTGCTCATTAAACAACAACTCCCCATTTCCCCTTCCCTACCTCCCCGTAGCCTCTGTTTTACTTTCTATCTCTGTTAATTTACCTGTTCTTGCTACTTCATATAAGTGGAATCATACAATACTTGTCTTTTTTTTTTAATACAGAGTCTCATTTCCTCTCTTTGTTGGCTAGGGTAGAGTGCATGGGTGTCAGCCTAGCTCCCACAACCTCAAACTCTTGGGTTCATATGGTCCTCCTGCCGCCTCAGCCTGACTAGTACATGGGACTACAGACACCTGCCATGATGCCTGGCTAAGTTTTCTATTTTTTGTAGAGATGGGGGGTCTCATTTTTGTTCAGGTTGGTCTCAAACTCCTGAGGTCAAGTGATCCTTCCACCTCAGCCTTCCAGAGTGCTGGGCTTACGGGCACCATCTCAGCCCATACTTGTCCTGTTATCTCTGGCTTATCTCACGTAGCAAAATGTCTTTAAGGTTCATCCACGTTGCAGTATGTATCAGAATTTCATTCTTTTAAAGGCCAAATAATATTCCATCGTATGTATATGTCACATTTTGTTTACCTATTAATCTGCTGAAGGACATCTGTGTTGTTTCTATCTTGCGGCTATTGTGAATAACATTGCTATGAACATTGGTATACAAGTATCTGTTTGAGTCCCTGTTTTCATTTTTTTGGTATATACCTAGGGTAGAATGTGCTGGTTCATATGGCAATTCTATGTTTCATTTTCATGTTTCCCACAGTGGCTTCACCATTTTGTATTCCCATCAGCAAAGTGCAAGGGGTTCCAACTTCTCCACATGCTCATAAATGCTTGTTGTTTTCACATATGTAAGTATGTATACACACACATATACACAGAGAGAGATTCACACTTTAACAGTGGGGACAGGTTCTAAGAAATGCATTGTTAGGCGATTTTGTCATTGTGCCAATATCATACAGTATGCTTACACAGACAAACCTAGATGGTATTTTATCTATTTTTATCATATGAAAAACCAAATGTCCCAGCACCATTACTGAGTATCATTTTCCCTACTTGAGCTGCACTGCTAACAAGTACCATATATCAAGTTTCTGTATATACGAAGACTTGACATATGGTACATTATAGTCTAATGGAACCAACAGTGTAGATGGGGTCTGTCATTAACCAAAACACTGTGATGTTTTACACTGTGATGTCTTACACTGTGATGTCTTCACTCTAACAAGGGGGAAGTGGTATCTCACTGTGGTTTTGGCTTTCATTGTGCTTATATGTCCATTTGTATATCTACCCCGGAAAATGTCTATTCAGATTATTTGCCCATTTTAGAAATAAGTTATTTTGGGTTGTCTTTTTTATTATCGAGACACAAGTCCCTTTTCAGTACATGATTTACAATGTCTTTCCCATCCCATGGGTTGCCATTTCACTTTTTTTTTTTTTTTTTTTGAGATAATGTCATTCTGTTGCCCTGGGTAGAGGGCTGTGTATCAGCCCACGTGCACAGCAACCTCAAACTCCTGGGTTCAAGCAATCCTCCTGCCTTAGCCTTCCCAGTAGCTAGGACTGCAGGTGCCTGCCACAGGGCCCAGCTAATTTTTCCATTTTTAGTGGAGACATGGTCTCCTTCTTGCTCACCCTGGTCTCAAACTCCTGGCCTCAAGGGATCCATCCATTTTGGCCTCTCAGAGTCCTAGGATTACAGGCAAGAGCTACTGCACTGGCCCACTTTTTTTTTTTTAAGAGATGGGGTCTTGGCTTGTCTCTTGTAGCACAGTGGTTAGTGTCAGCCATATGCACCAAGGCTGGTGGGTTCTAACCCAGGCTGGGCCAGCTAAACAACAATGACAACTGCAACAACAAAAAAAATAGCCAGGCATTATGGCGGGTGCTTGTAGTCCCGGCTACTTGGGAGGCTGAGACAAGAGAATTAAGCCCTAGAGTTTGAGGTTGCTGTGAGCACTCTACCAAGGGCGACATAGTGAGACTCTGTTTCAAAAGAGAGAGAGAGAGAGAGAGAGAGAGAGAGAGAGTCTTGCTCTATCACCCAGGCTAGAGTGCAGTGTAACCTCAAATTCCTGGGCTCAAGCAACTCTCCTGCTCAGCCTCTTAAGTAGCTGGGACTACAGGAACATGCCACCCTCCCAGCTGTTTATTTTTTTCTGGAGACAGAGTCTCACTGTGTTGTGCCAGCTGGTATCAAACTCCTGGGCTCCAGTGATCCTATGGCCTCAGCCTCCCAAGCTACATCATTTTGCTTATTGATAGTGTTCTTTGAAGCACAAACTTTTAAAATTTTGTCAAATTCCAATCTATCGTTTTCCTTATGCTTTTGATGTTAGTCATTGTCCACTGGTGGGTCACAAAGATACTCCTATGTTTTCTTCTAAGTATTTTGTAGTTTTATCTCCTATATTTAGCTCTCTGATTCATTTGGAGTCAATGTTTTTATGTAATGTGACATAGGGATCAAAATTCATTCTTTTGCATATAGATATTCGGTTTTTCCAGTACCACTTGTGGAAAAAAAACTATACTTTCCTCACTGAAAGGTCTTGGCAATTTTGTTGAAAATTAATTGGCCATAAACAAATGGGTTTATTTCTGAACTTTCAATTTTATCCAAATGATCAATATGTCTGTTCTTATGCCAGTATAACTCAGTTTTGCTTATTATACCTTTGTAGTAAGTTTTAAAGTCAGAAGTATGAATCCTTCACATTTTTTTTTTTTCCAAGACAGTTTGGCTATTCTGGGTTAGTTCCTTGATGTGTAGAAGAGAGTTAGCATTGAGCATTAAATTGCTTAGGCTTAAAAAGGTCTTCCTGTAAGGTTGGCTCCTGTCTGGCCTGTGGGAACTTGGATTTCTAGTTAGAGTGGCTCACTATGCCTAATACTTAAACGTTTATCAAACAATATAGTTGGTGCTAAACACCTGCTCTTCTTCTGAGAGTCTGAAATTTTGGCACATGCCAGGAAGAAGGTGCCCCAATAATAACTGTGGGCACTGACTTCCTAATGAACTTTATCATGAAAAAGTGTTGGGTTTTCTCAATTTTTTCCCCTGCATCTATTCAGGTGATCATGTTTTTGTTTTGTATTTTACTAATATAGTATATGGCATAGATTTTCATATATTGAACCAACCTTGCATACCTAGGATTAATCCCACTTGGTCATTTGTATAATATTTTACCAGTATATTGTTGAGAATTTTTGTGTCTATGTTCATGAAACATTGGTTAGTAATTTTCATTTCTTATGAAATCTTTAGTGATATCTTTGTCTAATCTTGATATTAGGGTCATACTGGCTTCATACTATATGTTGGGAAATATTCTCTCTTCTTCAGTTTTTTGCAAGAGTTTATGAAGGATTTGTGTTAATTCCTCCTTGTTTGATAAAATTCACTAATCTTTTAAAGATTATAGAAATGAGAGAAGTATCTTTTACCTTTAGCTACCCATTAACTTTTTTCTTGACTGCATTATTTTTGCATACATCTGTACTTTTTAAAAAAAAAATAGTCTCACTCTGTCACCCCGAACAGAGTCCTATGGTGTCACAGCTCACAGCAGCCTCAAACTCTTGGGCTCAAGCGATCCTCCTGCCTCAGCCTCCCAAGTGGCTGGAACTACAGGCACTTGCCAAAAAACTCAGCTAGTTTTTCTTATGTGTGTGTGTGTGTTTTAGTGAAGGGGTCTTGCTCTCACTCAGGTCTGGAACTCTTGAGCTCAAGCAATCCACCTGCCTCAGCATCCCAGAGTGTGGGGATTACGGCATGAGCCACTGTGCCTGGCCTCTAGATCTGTATTTTGACTTGGTATCATGTTCCCCTTACATGAAAAGTTCACTTACATATTTCTCATAGTACACATTTACTTGTAGTGAATTCTCTCAAATTTTGTCTGAAAAGGTTTTCTGTTTTAATTTCAGCATTTTTAGGACGTCACACCATCGGCTTACAGTTTCTGATGAAATTTTGCTGTCTTTGTTCCTCAGTCTGTCTTTTTTCTGTGCATGATGCTTTTAAGATTTTTTGTCAGTGTTTTCCAGTAATTTGATCACTGTGTCTTAGTATGACTTTATGCTTATTTTCCCCCTGACTCATTGACTTTCTTGGATCTCTGTGTTCATAGCTTCATCAAATTTGGAAATTTTTCAGGTATCATTTCCTCACATATAGTTTCTGTTCTCCCTCTCTCCTCTCGTTTTGGATTTCAGGTACACTATGTGAGACCACTTGGTATATAGTTCCACAGAGAAGTGGTTCTCTGGGTTTTTTTGTTTTGTTTTTTTATTTTGAATGGTTTATGTTGCTGTTTTCATGTGTACTGATCTTTTCTTCTGGCGTCTAATCTGCTATTAAACAGTAAGTTTTTCATTTCATATATTTTATTTTTCCTCTTTAGAAATTTCATTTAGGTTTTCTTTGCATTTTTTGTTTTATTCTTGATCATGTTCATGTTTTCATCATCGAGTATACTGGTATTTATAATAGCTATTTTGAGGTCTTTGCTTCTTTCCTCATCGCTGTCATTTCTAGGCCTTTTCTATCAGATGAATTTTCTCCTAGGTATGGGTCACATTTTCCTGCTTCCTCAGATGTCTAATAAAATTTTATTGGATGTCTGAGATTTTAAATTTTAAATAGGCAAGTGTTGGATTCTGTTGTCTTACTTTAAAGCATTTTTTCTTTCTCAGGAAGGCAGATTAGTTACTTTTGTATGTCTGATCGTTTTGAGTATAAGCTCTGTTAGGTGAGATCTAGAGTACCCTTTATGCTAAGATTAACTTAGCTCTACTTCTAATGTACTTATTCTGGGTTCCCTACTGAATACCCCTTACAATCAATGAGGCATCTCCACTCTATATACCTTAGAGAGTATGTAAACCTGTCTCATTGTGAGCTCTAGGAAATGTTAATCCTGCAGATCTCTGGCATTATTCTTTCTTGGGAAGTTACTCTTATATGGCCTCATAGAGTTTTATCCTATATGCATGCAGATTATTATTTGGCCAAAGCCCCAGGGAAGGGGGTAGATCCCTATGCAGAGTTAAGGAGCGTTTTGGGGGGGAGGAGGAGGAAGGAGTTGTGGCTTGGGGGGCCTTGTTTTGTTTGGGGGGGTTTTGTCTGTTTTTCATGGGTTTGGTTTGGTTTTGCTTTTGTTTGTATAGCTCCGTTCCTTCCAGGACTCCTGCCCTGGCCTCCCTAAGCCATGATCTCTGGCTCCTGAGCTCATTAGGATTCACTGGATTCCTTAGGTCCTATAGTCTGGCAACACTGCCAGGCAGTAAGCTGCAGTGGTTTCTCCAGTGACCAAAGTCTGGCAATGCCTGTCACTCAATGTCCAAAAATAATGGCTCATGAATTTTGTCACTTTTTTAGGTGCTTACAGTGGGAGGGTGTTCTGAATTGTCTTCTGCCCGCATGCTAGCAGCTCACCTCCACTGAACCTGTGTGTGTCAGTCAGATGGCTCTGCTGGCTGGCCTGTTACAGCTGGAGCTGCCTGTGTGCACCCACCAGCACACCAGAGTTGTCTTGGGAATGGGACTACCTTTTGCTGAAATGCTGACACTGACTCCTCTCCCTCACTGCCTGCTCATACCTTTTGCAGAAAAGGTGTGAACGGTACTGGGCCCAGGAGCAGGAGCCACTGCACATCGGACTTTTCTGCATCTCCTTGGTGAGCTGGGGCAAAGATGGGATCAGGGTTCTTTGGGTCTTGGATGTTGTGAGTGGTTTGAAGGAAGATTACCAGGGTGGAGAGTCTCTGGGCTGGCCATAAAAGGATGCCCACAGTCCCCTCATACTCCGGGGAACTACCTGTTGTTAGCCTACAAGTAATCTCTGTAAAGTGTCACTATTATCTGTCATACATGTGTGCCAGGTTTCTTGAAATCCTTACTTCTCTTACCATTTCTAAAGAACTCTCTAGGCATACATACAGTTAGTGATTAATAAATACAACAAAACTTTTTAGAATTTTCATTTTTGCTGTAAATGGGCATGTTTTGGATTTTTATAACAGTTCCTCTTTCTTCCCTCAAATGTTTCCTTCCTGAACACCTTTGGGGGATGTTTGAGTTAAATGAATTTTTAAAAATATTTGACTTTTAATAATGCTTTCCTTTCTACAAACGTGTCTTTTGGCACTGTGATCTTTGTTCTCCTCCTCCTTCCCACTTGCCCCCCACTCATCTGCAGACAGAGGAGCAGTGGCTGAATGAAGACATGATACTCAGGACCCTCCAGGTCACATTCCAGAAGGTACTGACAGGAATGGAGGCAGTGAAGGGGGCTCCTGCGTGGGGATGACTTCTGCCTGCTTCTCTCTCTGTGAAGTGGACATTCACAGAAGCACTCACCTCCTCTGTTATTATCAGATGGACTTACATGGAAGATGCTTAGCTCTGGGCCTGGCTGCAGTAAGTGCTCAATGGATGCTTTTCTTTCTTATGCTTCCTTCCTCTTTTTCTGTTTTCAGGAATCCCGTTCTGTGCACCAGTTGCAATATATGTCCTGGCCAGACCGCGGGGTCCCCAGCAGTGCTGACCACATACTGGCCATGGTAGAGGAAGCCCATCGCCTCCAGAGATCTGGCCCTGGACCACTCTGTGTCCATTGCAGGTTTAGGGAATGGCCTTCCTAAGGGTCTGGTGAGGCAGAGGGAGGCCCAGGGGGGAGTACAGAACCCAGGGCCAGTCTTGTAGTCAGAGAAACCCGCCATACTTGCTCACGAGACCGAAACTGTCAGAATTTGTTGAGCACAGACTCAGCTAGGGAGCAAGTGCGCAGCACAGCTGTTGCTCAGCCTATGTTCATTAAGAAGTGTTCCTGTTTCAGTTATAATCTGGTGACTCTGGGAATTAAAAGTCCTGCATGGTGGCCCCCACTACGGAGCTCACCCCTAACTGCGACTGCCCCATTTATTTATTTTGTTACCTGTCTTTCTCTTTATTCCGATCT
Source organism: Otolemur garnettii (assembly GCF_000181295.1). Classification (NCBI taxonomy): domain Eukaryota; kingdom Metazoa; phylum Chordata; class Mammalia; order Primates; family Galagidae; genus Otolemur; species Otolemur garnettii. Next base: position 5,414,806 of record NW_003852509.1, read on the forward strand.
CTTATCATTCTTCCTTTTGTAAAGGGAGAAATTCCTGGTCAAGCTTGTTGTTTCTTTCTGCTGCTTAGTCACACCCAAGGCCCGCTTTTGCAACTCCAGGGTGGGCTTCAAGGATGTGAGTCCATGGCTCAGCCGGCTGGGGCGCCAGCCATGTACACCTAAGGTGGCGGGTTCGAATCCCCAGCCCGGACCCGTCAAACAACAATGAGACGGCTGCAACCAAAAGATAGCCGGGCGTTGTGGCGGGCGCCTGTGGTCCCAGCTACTTGGGAGGCGGAGGCAAGAGACTCGCTTGAGCCCAGGAATTGGAGGTTGCTGTGAGCTGTGGTGCCACGGCACTCTACCCAGGGGGACAGCTTGAGGCTCTGTCTCTCAAAAAAAAAAGAAAGAAAGAAAGAAAAAAAAAGGATGCGAGTCCTGTGCAGGTGCACAGAGCCCCGCCTTCAGTAGGGCCCTGAACTTGACTCACTCCTCTGTCGTTGCCATCGGTTAAATCTTAATACTTTTTAAGCAAGGGGCCCCACAGTTCCATGTTGCACTGGGCGCTTTAAATTCTGTGGCCTGCAGTCCCTATCATGGAGCCCTGGGAAACAGGACCCACTTTCTTTCTGGACCCCCCTGACACCAACTTCCCAAGTGCCCCTAAAAAGGCGTCGTGGGCAGGCCCTGACCAGGGCTCTGCCTCTCCCTTGTCAGCGCGGGCTGCGGGCGGACCGGCGTTCTGTGCACGGTGGATTACGTAAGGCAGCTGCTGCTGACCCAGGTACGAAGGCAACCCGAGCAACCCGAGCATAGGCAGTGTGCTTCCCATACCCACAGGGCCGCTCACCTGCCCGTCTCTTCGCCCCAGATGATCCCACCTAACTTCAGCCTCTTCAAAGTGGTCCTGGAGATGCGGAAGCAGCGACCCTCAATCGTGCAGACAGAGGTGCGAGCCGCGGTGTCCCTTCCCAGGGACATAGGCCGACGCTTCCAGCCTCTGCCCTGTCCTTGCTTCCTGATGACCCCTCATCCCAACAGGAGCAGTACCGGTTCCTGTACCACACGGTGGCTCAGATGTTCCGCTCAGCGCTCCAGAACGCCAGCCCCCACTACCAGAACCTCCAGGAGGTACGGAGGCCCCGTCCCCTCTCTCTCTTCCTGTCCACCTAAAACACCCTGAGACCAGGGTCCCTGACTCCGCTGGGAGCAGGCGCTGATTCCTTACACGTCCACCACCGCCTGCCTCTCGAGGTCACCCCCAGAGCCCCATCAGAGGTCAGGCTAGTTTCCTCCGAAGCCCCATGGCCCTCCACTTCTGCTTTCTCCAGAACTTCGTCCCACTCTACGACGACGCCCTCTCCCTCCGGACTTACCAGGGGCTTCTTGCCATACCTCGCCCACCAGGCGAGGTCCTCAGGTACCTGCATCCTTCCCTGTCCAACTAGTCAGGCTCAGAGGCTGTCTCCTCACTCTTGAAACACTAGCCACCCCCTTCCTTATAGTTCAGTTCACCAAATGTTCGTTGGCCCTTTCTTTGAATTGAGCTCTGGGAATCCTCCCCAAGATGCCGCTCTTACACAGGGACACCGTGGCCTCTGCCTCTAGGACTGGCACTGTGTTCTAGTGTTCTTTCCCTGGGTCCTCCAGTCATTAATTCAGCAAATATTTCTTGATACCGCCCACCTGTCAGGCGTCGTCCAGGGTGGCGCCGGCTCAGAGGCGTCCTTTGAGGCCAGCCCTTCCTCCCCTTCGATGCCACTTCCTCAATTGTATTCAATGAATAGAACATTTATGTAGAAAGGACCAACCCTCAATACCAATACCCCGCCCATCCACCTGTCGGGCTGGTCCCATCGCCCCTTCTCCGGCTTACCAGAGACCTCCCCCTCCGCCCTCCGGGCCGCCCCCGCCCCCCACGGCGCCGCCCGGGCGGGAAGGAAGCCGCGGTTTGCACTCTCCCCCGCCCCCGCCCCCGCCCCGCGCGGCCGTTTCACTTCCTCCGCACCCTGCCCGCCCGCAGGAGCATCTCGGTGCCCGGGGCCCCGGCCCTCACCATGACCGACACGTACGCGGTGGTGCAGAAGCGCGGGGCCCCAGCGGGTGCCGGGCCTGGGGCACTGGCGCGCAGCGCGGAGGAGGTGCCAATTTACAGCCAGGTGACGCCGCGCGCCCAGCGGCCCGGGGCGCACACCGAGGACGCGCGAGGGACGCTGCCTGGATGCGGTGAGTCGAGGATGGTGCCGGCGCGGGGCTGGGGCGGGTCAGAACCGTCCCCTTGCTCCTTTCCGAGAAGCCACGAGGACCCCAGCGCTCAGCCCGACTTGGCCCCGCCCCCGAGGCTGGTGTCCGGGCTTTCCTGGTCACGCCCTCTGGACTACTGCCAGTCATTGGTCACGCCGCGGAGTCGGCCGCGGAGAGGTTTGCCCGGAGGTCAGGTGTCGGCTAAGCCTTCGGCTGGGCCAGGCAGCTGGTTAGTCCTGGCCCCAAGGCCCTCCCACACGCCCTCTCCCGCTGGGCGCCGCCCTCTGCTTGCCACTGCCTGGAGAGGAAGCTTCCTGTGTGGGGTCTTGGGACTCTGCGGGGTTCCTTGGGCTGATGCGTGAGGGGGGGGTCTCCTGCCCGCAGTCTCTGCTGACCAAAGCCCCGCCGCGTCTGGCGCCTACGAGGACGTGACGAATGGAGCTCAGACCAATGGGCTTGGTAAGTCACAGCCTGGGTCGCTGAGATTCTCCGCAGGAATTTGGGATTTAGGGTTGGGAGCTTGGAGCTCATACTCTTGGAGCCCTGCCGCAGCACTAAATCAGGAAGACCTGGAGGTGTGGGGATGGCCTTCCCCTCTTGCTTAGCTCTTACCACCTCAGCTCTGCATGAGACCGATAGCGCCCTTCCTGTCCAGGCTTCAACCTGCGCATTGGGAAGCCGAAGGGGCCCCGGGACCCCCCTGCGGAGTGGACCCGGGTGTGAGCGCTGCGCCACCTCCTGCCCTCTCTCCACAAGAGCCCCGGACTTCTGCTGACAGCCGTGCTCTGCTCTGCCTCACCTTGGGGATGGGGACACTGGGCCTGGATCAAAATAAAACGTGGGGGCTTTGCCCTAATGATTACAGCATTGAGGCTGGTGAGGCATCAGGAAGGGGCATGGCCCCTGAGTCGTAAAGCGGGGAAGGGACAGAAGGGCTTCCAGAGACTCCCCTCACTACGTGACAGATCGGTATGTGAGTCTCACTTACTCAGAAGACCTGCTAGGGAGATGGCTGGACTCCTACCCATTCACACAGATCCAAGCCAGGCAGACTGACCCCAGAGAGACAAAAAGGTCCCCAGATAGCCAGCTGGATGGACAAACATAGCCAATCTTTCAGAAGGGAAGTCTGTGGGATGGGAGATTCCCCTACCCCCACCAGAGAGATAGACCACCAGCCTGAAAAACGGGTCCCAGCCTGAGAGATCAGTACAGAGACACCAAATAACACCAGATGGACCCCTAGTTAGACTCCCAGACATACAGAAACAGATCCCCAGCTGTGCAGACACCCACACCCTAGTGGGCCGACCAACTGACTTTCCATCCAGTCTCCCAGCCAGCCAGACAACTCTGGGTGAGGGCTGCATCTTTGGTGGTTCACAAGTGCCTTGAAACAAACTGGCTTTCCATCCCCTCAGCAGCCTTCAGCCAGTGAACGATGGGTGATGCATAAATACCTGTTATCAGTGGGATAGCTGAGGCATGTATTCTAATGGGTTCCAGAGTTTTCCCAGGAGGACTGGGCATTGTGGGAGCTGGTGCCTCCCTTCCCTAACTCACTGCCTGGTACTCTGAAATAAGCATCTTGCACTCAAGACCTTGTAGTGGAGTCTGCAACTGGGCCCACACCAGCTCCAAGGGCTGCCTCATTTCTCTTTCTTTTTCCTCTTTTGTCTCCCACTCCCCTGCTCCCACCTCCCAAGCCTGCTCCTGGTGAGTTCAGCACTGGCCTCTGTGTTGCTGATCCCCAGCCTCTGGTGCCTTCATCCACCAATGTCTGACCCTCCTTGGGCCCCAGGCTTATCTCCTCCCTCACCTCCCCAGCCACTCTTTCTTGTCTCTTGCTGTTTGTTCTCTACCACTCAGAGTGCTTGGCCCTCAGCCCTCTTTTCTCTATCCCAACACACACCAGCTGCAAGGCTTTGAATTCCTTCTAAACAGTGAAAACTCTAAATTCTTTCCCTCTAACTCAACCATAGATCACAGAACTCCAGATCTCAGCATTGAACTTGAACCTCTCAAGCTTCACATTTGCAAAACTGAAGTCCTGGTGTTCTTTCCCACTAACACTCCTGGGATAGGAAAGAAGTTAATGTCCGCTCCTTCTCTCCAGCTGCTCTGACCCAAACCTTCAGGCATTTGCCCTGGGAGAAATTTCTCCCAGATTCTGCTCCTAATAATTAGAAAAGTTTCCTCTTAGTGTTTGCTGCCTGTCTGTCCTGACCAGAATATAGCTTCATGAGGGCAGGTGTTTTTGTTGTATTCACAACTGTATTCCCAGCCCCAGGAGCAGCACTGGCGCTTAGCAGGTATGCATCTGATTTATCCCACATCACTTACTCCCAGGCTTCCTGATTTCTTGTAAAATATGATTCCTTATCTGTAATGTCCCCTTCACCTTTCCACGCCCATGTCTTTGCACACGTTGATCATGGCCTCAGGCTGATGTAAAAACCCTCTTCACAATGTTGGGAAAGATGGTTCTCCCTGGCTGCCTCACTCTCCTACATGTGTTTGCGGGGGGCAGAGGGTCAAATGGTGGTCCCCAAAACTTATGTCTGAGTCCTACCTCCTGGGACCTGTGAAAGTGACCTTATTTGGGTCCTTGTAACTATAATTAAGTTAAGCACATCAAAATGAGATGATCTGTATTAGGATGGGCCCTAAATCCAGTGAAGTCCTTATAAGAGAATGGAGGGGGTCACTGAGAGACGGGAGAAGGCCATCGGAAATGGAGGCAGAGGAGCAGTGTGCCCAGACACTGAGGAAAAGCCTAAGGGTGCCACAGGGCAGCTTCTCAGCCAGCAGAAAGAACCAACCTTGCCAACCCCACGATTTCAGACTTCTGGACTTCAGAGCTGTGAGAGAATAAATGTCTGTTGTTCTGAACCATGCAATTTATAGTAATTTGTTATGGCAACCACAGGAAACTTATATGCAGTCTGATAATTTAAGCTCATGAACTCTTTCTAGAAAAATTGCTACTGAATGTCAAAACCTCATTACTTATGGTCGGCTTTGAAATACTCCCCTTGGGAAGCTATACATGGACTCCAGCACCTAGTCCACCCTTCAGAGCAATTTTGGAACTTGTTCTGGAATGGCTGTCAGCGCTGTCATCCTGTTACCTTGATGTCTTGAATGACATCAAAATGTCTTCCTTTCAATATTTCCTTTATCTTCAGGTAGAGAAAAAAGTCACTGGGGGCCCTGATCAGATAAGTAGGGGTTATATTCCAATACAGTTATTTGTTTACTAGCTAAAAATTCCCTCACAGTGTCATGTAAAGCTGGTGCATTGTTGTGTTATAGGAGCCATGAGTTGCTGGCCAAGATTTTCCTGTTTTCTCTGGTCAGGAAGAGGGGCTTATGCCTCTAATCCTAGCACTCCAGGAGGCCAATGCAGGTGAATTGCTTGAGCTCAGGAGTTTAAGATCAGCATGAGCAAGAGCTAGACCCCATCTCTACTAAAAAAAAAAAGAAAGAAAGAAAAGAAAAAGTAGCCAGGCATTATGGCAAGTGCTTGTAGTCCTAGCTACTCAGGAGGCTAAGGCAAGAAAATGGCTTGAGCCCAGGAGTTTGAGGTTGCTGTGAGTTATGATGCCACCTGCACTCTAGCCTGGGCAACAGAGTGAGACTCTATCTCAAAAAAAAAAAAAAAAAGATGTTCTTGTTTCACTATCAATAATTACTTGGTGTGCTATTGCTCTTCACAGTCAGCTGATGATTCAGCTGATGATTTTGATGCAAAATTTGATGAATTTTTGCAACGTTTTCATCTGTTTTGGTTACTGGCTGCCCTGACCTCTTTTCATCAGTGATGCCTTCTCTCCACTCAGAAAAATGTTTACTCTATCTGCTGTTTTCTTTATGAAATTGTCCCCATAAACTTGTACTAACATGTCCCTTATTTCACTTCCACTCTTGCCCAGTATAACAAAAAATTTAATGTTTGTTCATTGCTCTAACTGAAGCTCTGACATTCTTGAGACGGCACATAAAAACATGAAACGATCACGAACGCCACTCAGCAAGATGCTGCCACACATTGACACAAATAGCTGTGAAACACTGTTATACCAAGGTGATGAAACCTGACCAAGCTTTTTGTACAGTGCTGCCGATGTAAGCGCACTGTGGCTAGTTCCCAAGCTTCCTTGTCAGACCTCATATTCTAGATATTCTAAGAATGCAAGGCCTGACCACTAGGCCATTTTCAGAGTTGTGTTTGTAGCAGGAAACCTCTCAGGAGGTGATGCCTCCCTCTGGAATGGTCCCCGAAGTCAGGGCACCACTTCTGTGATGCAGCCCACTGTGTGATGCAGCACCCTTCTGGGCTCCCATGCCCTGTGGGATGAGGGGGCTCAGGTCCAACGCAAGCATTATACTCACATTCCTTGTATTCTGCCAGCGTTGTGGAGCAGTAACAGACTGACCTGCCAGTTTCCAAGTAGGGCAGCATCAGATGACACCTGCAGGCAGGAGTTACTCTTTCCTCCTCTGACTTACTTCAGTGTATGGTATTTGTTCTAGACTTTGAAGTCCTGAGATTCATTGTCTGAATCCCATGGGTGGAGTGCTGCTTTACACGATTCCTCTCAAGTTTTGATTCAGTGCTCTTCACGTCCCCCTATACTTATGTGTCCCATTACCTTTAGAAACACAACATGGTACTAAAAGTTGCTTCTGCATGTTGGTGACAGAAATCTTATCTTACAGAGCAGAAGGGAGGCGGGTGGGGAATTTCCACTTAGCCCGTGGATCCTGTGCTGCTTCTGTAATATTAACATGCAAGTACGAGTTAGGGACCTGGGTAAAAAGCCAAGATGCAGGCTCAGGAGGGTGGGACTGCTGGTCCCCTGCTGGCTTCCTCTCCTGCCTCCCACCCACAGACAGCGCTTTCACCAAACCTCACTGCCTTCCTGGAGCACTCCTCCCTACCCCTTCCCCTCATCCCAGGAGCCCAGCTCCCCTTCTCCACCTAGGGAGTGCAGCCTTCTCCTTCACCAGAATGCCTCCCCTGTTTCCTGTTAGCCAGAGCACCTAGCCTCCACCTTGTCACAGCCCTGCCCTGGCTGGCAGGGCCTTGAGGCCACAGGCCAGTTCCATGGATCAAGGATGCTTCTGCTCCTCTGGGCTGCCTAATTATTTAGAGCATGGCCTTCACAGAGTAGTGCTCCCTAAATGTTTGTGGACTTCCACTCAGTAAGTATAATTGCTTGGCTATACCAAGAACTGGTCTTCTTGAAAAAAGCCTGCAGAATGCCGATTGCAGCCTCAGTGAAGGTCATAGAGGAAATCAATGCGACTATGGTGGCTCAGTCAGTGTTGGATGATAGGTAATTTTAGCTCAAACGTAAGGTCAATATACTAATGAACTATCCAGGAAATGGCAATTGTTTTATTTATTTTATGGCACATTTCTTTTAGAATACACAGATTTGGTTTGGGAGACATGAATCCTCATAAGAAAATATGAGAAAGTTGACTGGATGCAGTAGCTTATGCCTGTCATCCTAGCGCTTTGGCGGGGTCAAGGCATGAGGATTGGTTTGAGGTCAGCGGTTCAAGGTTGCAGTGAGCTATGATGATGCCACTGCACTCCAGCTGACGAGAAATTGTCTTGAAAACAAACAAGAGAGAAAGAAAGAAAAGGAAGGCAGGCTGGAAGGAAATATGAGACAAGTGTATGTAAGTCTAGTCAACTTCAGGAGTTTAAGAGCAGACAGGAGTGTGCAAACACACACAGAGAAGTGAGTCCTGTGGGAATCAGCGGCTCTCTAGCCTGGAACCTGCAGCCTCCTTCTGTCTTGTAGGGGAGGAGGTTAGCCAGCTGGTCCTTTTAACTTACCCAACTCCCAGCACGTTTCCAGGTACCAGAAATAGGAAGTTTTACATTATCTCATTCAGTCCTACCGGAGGGTAGGACTACGGTTTTTTAAATCCCATGGGTTTAGCATGGAGTGTTTGGTCAGTAAATATTTATTGAATTTAATAATAAGAAAACCTGGTGAGAAAAAGCTCTAAAACTGAACTTTCCCCAAAGCTCTAAAAATTGAAAATTTAGAAAAAAATTAGAGACATCGAAAATTTAGAAAATGCTCTAAAACTACAGATAGTCATGCAGGTCATAAAAGTTCCTCACTGGAGTTTGGGGCCAGCGGCTCTGCAGCGACCAAGTAATTTCTCAAATTTGGGCTGCCACGTGTGCAGTGGGTGCTTTTAAGTAAAGCAAATCAAGATTCAGAATGTCAACAACTACTTAGATAATTTCAGTGGGATTCCTCACTTCCTGAAAAATGTGTACTGACATCCAGGAAATGGAAAGTTTCTCTTCCTCGGCCCTGGGACAAACGTGTTTGGTGCTGTCCTCACAGAGATCAAACGAAACCCATCCAACCCTGTAGTGCAGAAGTGCAGCCCAGGTTGATGAGCAAAGAAGCCCCTGCATGGGCCCCTGGCAACTGTGAGATCAGAGGCTTTTGTTCAGTTGTTTTACAGAGGTGGACTCAACCTCATAGGCACACTCATCTAATCAAATCTTGTGTCATATATGTCAGCAGCAGGATAATATGCCTAAGAAATGTTCTCTAAGTGATGCTGAATTTTCCTCCTTTTCAGATAGTGTAATTGACTGATGAAAAGGACCTGACCAAGAGCCACCTGGGTTCAGAGAGATTTTGATTGCACTAGAATAATCAGACTGCAAGAAATTTATAACTACCACCGACAATGAGCACAGCTCACATCATGAGTGTCTACCTTCCCATGCAAGTTATAATTAGGCCATGTTTGTCTCTTTTTTGACTAGAAAGACAAGTTAGATGTCTGGTGAGTTTCATGCCTGAAAAAGCTTCTGAGGATGCATTAAGAACTGAAGGCTCCCAGGATGGAGTGGAGTCATGAGCATAATTCTAGGATGGCTTCATCATTAGCAGAAAGGAGACAAAATATGCTTCATGGCCATTTCCTTCCAGTTTTGGCCCCTTCCCTCCCCTACTCCCCCAGTCTCCCCTGAACGTTTTCTTACATCAACTATTTTTACATTTTCTCCAAGTCTTCACTGTCATGATGAATGCGGTTCTGCAAAGAGACCAATGACACGGTTTCCTTTTAAGCAATTGAGTTCTGTGGGTCTAAGATGAAGAGATATTTTTAGTTCTAATGCGGAATTGAGAATGCCACGTTTTGGGTAGATGAGAGAGAGAAAAGCTCGTATTAGACCGAGAAAGCACCACGTTTTCTAGATGAGGATAAAGGGAGAGAAGGAGGCAGGTAGTGGAGGTGAGGAAATCAATTAAGGAGGAGACAGTGATCAGTGGGCACGAACCAGCATGAGGGCAACAGAAGGGGAGGTGCGAGTGCAGAGAGGAGCGGAGAGCACCGAGGACCACTCCAGGCTGACCACCTGCAGGCCAGCAGGTGAAACTGGGCGACCTGACAGCTGACACTTACACCACGCAGAGTGCGCCTGTGCCAGCCTGTAGGTCTTCAAGGCAGCCAGAGCAGGAATGGGCCCAGGACGCTGCAGGCCCGGTTGCTCAGCGTCTTCTCCACTCTGCATGGTGGTGAGTCTTGATGACCACGAGGAAAGCTATGCCCTGCCTGAGAACTAGAGATAAGCCCACATCCTGTGTGGGCTGTCGAGGCCCAAGAGGCTACATGTGAGTTCCAGCTGAGGGAGCCAGGGCCACCAGGCAAGCAGAATAAGTTACAAGCCTTGTTTCTGGATCTATAGGATATGCTTGATTTAAGGGACAGAATTTGCTTCAGTGGCTTTGGCCCTGATAGGTAGGTCTTGTTCCCACAGTGGTGACACTGGGCTGTGTAGAAGGAAGAGCTGGTGTGTCAGGGGTGGGGCACAGCTGGGGGTGGGGCTGGGGTCTTCAGCCCAGGTAACGGTTCAGCCTTTGCCCCCCTCTCTGGTCTGTAAGTCAGGGTTGTGTACATGGAAGGACCTGAGGCACCAGGTGCTAGGCATGCTCAGATGGTTTTAGCCCACTTTTTAATTGGGGTTGTTGTTTCCTTGCTGATTTATTTGAGTTATTTGTGGATTCTAGACATTAGCCATCCATCAGATGCATAGTTTGTGAATATTTTCTTCTATTCTATAGGTTGTCTATTTGCTCTGATAATTATTTCCTTAGCTATACAAAAGCTTTTAATTTAATCAAGTCCCATTGACTTATTTTTGTTGTTGCTATAATTGCCTTTGGGGTCTTACTCATAAGTTCTTTCCACTTGCTCCAATGTTGATTGCAACACAATTCACAATTGCAAAGATATGGAATCAACTTAAGTGCTCATCAATTCATGAGTGGTTTAACGAATTGTGGAATATGTATTCCATGAAGTACTAATCAGCCATGAAAACGGTGAATTAATTTGGATAGAACTGAGCCTTATGCTCAGTAAAGTGTCTCAAGAATGGTAAATTGAACACCACATGCACTCTCCATAAATTAGAACTAACCGAAGGGCCCACATGTGCACAGGGGGAGTAAAAGTCCTTGAAAAACCCTGCTACCTAAGGGTTTTTGCCCCACAATGAACACTACTGGGGTAAGGGGCAACTTACAGCCCTGACTCAAGCATTACAGAAGCGATCCACATGACAAAAACATTAGTACCCCACTATAGTTTGAAATTAAAAAATAAAACACTACATATCCAATCAGATTACAAAAAGGATTTTTAATTTAAACTTGTTGAACTGATTCTGATATTTACCTGAGAAAGAAAATGTACAAAAACAGCTTTGGAGAATTCTGAGAGCATCACAGTTAAAATGGCAGAGAGATGGCACCTTGGAACAAAGCCTGGGTCTGTACCAGCCCCTGTGCCCTGGGAATCACAACACCTGTTGACGGAGGCATCTCAAATGGGTGGGCAGAGGAGAACAAATGTTGGAATAAAAAATGTGGCAGCTTTTTGTGCACCATTAGCAAATATAAATTTCATAAGGACTAAAGAAAAACTAAACATTAAAAAAAATATAGGCTCAGCACCTGTAGCTCAGACAGTAGAGCACTGGCCACATACACCAAAGCTGGTGGGTTCGAGCCTGGCGTGGGCCTGCTAGAACAACAGTGACACGTGCAACAACAACAACAACAAAAAAAAAATTAGAAAGGCACCTTAGAAAATAGAATATTACCATTAAGGAAGAAAATGTCTGTCTCCAGATTTATCCAGTATCTTACAACTGTTGTTGGATATTACTCTTATGACCAAAACACATGGAAAAGAATGGATGAATTTGTTTAAGGTTAAAAAATATCTATAATCTGAAATCAGCTTATAGTCTAACTCCTTCAGTAAATTATAGGAGGCTTAACTGGGGTCTCTACATACATTCTTGGGCATTTTCAAGACTATTTTCCATGAAAAGAGTCCCCTTCATTGCTCATCTGGGGAAATACTGCTGCATAGCACAGATGGTGCAGGAACCCACTGGTAGCCAGCAGTGGCGGGGGGGACACCCCCTCTACTCCCTAGGTGAGATGGATTATGGAGAAACTAGTTATGGTTCATTTTGTGCAGGATCATTTTATGCACCTAGGTTCATAAGCCATCACTTAGGAGGTCACGTCTCCTTTTATGGAGCTATCCAGTAACGTGACTGGGTGCATATCTCAGTGCTGGGAACGGCCAAGAAATGTTGGCAACTAATCCTGTTGCCAGGACCAGGCACATGCTCCAGTTCCCACAGGTCCTGACAGTCACATCAGGGGCCCAAGACAGCAAAGACCCCCAGTGGCAGCCCCTCAGCCAGACTTCACCCAAGCCTGGGGTGGTACTCACCTCACTCAGATACAGCCAGAAGCCCTATAGGCCTGTGCTGGTGCCACACGCCAGAAACACGCAGCCCCTTGTCTGCCTCTTCCCACTGTTCCTCACTTTTGATCCCTCTCGTGTTGCACACACACCTCCCTGAGCAGTGGCTGACTGGTCTGTTTGGCAACAACGCACATGGTGTGCTGACTTCATCAGTTCTCAAAGCAGCCCAGGCTGCTGGACTTCCTCATGTCCAGTCTCCAGGACACCACTTGTCCAATACAGTAGCCAGCAACCACATGTGGCTATGTAGAGTTTTTTATAAAAAGCAAATGAAATTGAAGATTCAGTCCCTCAGTTGCACCAGCCACATTTCAAGTGCTCATTAAGTATGCAT
>NW_003852509.1:5428291-5431955 GCF_000181295.1 Otolemur garnettii
TGCATATGTTAAAGCTTCCCAGGAGCCCTCCATGCCAGTGACAGTCACCTCCTCTGTCACCACAGTACAACTTGCTGATACTTCTCATGGCTGCCTCTTTTACTTGCTCACATCATAAATAGTAGTCATATTATTTTATTTATTTACTTCTTTGTGTCAGAGTCTCTCTTTGTCATCCTCAGTGGAGTGCTGTGATGTCAGAGCTCACAGCAACCTCAGGGTCTTGAGCTCAAGGGGTCCTCTTGCCTCAGCCTCCCCATTAGTTGAGACAATAGGTTCCCGCCACAATGCCAGGCTATTTTTAGAGACCGGGGTTTCAGTTTAGCTCAGGCTGGTCTCAAACTCCTGATCTTAGGCAATCCACCAACCTCTGCCTCCCAGAGTGCTAGGATTACAGGTGCGAGCCACCATGCCCAACCAGTAGTAACATTATTGAAATAAAATAAAACTTTTCAGGCCAGGCATGGTAGTTCAGGTCTATAATCCTAGCACTTTGCAAGGGCAAGGGAGATGGATTGCCTGAGCTCAGGAGTCTGAGACCAGTCTCAGCAAGAGTAAGACCCCATCTCTACTGTAAATAATAAATCTAGCTGTGCATCATGGTCAGTACCTGTAGTCCCACCTACTTGGTGGCTGAGCCAAGAGGATAACTTGAGTCTAAGAGTTGGAGGTTGCTATGAGCCATGATGCCATGGAACTCTACCCAGGGTGACAAGAGTGAGATTTTTGTCTCAAGAAAAAAGCAAAGAAGAAGGAAAGAATAGAAAAAGAAAGAAGTAAAAAAGAATAAGAATACTTGTGGGAGCCAAGTTTGTAGAATAGTTTAGGCCAGGCATTTCTGGAAGGCTTATTGACCAGAACCCAAATTCCTCAAAGCCCTTGAGGCTAGCAATAGCCTGGTGTCCTGCACAAGATGTCTGGCACCCAACAGGCTCAGGCCTAGAATTCTGGGGGTCTTCTTGACCACAGTTCTGGATCTTGGCACACACACACACACACACACACCGCCCCAGGTCAGATGCCACAGGTGGCCCAATTATTTTCTGGTGGCTGAAAACAGAATGCCTAGCAACCAAAAATTACTATCACCTGAGTCCTGCCCAGGTATAGATAGAAATCACTAAGGAAAGTTTGGAAAGTTTACCCCCCAATTTTTAAAAGTGTATGTTGTAATCACATGATATGCTCACATGATTTTCCCTTCTTTATTTTTCTTTTTCCTGATTGTTAATGATTACTTGAGGTGCCTTGCTTTGAATAACTCTAAGTTTATACATTATGTTGTCAACATGATTTATTATTTCTGACTGAATAAAGAGACCCATGGGAGAATGGGCCAGTCCTGCACTTGCTAGCTGGACTAGAGATTCTGTTGTTCATAGTGTAAGCCTCTCACAGGCTCCATAGGTTATTTCACCTGAGATAACTGAGTCTGAGTTTTTTATCACATCAACTGTCCTCAGTGCAGATCCCTGGCAAAGGCTATGGGGGACCCAGGCTCCCATAAGTGGTATCCAAACAGGGACTTGAACCCTGAACCCTCAGATGGAATCTCCTGATAATGGGAAGCTTGGTGGTTACTGCTTATGCCATGTGAGGTCCAGAGAGACAGAGAAGGGAAATGTAGAAGGAGAGATGGCACAGTGTGGGAGGTATGCTTGGTGCAACACTTGGAAAGGGTGGAATATATTTAAATGAAGAGAAGGAAGAAGTGGAGAGACTCTCACAGGTACGACCTGACAATATGATCTTGCCAGGAATTCCTGGGCTATTCCCTGACATCCATGTCCCTTACCTGGGATGAGTGACCTTTTTCTTGGGCTTAGGAGATTGGCATCAACGGCATGCCTCTGTGGGCAGATGAGGTTACAACAGGGGTAAAGGTCCCTATTTGTGGCACCCCTTGTAGGGGGCTGGGTTCCCACAGCCTTTGCTGAGATCTGTAGTGAGGACAGTTGACTCAAGAAAAAAACTCAGTTATCTCAGGTGAAAAAATCAATGAGAGCCTGTGAGAGGCTTATACTGTAACTAGCAGCAAAAACTTTTAATCAGAGGGCCCTGTAATCTTCCCGTAACCCCCAGAGGTGCAATGCCAGTCTGGAAACAGGACAAGACACTAGAGGGACAACATGCAGGCTGGACACTTTTGTTCTGAGGTGGGAGCTAAGTTTAGATAACACTGAAGTCTTGACAGAAGCGCATCCTGGACACAGCCTGTTCATGGCTTTGCCCTCGGTCAACAAGGCTGCAGGCGGCCCAGACCTGCACCTGGCAGGTAGGACGGACGCCCAGGGTTAGAGGCCTCAGGCTCACCAAGCTGACTATCCCTAGAGAAAACTTCCCCAAAGTCAGTACTGGGGGGGCAGCCCCCACTGGGCGTGCAGCCTCTAGTGCTGTGCCGCCCACTAAAACTCGCCTCCCCTTCTGCCCTCTCAGGGCCCCTCCTGCTGAGCGGCTTTGTGGACGGCGCCCCGTGGAGATCCAGATACTTTCTCAGCACTGCGTGGATCCCAGAGGTACCACGAGCGCCACCACATTCCACAGACTCTGGGTGACTGGCGAGGGGTCTGAGGACAGGGCAGAAGCATTGGGGGCATGGAGAGCGGTGAGCGGCCGGACCCCCAGGACCGGTCCCTGTGCCCAGGCTCCCCGCCCTGCCTCGGTGCTGTGGCCCCGGTGCCCTCGGAAGCCTGGGCGCTGTGCCCCTCTAGTGGGGCTCTTCTCTCGCCAACCCCGCAAGTCTGGCTGCTGTTGGTCGGTTCCAGAATCTCCTCTCCCAGCCCCGCCAGTGGTTTATTTCCTACAACCCTAGGGGCCTTCCAGCGTCGTTTCCAGCCTCTACACTGCGGATGGTTTCTGGGTCTTGTCGCTGTCACACTCACGCGCTGACACCAGCGCAGTCCAGGGAACTCTGGCCTTAGGGAACTGAGGCCCTTCTCCTCCATTCCCGCCACCTTCTTCCCCACTTCCCACTCCCCTTCTCCTTCCGCATGCCCTTCTATTGTTGGTGCCTAAACATCTCTGTGAAGCAGATGTTTCCTCCCCCATTTTTCAGATTTGGGGTTGAGCCTGGGCGTGTGCAGCGTCCCCTCAGGATGGTGAGGTGACCAGGTGATGGAGCCCAGACCCGATGCAGGACCCCTGGCGCAGGCACGCTGACTGCAGGTGCCCCTCGGGCTGACAGAGCCTGGGGGGTGGGCAGGGCAGGCTCCAGGGCAGGGCTGTTACTAGACAGTGTAACATATCCACATCTATCCCTATCATTTTACATATGTGTAAAATATCCACATCTTTAGATTCCCCAGGATCCACATTAAAATAGTGAAAATAAAGACGTAAGATTGTGTTTTCCAAAGCACCACGGATTGATACCTATTTTAATAATATACCCTAGTGATCCAATGTATCCAAACGATTTTTACTTAAATAAGTAATCAATACAATTATTAGACATTTTACTTGTTTTTAGTATTAAGTTATAAAAATCCAGTGAATGTGAAGTGAATCTTACAGAGCATCTCCACTCAGAGCAGCTGGGCTGTAGGCTGGGTGGCCATGGAGTGGCCAGGGAGACCAGGCAGTGTGCCTCCACTCAAGTATCTGAGTGCCTTCCTGCCTGTGCATCCTGGCCTGCCAAAGCTTGGTGGGTTTTTTTTTTTTTTTT
>NW_003852509.1:5431982-5441493 GCF_000181295.1 Otolemur garnettii
CTTTTTTTTTAATTAAATCATAGCTGTGTACATTAATGCAATCATGGGGTACAATGTGCTCGTTTTACACACAATCTGAAATGCTTTCATCAAACTGGTCAACATAGCCTTCACGGCATTTTCTTAGTTATTGTGTTAAGACATTCATATTCTACACCTAGTAAATTCCACATGTACCCTTGTCAGATGCACTGTAGGTATGGTCTCACCAACTACTCTCTCTCTATCCATACCCCCCCTCCCCTCCCTCTCTCCTTTCCTCTTCTTCTTGGGCTATAATTGGGTTATAGCTTTCATAAGAAAGCTATAAATTGGTTTCATAGTATGACTGAGTACACTGGATACTTTTTCTTCCATTCTTGAGCTACTTTACTAAGAAGAATATGTTCCAGCTCTATCCATGTAAACATGTAAGAGGTAAAGTCTCCATCTTTCTTTAAAGTTGCATAATATTCTATGGTGTAAATATACCACCAAATTTATTGATCCATTCATGGGTTGATGGGCACTTGGGCTTCTTCCATGACTTAGCAATTATGAATTGGGCTACAATAAACATTCTGGTACAAATATCTTTGTTATAATGTGATCTTTGGTCTTCTGGATATATATTTAGTAGAGGAATTGTAGTATCAAATGGCAGGTCTATTTTTAGATCTCTTAGTGTTCTCTAAACATATTTCCAAAAGGAACGTATTAGTTTGCACTCCCAACAACAATGTAGAAGTGTTTCCTTTTCTCCACATTCATGCCAATATCTCTGGTTTTGGCATTTTGTGATCTGGGCTAATCTTACTGGAGTTAAATGATATCTCAAAGTAGTTTTGAATTGCATTTCTCTGATGATTAAGGATGATGAGCATTTTTTCATAGGTCTGTAGGCCATGTGCCTGTCTTCTTCAGAGAAGTTTCTCTTCAAGTCCCTTGCCCACCCTGAGATGGGATCACTTGTTCTTTTCTTGGTAATATGTTTGAGTTCTGTGTAGATTCTGGTTATTAAACCTTCGTTGGAGACATAACCTGCAAATATCTTCTCCCATTCTAAGGGCTGTCTGCTTGCTTTACTTACTGTGTTCTTGGCTGTGCAGAAGCTTTTTAGTTTGATCAGATCCCAGTAGTGTATTTTTGATGTTGCTTCAATTGTCCCGGGGGTCCTCCTCATAAAATATTCACCCAGGCCGATATCTTCAAGAGTTTTCCCTGCACTTTGTTCTAGTATTTTTATAGTTTCATGTCTTAAGTTTAAATCTTTAATCCAGTTAGAGTCTATCTTAGTTAATGGTGAAAGATATGGGTCTAGTTTCAGTCTTCTACAGGTTGCCAGCCAGTTCACCCAGCACCATTTGTTAAATAGGGAATCTTTTCCCCACTGAATGGTTTTAATTGGCTTGTCAAAGATCAGTAATTAGCAGTATCAGTAATAAGAGTAAGTAGCTGGGTTCGTCTCTTGGTTCTCTATTCTGTTCCATGCATCTACCTCTCTGCTTTTGTGCCAATACCATGCTGTTTTGATCACTATTGATTTATAGTATAGTCTGAGGTCTGGTGGCATAATTTTGCCTGCTTTTATTTATTTCTGAATAATATCTTGGCTATTCAAGTTTTTTTCTGATTCCATATAAAACTAAGTATTATTTTTTCAAGTTCTTTAAAGTATGATAGTGGAGCTTTAATAGGAATTGCATTAAAATTGTATATTGCTTTGGGTACTACTGACATTTTAACAATATTGATTCTTCCCAGCCATGAGCATGGTATGTTTTTCCATTTGTTAACATTTTCAGTTATTTCTTTTCCTAGAGTTTCATAGTTCTCTTTATAGAGATCTTTCACATCCTTTGTTAGGTAAACTCCCAAATAGTTCATCTTCTTTGGCACTACTGTGAACAGAATAGAGTCCCTGACTTTTTTCAGCTTGACTATTGTTGGTATATATAAAGGCTACCAATTTATGAATGTTGATTTTGTAACCTGAGATGCTGCTGTATTCCTTGATCACTTCTAAAAGAGTTTTGTAGTAGAATCCCTGGTGTTTTCCAGTGTTGTAACCCAGCCCTCTCCCCCCCTGTCCTTTCCTGTTCCCCTGCCCTCTTCAGCCCATTCCCCCACCCTACGGGCTCTCTCAGCCCATTCCCATGCCACCCCCCCACCAAGTCAAAGCATGGAAGGTCCCAAGTTTCACAAAACCTCCAAGTTCTCAGTAGATAAACAATGGTGGAAAATTCACCAAGGCTTGCTCAGTAAATGAACAATGGTGGAAAACTCACGGAGGCTTGATTAATTACTGTTGTATAACCATCACCATTGTGATTTAAGATGTATTCATTGATCAATTATTGTTACATAATCATTGTGATTTGAAATGCATCCATTGACAACCAAGCTGTAACCCTGCCAATGGCAATGTTCCTTGTCCCCCCCACCCTTGCTCACTTAAGCTATGCAGAGAAAAAAGGGTATAAAAGACAAAAAACCCTTCACTTTGGGGTCAGCTTTTCTCAGAACAATCCTGTGCAGGTATGAATAAATCACCAATTAATTGCATCAGAGTGGATCCAAGTTTATTTTTTCATGACCCCAAGGTCATTTCACCAGATATACAATCATATCATCTGTGAAAAGTGAACGTTTATTCTCTTCTGACCCTATGTGGATACCCCTGATCGTCTTTTCTTGCCTAATTGCAATGGCTAAGACTTCCATTACAATGTTCAAAAGCAGTGGGGATAGTGGGTTCCTGGTTCCTGATATGAGTGGAAATGTTTTCAATTAACTCCATTCAATACAATATTGTCTGTGGGTTTGCTGTAGATGGCCTCTATCAGTTTAGGAAGTGTCCCTTCTATACTAATTTTAAGTGTTCTGATCGAAGTGTCCCTTCTATACTAATTTTAAGTGTTCTGATCATGAATGGATGCTAGATATTATCAAAAGCTTTTTCTGCATCAATTGAGAGAATTGTATGATCTTTGTTTTTTAATTTATGTGATGAATTATATTTATAGATTTATGAATATTGAACCAGCCTTGATACCCTGGGATAAACCCACTTGGTCATGGTGTATAATTTTTTTGATGTGTTGCTGGATTTTGTTTGTTAGGATCTTGTTGAATATTTTTGCATCAATATTCATTAGTGATATTGGTCTATAACTTTCTTTTCTTGTTGGGTCTTTTCCTGGTTTGGGGATCAGGGTGATGCTAGCTTCATAGAATGAGTTGGGTAGTATTCCGTTTTTTTCTATATTTTGGAAAAGGTTGAGTAATATAGGTAGTAGTTCCTCTTTAAAGGTTTGGTAGAATTCTGATGTGAAGTCATCTGGTCTTGGGCTTTTCTTTTTAGGGAGATTTTGTATAGTTGATGCTATTTCAGAACTTGATATAGGCCTGTTCAACATTTCCACTTCATTTTGGCTTGAAGAAGTGACTAGCCTAAGGACAGGTGATTGGTGAGAAGCTGGGAGATGGGTCTGACTCTAAAATCCTCCTGAATCCAAAGATCATTCAAATTGCCTTAAAAACCACCAAGCTAAAGAATACTCCCCAACACATTCTATGAAGCAAACATTACCTTGATACCCAAACCAGGAAAAGGCCCACCAAGAAAAGAAAATTATAGACCAATATCACTAATGAATATTGATGTGAAAATATTCAACAAGATCCTAACAAACAGAATCCAGCAACACATCAAACAAATTATACACCATGACCAAGTGGGTTTTATCCCAGGGTCTCAAGGCTGGTTCAATATTCATAAATCTATAAATATAATTCATCATGTAAACAAATTAAAAAAACAAAGACCATACGATTCTCTCAATTGATGCAGAAAAAGCTTTTGATAATATCTAGCATCCATTCATGATCAGAACACTTAAGAAAATTGGTATAGAAGGGACACTTCTTAAACTGATAGAGGTCATCTACAGCAAACCTACAGACAATATTGTATGGAATGGAGTTAATTGAAAACATTTCCAGAATCTTTGCCTGTGGGCAGCGAGCAGCCTCCCTCCTTCCACCCTCCTCTCAGGACTGAAAGCAGGGCTTAGACTGTTAGGGTCAGCATTGAACCAGCCCTGACTCAGAATCCCCACTCTCTGGAAGGATTTGGTGGGCATTCTCTCACAGAGGGTGCCTTCCATTGATGAGGTCTAGGGGAGGGGCAGGCAGACATAACATAGCAACTGGGTGGTCTACCTGGATTAGAATCATTTGGAAAAATTTTAAAAACACCCATAGATGGAGAAGGCACCTTAGACCAATTAATCAGAATCTCTGGCAATGCTAATGTGAGCCGTGGCTGAGGAACAGGGCTTCAGACTATCCTCAGAAAGGTGTGCAGTATACTTTCAACTTAGAAAATGCTGGATGATGAGGACACCATTTTAACCAGAAATAAAAATTCTCTCCAAATAAATATACTTGGTGGCTCTTCAGAAGTAAGTCAATGGCTTCAAGTGAGCTTTCACACTAAACAGTTTGGCATCACTTTGGCTATCTGCACACTCCTCTTGTTCATAACTGACTGCACATGGACCTGCCCTGACCTCAGCTTCCATCCACCCCCTGCAGCCCTTCTCCAGAAGTCTTGGCCTAGCAGTCACCTGAAGGTTTCATCCACCAAATCACTAGTCCCCACAGCAGCTGGATGCTGCTCCTTTTCCTGGGGCAGTCAGGTAAAGTACCACCTGGTGCCTCACCCCCCAGGGAAGGCAGCCAGCGCTTCCAGGCCCCTGCCTGGGGCTCCTCCCAGCTTCACGCCTCACACCTTAAACAAATGCCTGAGGACACACTTCACTGGAATTTCCTGTCTTTTGAATCTTTGGTAGCATTTCACGGTTTACCAAGCACCTCCCTTCTGGCCTTCTGCAACTTTAGCTAGAGTCACAGGAACCTGAAGGATGCCACGGACATGACTGGGTCTGTGGTGCACTGCAGTTCAGACTTTCTGATACCCACTAGCCTGTTTGCCTGGGCCCTCCTGCCTAGGCCTTTTACCTATAACATGAGGACAGTGAGGGTGATTCTTCCGCTGGACTCCAGTTGAGTTCTATTGAGGAAATACATCCTAACAGGACAGAGTCTACCACATGGAACAAAGAATAAAGCAAGCAGGTTCCTTAATGACTAAGCCCACTTATACCTGAGTGCAATGCCTTGTAGATTACATGTAAAGAGAGTTTGCACAGAAATCCCATCCAGACAGGCGGGAGCCTTCCACCCACTCGTAGGTCCCTTATTTTTAACCACAACACAAAGTTCTCAGGATTCACGGCCTCTTGCCTTCTCACAGAGTATAATCAGTGCCATTGCTGCATCTTGTTTTATAAAGTTTATCCTGAACTCACTCACTTGGGACTTTTGTTTTTTAATTGCCTTCATACAGGAAATAATAGAACTTCAGCTATCTTTCCTGCTAGCGGGTGGTTTCATCAGGCTAAGGTTAAAGCCGTCTCAGATGCTTACATTTCCAAAGGGATGCATCCGGACAATTGCAAACTATTTCTGGATTTTCAAACTGGCTTAGCTTTACAAATATGTATGCATATATTGAAAGATTAGAGAAAGAACTCATGAGCTAGGTTTCTCTTAGAAATGCCCTAGGATGAGTGGGGGAAGCTCTCACATTCACCATTATAGTATTAAATAAGATGACATGTGAAGTGGCCTGCCCATTGAAAGACACAGTGACAACAACAACAAAGTGCCCTGAGGGTGATAAGAAGCACAGCCTGCTGGGACCCTGGCACAGAAACACAAGACTTTTCTAACTCTTGAAAGTCTCTGTCTTGGTAAGGTGATGGTGATTCTCTGAGCAGGAACAGATAACCCTGTGTGGCAGAAAGGGAGAAGCAATCGCAGGCCCCATGGGACATTGTGACCTGTGAAGACCTGGCCAAGGACCCCGCTGTAGCATCCTCTCCCACCCCCGCCCGCAGCTGGGGAGAGGGACTGGGTTGGGAGGAGCTGAGCTCCTGTCTGCATCCCTGTAACGGATGGAGCTTCCAGGGCAGGTACCTCTGCCTCTAGTCCTTCCAAACATCAGACCACTGGGATGGCTGATGGGCGGGAGGAGGCTAGAACCAGGCTTTGACTGATGTCCCAGGACCCTACATCTAGCATTTTTCTCCTCTTGTTTAATTCTCCCACAAACTCTGAGAGATAAATACTATCACCTCTGCATAGAGAAGATGAAAGATGACCCATTCAAGAAACAGTCAAGGTCCTAGACTAGGAAGAACCATTTCTAGGAAGGGTTACATTCTGCTGGAGCCTTTTTGGGAATCAGCCAGAGCGTCTAAGACCTTAAAATTACTTCAGACTCCTCTAGAAAGTTAGCTAAGTTCTTCAGTTCAGTAAATACCCATTGTGGACACACAGAACAAATTCCTTCTTCAGATGTATAAGGGTAATGTTTGGTATATTCCCAAAACACTTTCCTAATTTTTTGTTTTCATACGTTGAGCGGCGTCTGTTACGTTGCGTGAGACTGTTGCGTGAATTGGTGCCGCAGAGGAAAAGCCTGCACTGAAGTGTCTGTAGGAGGGGAGACTGCTGCTTGCTCCAGCAAAGCAGCCCCTAACTTTATTTCTTGCAAGCTTATGTAGTCTCAACAATATTAAGTTCTGCATGTACACATTCTAATAATAAAACTAATTGGCAGCCAATGGTTTATATGATAAGAGTACAAAGAAAGCATACAGAGCAACCACAAAAGCTTATTCAGCCGTTTATCTGAGAAAACCTGTGCAACTTGTAACTGAAAGGCACATTAACTTATCTTGTTTCTCCCCTCTCAAGGTCCATTCCAGGACTTTCCAGAGACAGCCAGACTTTGCTTTCAGGGTCTGCCTCCTACGTGATTAGCTTTCTAATCACTTCAGAGGGTCTTAAAGGAACATCCCTTCATGTGGACTCTGAGAAAGCTTCTTCAAACATAAGTCAATGGTACTCGAAGTTACATTGAGGTTACAGTGTTACTCTGTAGCAATCACCAAGCCCCAAGCAGGTGTTCTTGTCAGGTAGCTGAGGGCAGAGGCAGGGCAATCCTGTGAGTGTCTGATTGCCTCACAGGCCAGGAGGCAAGACAGTAGCTGGGCAGTTTTTGTCGGAACACAGGGAATACTGGGCTTTAACGTTTTTATAGCAGCAAAATTATGTTATGGTCACATGATGTAGGTGCTACTTTCCTTCCTATTTGCTGGGTCTAGGGGCACCCAAGCTTAGTGAATATAGGGGTCCTGTGGAGTCACTGTGGGCATGGAGAGGGCCTCCTGAAACCCAGACTGTGGTCAGTGGTTCCCTCCTGAACCTGACTTTGGGCCCGCAGGCTCTGGAGGAGGCTGCAGCCCAGTCCCTAGTCTCCCTAGTAGCAGGAAGTGGCTTCACCACCTTCTCACCATCTACTGGGTTCACAGCCAGGGCTCAACCTGGTCTCTGGCCAAGGCTGATCTGGGAAAGTCCTGATTCTCTGCGGGCTCATCCTCATCGCTACTGTTAACAGTTAGTCACTAGGTGGGTGACAGAGGGCTGGTCCTGCTGGAAGGCCAAGTACCCATGCAACTGACCCTTCTCCAGCTGCATCATGGGGCAGGGCACGGCTGGCCCAGAGGATCTTGGGCCTCTGCTTGCAAAATGCAGGGCGAATTATTCCTGTGGGAGTCTCAGGTTATTCTGAGGCAGTGAATAATAATGCTTCCTTCAAAGTAGACGTCTCCACTGGCCCTGTACCCTGTGTCAAAGCCAGGCTAAGCTCCCCGAATGAGCATGGGGCCCTGCTTGCCTTCCTGATAAGTCCCCGATAACTTGGGGTCTGGGGCCTGGGGCCTGCTGAACAGGGCAAGGCACAGTGGTCACTTGCACAGAGAAGGACCCCACTGTCCAGGCACAGCGCCTAGGCTGTGGGAGGGCACTGGGGCCTACAGCACCCAAGTAGCAGACCCCTCCAACCTTCCTTGATAACAATTGGGCCATCTATGGCACCTGACGGGGTGGGGATGGGGTTATGGGAACCTGGACTCTGGTAAACAGGACCCCCAGAATTCTAGCCCAGAGCCCGCCAGGTACCAGACATCCTGTGTAGACCACCAGGCTATTGCTAGCCTCGAGGGCTTTGAGAAACTTGGGCTCTGGTCAACAAGCCCTTCCAGAAATGCCTGGCTTAAACTACACTACAAACCTGACTCCTAGGTTTGGGAGGGATATTTTTATTCCTTTTTCCTTCTTTCTTTTTCTTTTCTTTTTTCTGAGACAGGGTAGAATGTCATGGTGTCATAGTTCACAGCAACCTCAAACTCTTAGACTCAGGAGACCCTCTGGGCTCAGCCTCCAGGTAGGGTGGGACTACAGGCACCAACTATGATGCACAGCTAGATTCTCTATTTACAGTACAGATGGGGTCTCACTCTTGCTCTGGCTGGTCTCAGACTCCTGAGCTCATGCAATCCACCTACCTTGGCCTCCCAGAGTGCTAGGATTATAAGTCTGAACCACCGTGTCCAGCCTGAAAAGTTTTATTTTATTTCAATAATATTACTATTGGTTGGGTATGGTGGCTCACACCTGTAATCCTAGCACTCTGGGAGGCAGAGGTGGGTGGATTGCCTAAGATCAGGAGTTTGAGACCAGCCTGAGCTAAACTGAAACCCCAGTCTCTATAAATAGCCTGGCATTGTGGCGGGTACCTATTGTCCCAACTACTGGGGAGGCTGAGGCAAGAAGATCCCTTGAGCTCAAGACCCTGAGGTTGCTGTGAGCTCTGACACCACAGCACTCCACTGAGCGTGACAAAGAGAGACTCTGTCTCAAAAAATAAACAAATAAATAAAACAATATTACTACTATTTATGATGTGAACAAGTAAAAGGAAATATCAGATGGAAAATCAACCCAAAGAAAAATGTCAAGTAAAGTAGAATAACATCGGCCAGGCAGGGTGGCCCACGCCTCGTGATCCTAGCACTCTGGGAGGCCAAGGTGGTTGGATTAACTAAACTCACAGGTTCAAGACCAACCTGAACAAGAGCAAGACCCTGCCTCTAAAAATGGCCCAGTGTTGTGGTGGGTGCCTATTGTCCCAGCTACTGTGGAGGGTGAGGGAAGAGAATCCCTTAAGCCCAAGAGTTTGAGGTTGCTGTGAGCTATGATGGCATGATACTCTACCAAGGATGACAAAGTGAGACTCTGTCTCAAAAAAAAAAAAAGTAAAGTAAAATCATAGATAGCCATGAGAAGTATCAGCAGGTTGTACTGTAATGACAGAGGAGGTGACTGTCACTGGAATGGAGGGCTCCTGGGAAGCTTTAACATATGCAGGTGCTACACATGCCAGTGCATGGGACACCCTGGGGCGAGCTTCTCTGAGCACGTGTGCACCTGCCCCTCCACACTTGAGCTCCTCGTTAGCTATTTAACGTCCGTGCCCAGAGGGGCCTCCTGCAGCACCACCTCTCACACACAGGGGTTCCCTTCTTCCACATCCTCTTCCAGGAAGACGCTGTTTGCA
>NW_003852509.1:5443540-5451047 GCF_000181295.1 Otolemur garnettii
AAAAAAAAAAAATGAGACTCTGTCTCAAAAAAAAGAAATTCATCCATTCTTTTCCATGTATTGGTCACATGTTTTAGCCACATGAGTAATATCCAAATATGGTTATAAGATACTGGATAAATCTGGAGACATACACTTTCTTTCCTGAAGGTATGCAATATTTATTTTCTAAGGTGTATTTATAATTTTTTTATGTTTAGTTTTTCTTTAGCCCTTATGAAATTTATATTTGCTAATGGTGCACAAAAAGCTGCCACATTTTTGTTTATTCTAATGTTTGTTCCCCTTTTCCAACCGATTTGAGATGCCTCCATCAACAGGTGGTGTGATTCCCAGGGCACAGGGGCTGGTACAGACCCAGGTTTTGTTCTAAGGCACCATCTCTCTGCCATTTTAACTGCGATGCTCTCAGAATTCTCCAAAGCTGTTTTTGTACATTTTCTTTCTCAGGTAAATACCAGAATCAGTTTAAATTAAAAATCCTTTTTGTAATCTGATTGGACACATAGTGTTTTATTTTTTAATTTCAAAATATAGTGGGGTACAAATGTTTTTGTCTTGTGGATCGCTTCTGTAATGCTTGAGTCAGGGCTGGAAGTGTGACCCTCACCCCAGTAATGTTCACTGTGGGGCAAAAACCCGTGGGTAGCAGGTTTTTGCCCCTCCCCTCCTCCTCCCAACCCTCCTTGATTTCAAGGACTTTTACTTCTATCTGTGCATATGTGGGCCCTTCGGTTAGTTCTAATTTATTGGAGAATACATGTGGTGTTCACTTTTCCATTCTTGAGACACTTTACTGAGCATACGGCTCAGATCCATGCAAATTAATTCACCCTTTTCATGGCTGAGTAGTACTTCGTGGTATATGTATACCATATTTTGTTAAACCACTCATGGATTGATCAGCACTTCATTTGATTCCATATCTTTGCAATTTTGAATTGTGCTGTGATAAACACTCAAACAAGTGGAAAGAACTTATGACTAAGACCCCAAATACAATTACAGCAACACAATAATAAATACATGGGAAGTGGAATTCTGGGAAGATGGCCAACTACTAGCAACCCTCAGCTGAGGCTCCTGACCAGAGGGAGAAAAAGCAGACAGAATCAGACTCTCTGAAGCCAAAGGTGGTGAGATGAGCCAAGAAAGAAGTTCGGCAAGCTGTGACTCCAGGTAAGAGCATTCAAGAAAACAAATTACAGGTACAAAGCCTAACAACAGGAGGACAGGACCCCGCCCACAAATGGGAGGCCTGTGGCTGGCTCTCTGTGAGCAAGCAGGGACCTCTCACTTTACCTCACTGGAGAGAGCCGCTAAACATTGGGTCTTTCTCCAGGAAGGTCCCACTTATGAACCTAGATACCACCTTGCCAGGCACAAAATTGAACAAATATTTTCCCCTAAAGTTCCAACCCCCCAGTTCACCCTTCCTGCCTCTCATGTGGTCTGAAGTTCTGCCCCCTGCAGAGTGCAGAGTGTTTGGGCTCATCCAGAAAACGTGGTGCTTTCTCGGTCTAATACGAGTTTTCCTCTCTCTCATCTACCCAAAACGTGGCATTCTCAATTCCGCATTAGAACTAAAAATATCTCTTCATCTTAGACCCACAGAACTCAATTGCTTAAAAGGAAACAGTGTCATTGGTCTCTTTGCAGAACCGCATTCATCATGACAGTGAAGACTTGGAGAAAATGTAAAAATAGTTGATGTAAGAAAACGTTCAGGGGAGACTGGGGGAGTAGGGGAGGGAAGGGGCCAAAACTGGAAGGAAATGGCCATGAAGCATATTTTGTCTCCTTTCTGCTAATGATGAAGCCATCCTAGAATTATGCTCATGACTCCACTCCATCCTGGGAGCCTTCAGTTCTTAATGCGTCCTCAGAAGCTTTTTCAGGCACGAAACTCTCCAGACATCTAACTTGTCTTTCCAGGAAAAAAGGCAAACACAACTCCATATAACCTCACATGTGAACGGGGAGCATAAGAAGGGAATTTTTTCCCCAAGTGTGATGATTATAAATTTTTAATTTAGGGTCCTAAGGTTTCATGAAAATTTAGAAAACATTACGTCTAGGAAGAATAAGAATAGGAGTGCAGAATATGCAACCAATCTAAGGACAAACTGGAGTTTCAAAACCAGTAAGTGTAGAAACGTTCATGATCTAGAAGAGATGTAAATGCAAGGCGAAGTGATGGG
This sequence comes from Otolemur garnettii, assembly GCF_000181295.1. Lineage (NCBI taxonomy): Eukaryota > Metazoa > Chordata > Mammalia > Primates > Galagidae > Otolemur > Otolemur garnettii. The sequence continues at coordinate 5,445,742 of NW_003852509.1, forward strand.
CTGTGTCTGGCCTTCCTACACTGCCAGGGGGACAGACTCACTGCCTGCAGTAAAACAAATCCATGTCCTGGCAAATGGACAGAACGTGCCCCAAACTTCCCCACAGCACTTTCATTTCAACTTGGGCCCTTTGGGTCATCAATTGATTCAACAGGGAAAAATTAAGCATCCATACCTGTCTTGTGCCATTTTATGCTGCTATTATAGAATCCCACAGACTGTGTAATTTAACACAAACAGCTTATTTGGCTCTCAGTTCAGGATGCTAAAGTGTCCAAGACCACGGTGGTGGCTTCTGGCTAGGATCATCGCAGGGCAGAAGGCATCACATGGAACCAGAGCGTGAGAGAAAGACAGCACTTACTCCCCTGCTAACTCATCCACTCCCGCGGTAATGAATGAAGTGAATCATTGGCCCTCGTGACCCAGTCACCTCTTAATGGCCTCGCTGCTCAGAATCGTTCCAAAGAGAATTAAGCAAATGTGGGAAAAGGACAATCCAGTCCGAGTTTGTGGCCATCTCTGGCAGGGCCCCTCTGGAACCCTAACTGGGCTCCACTGTGAGACTGCCCTGAGCGTAGGCCTGGACTCACTTCTAAGGGAAAGCAGGTTCTACTCTCTCTCCCTGGACCCACTGCCCTATAGGAAGCCACAGGTGTCAGGCCTGGAGAGACACCATGTGGCTAGAGGTGGAGGGTGCACAGGGGTTGGACGTGGAGTGTGCCTGGGCTCTGGGGACTGTCAAATAAGGCTTGACTAGTATGTCCTAAATCTGAAGTTAGTCATGAGTAATCAGAGTTCTGGTGTGGCAAGGTGGGGGAAGGGGAAGAGGAAAGAGAGTTAGGACAGTAGGAGGGGGGAGTGGAGAGGAGGGAGAGACGCAGGGAAAGAGCTCTCTAGTCCACTCACCTCTCCTTTCACACTTCCTCCCCCCGCCCCTCTATCTATCTCTCCAGGTGAGGTCCCACACTTTCCCTGGTCAGAGTACTCAGACACTGCTATGTCACTATCTGTTTTCTGACTGTGTCCCCAAGTGACATGCTCAGCTGTAGCTAGCAGAGGACAGCAGTCCTGCCGCCATCATTCCCACCCAGATCCTGCACCCCATTCATAGCTGGCACTCCAAGGAACCTCCTGCCCCCAGGCCTGCCCCCTGCTCTTCAGCCCCCCTCCCCTGCCTCCTCCACAGTTTTGGAAAAAGCAAATGTTTTAGCTGCTATTTTTATTACAGGGAAATTCGGCTTTTCATTTTTTTATGACCATATTTTCTTCAAATAAACCTGTCCCAGCAGGTTTTTGTATTATTTAGAAACTAAAAACCTGATAATTGTACTAAATAGTAAGTTCATATAATTAGTAAAGGTCCTCAGTCGGGCTGCGAATGCGCCTGGAAGATGGGGTTTGGTTGTAGGCTGCTGGTGGACATGATGTCCCGTGGTCTTTGCTATGTCTCTGAGAGCATCTCAGACTTTGCTGGGCTTTTAGAAAGACTGGAAAGGGCCACAGAGTCTGGCGTCACCACTGGATTTGAAGGCTAACGCTGCTGCCCTGCTGCTGGAGAGGACTCTGAGCAGAGGTGCCCCTTTCCACACAAGGACCCCAAGTAAAAGTTGCTTTTTGTATTTCTGGAAAAGTACTAGTATAAATGCACTTGATAGTTGGAAAAAATTACTAAACAAGATGTACAATAATGAGAAAACCCCAAACCTGGTGTATTAGTCTGCTACAGCTGCCGGGACAAAATACCACACAGAGACTGGCACCAGATAAAACAACAGAAATTTATTCTGTCATAGTTCTGGAAGCTGAAGTGAGGCCTCCCTCATTAGCCAGTGGACAGCGGTGCTCCATGGAAAGGGGAACCACCTGAGCACAGCACCAATGATGATGGATGAACAAAGCGTGGGGTACCCACTCCATGAAATGCTGGTCCTTCACGAGAACCGGTGAGGTTCTCACACACGCTACAACATGGGCGAGCCTGAAAAATTATGGGAGTGAAATGAGCCAGACACAAAGGACAGTAGTGTGCGATCCCACACAGGAAATACCTAGATTAGGAAAATTCACAGAGACAGAAAGGAGCCGGCCAAGGGCGGCAGGAGGGTGGAGGGAGCCCTTTCTCACTCCCCACGGATCCCAGGGAGCAGCCCATGTGGACAAACAGAGCTTCAAAGTCACCTGGGAGAATTCCTTCACACCTAGAGGGCAGTCTCCAGGCCCCACACAGGGTGGCCAGTTTCCACACGTTTTTTGAGGCAGCAGGCTCCACTGAGGTCTGATTGGTGGGCATCTGCAGCCTTATCTGTTTACAGCTGATAAGGAGAAAAGAGGACCTCCCTGGGGCTTCCCCCACCCCCCACCCCAGCTGGGTCTCCAGAGTGGCAAACACAGCAGTTTCTCTGCAGTGAAATGCAAAATGCTTTTTATAAGACCTTTGAGTCAATGAGACAACCTGGGACCACAAAGCCTGTGTGGAGAGCAAGTGACCATCTGGTGAGAAAAGGCTGTCAGCAGCTCTATCATTGGCCATCAGCCCTCCCTCCGCAGAGTCGATTTAGAGCTTAAGCAAACAGCAGAGACAGGACATCCCACTGCTGTTTCTTGTCTCTCAATCTTGTCTTGCTGGTAAAACTTTTTTTTTTTTTTTTTTTTTACTTTTTCTACCAGTTTCCACTTACAAAGTGCAGATTTTTGAAATTTTATTCAACATATGCAATGTCATGACATCTGGGACTTTCTTGTAAAAGGAGAGGAAATAAACAAGGGAAAACTGGCAAAAATTGATAATCATTGAACCTAAGTTTGTGGGGTCAATTCTCCCAGATTTTACATATGTTTAAGAATGTACTTTAGGCAAAATTTAATAAAATAAACTGGGTGGGGAAATCAGATTTTATAGACCACTTTTATGACTTTAATATTATCAGAAGGATTTGGTTTCAGTATCATTCTGTAAAACGAGCAGTTTCAAAATTTATTTATACAAAGAAATACAATCCTTTTACTTATATATATGGTTTTATTTTAGTACACAACCCATTTAGGGCCTATGGAAGTTTGTACTGATGGTAAGTCATAAAATATACTTAACTTTTATTTATCATTAAATTATTCAATTAACCAGTAACAACCATCTACTTTATGAGTGGTTAAACTGGCTCCTCTTAACAGATGTTGATGAAGGCTTGAGGTGGCCTCATGGGCCCAGGTTGCCCAGCCTTGTCCTGGGAGCCACCAATTCCCTAGGAGTTTATTTAATATATTATATTCCCTAGTAGCTGCTTTAAGAAACCTCTCATGTAAAGGTGTAAGAAATTAAATTGGTATCAAAGACGATTTCAACCTTGGAGGAAGATTTCTATTTTCAGGAATGAGTTTTTATGTTAAAATCACAGAATAATTTGCAAAAGAGTTGCACGGTGTCCCCTTTAGAGCTGATAAAAGGGCCCCAGTCCCTATTTTGGCAAGGAAAAGAACAAACTTAGTAGGTGCAAAAGAGGCCCCAAGTCACTCCCTCCCTGGGGTTCGTGCAGGCTCCTGGGACAGTGGCATGCTGCCTTTCTGCTCCAGCTCCACGGGCTCCAGGTACCCACCCTGTGAGTATCTCCTCATAATATCTGTGCATTTCGTGTCTTATAGAAATCTAATGGCCAAGGGACTTAAATTCTCAAAGCCTTGGTTAGTGTCAGCCCCAATGGGTACTGTGTTACATAGCCACAAGAGGCCAGTGTGCTGGACACAGAGAAGACACTGGATCTATGAAAGTGAGGATGTCTCTTTGAAAGCCAGGGTAGAAATGTCATTTTTTATCCTGCTCACGGCTGCTGCTTGTACCTTACACAGCTGGGGCCCCGGCCTTCTCCCCGTATAAGGAATATGCAGTATAACATCTCTATTTTCCTATGAAAGGTTTTTGTTCACTTTGGGTTTTAATTTGTTTTTTGTAAGGAAAAGTCTTGTTGCCTTGGACACCAATGCTTTTTTTTTTAAACATCAGGTTTCGGCCACCCCTGCTGCTGTCAGCACTGTAAATACTGCCCCAGAGAGGGTCAGCCAAGTCTCCACCCCCACCGAGGGGATAGTCCTTCCCTATGGGCCCCACTGAGCACTGCAGGTCCTCCCCTCAGGGGCTGCAGAACTGATCTCACACTGTTTCCCCTGGCCTAGGCAGAGAAGGAACCCACTGAGTGTTCTGTGCTTATCCACTCTGTGTCCCGATGCAGATACCCTGGGGGCTGGAGTAAAGACACCTTCAAATGCAAAAACTTTTCAGACTCGACTTCCTTGGAAATTCATCTTCTGTGTATTGATGAGAAAGGAGACTCTCTACTAACTGGACTTGCCAGAGGAAAATGACCCAAAGGTACCACATCAGGTAAGGAGAGAGGTCATCTATATTGTGGAGCCAAGAAGAGGGCTTAAAAGCCTCAGGATAAATTGCAATGCACCCATGACTGTCCCTCACATTAAAGGAAGCATCTGCTTTCTGTCTCAAAATCTTTATAACTATTTTATATAATCATATCTTTATAGATAAGGATTGCATTACGTATTTTCATATATGTGAATTTCTGCTTATACATTTTTTTAATGTTTCAAACTTAAATGATTTTCTTTAAATATTCTAGGCTTCTGTTTATGGCCAGTTTGGTATTACAGATCATCCATTTGGGAAACAGTAAGAAGCATTTAATTCATAGTCTCAGTTTTTATTGCATAAAATATTTGTTTCTCAATCATTATCAGTCTTATAATTTTGGATACTTTTAAAAGGCTGCCAAAAAGATAGCCAGACAGGTGAGGGAGAAGTCGCCAGTATTGCTGCTCAGAAGCACCAACAGACCACCCTCAGCTGGAACCTGAATGATCTGAGCCAGGTGAACTGGAGCGCCGGGCGCTGGGGACCACAGGACGCGCTTCCCTACTCCCCGGCTTCCGGAGAGCGTAAGTCGCAGCGCCACCCGTGAAACTTTCAGTAGTCTTTGTCTGCGGACTCTGAATTTAAGATCTGAAAAAAACACGGAATATAGTCAGGATAAAATGGAAAACCTATCGGAGGGCATTTCGTCATCTTCAAATGCTGATACACCATGAAGTAAAAAGTATTTCTTAGTGAGCTTACTCTTTAAAAAGTGTTACTATTTCATTGCTAAAATGTGCTTTTGCTCTTAAATGGCTATTTTGCTGGAGATTAGAGAATCGCGATTTAAACACCTATCTCAAACCAGCTAATAGCAAGCATCCTGGTTTGCCTTGCTGCAGACTGGCTCAGATCCCCAGGAGGCCGCATCACACACGTGGGT
>NW_003852509.1:5451079-5480708 GCF_000181295.1 Otolemur garnettii
CCCCCCCCGACACCCGCCCCCAGGCCGGTCTTTACTCAAAAGTCCGGGGAAGCCTGGGCCAGCCTTTAACATGTGAAAGGAAAGGAGAAAAGAAAACCTAACTTGCAGGGTGGCAGTCTTGGCAGTTTGTTTAAAACCCACCCCCCTAAACTAACAAACAGGGTTTACCCGAGCAAACGCACTTAGCAGGGAGCTGGTTTTACTGCCTTCCCGGGCGGTCAGGTTCAGTGCTGTCCCTGTGGGATACGCCCGAGGGCCTGTGCAGGCTCAGAGCTGACGCGGGTGACCCCACAGATGCGCCCCCGCGGCCGCGCTGCTGCCGGAACGGAGGCACCTGCGTGCTGGGCAGCTTCTGCGTGTGCCCCGTCCACTTCACCGGTCGCTACTGCGAGCACGACCAGAGGCGCAGGTGGGCGCAGGTGCGCGCGGGCGGGGCGGGGGGCGCGTGTGGGGGGACGAGGGGCGGGAGTGACGCGGGTGGGCCCCGGGTCCGGTGCGCGCCCCGCCACCCTGACGCGGGTCCCCCTTCCTCAGCGAATGCGGCGCCCTGGAGCACGGAGCCTGGACCTTCCGCAGCTGCCGCCTCTGCAGGTGCGTCTTCGGGGCCCTGCACTGCCTCCCGCGCCAGACGCTCGGCCGCTGTGGTAAGAGGGCGCGACGTCTCAGCGCTCGCAGCGCGCAGTCCGGCCTGTATTGTGGTTCCTCTGCGTGCAGATCCATAGAGCAGAATCTCCCTGTGCCAAGCGACAAAGTCATGAGCACACTAGATCGGTTCATCGTTCGAGAAAGTCACATTCATTGCCAATCACATAGCTAATTGAATTTTGTTTTAAAGTTTCTCATATCCTGATCACTGGGTTTAAACCTGGTGTCCGTTTAAACGAACGGCGTCCTTGTCCTTTACAGTGAGCAGAATTTCAGGCGCTGACCAGCTGGTGAGCAGAAGGGAATCTCAGCAAATCTCTAGTGATTTCCCTACAGCAGGGCGCTGGACCAGGCGGGGTAACAGCCTCGGCTCTGCTGGGCTGGGCGGGGGCGTCCTTCAGGGTCGAGCTGTGAAAGATGATGGATTGGAGGAAGGCGCTGTGTCTCAGCCGGATACCCTGCACCTCCCTGTCCTCCTGCAGGCGCAGCCTTTCAGCTTCAGCCCGGCCCCTGCCCCTTGCAGCCCTGCGGTGTGCCTTCAAGTCCCTCTCCTTCCCTTTCCCCCCACCCCTTAAGTCCACCCTAGGCACTGCGGGGGTCGCAGGGCACGGTTAATGGTGGCACAGCCCTGCAAGCCCACATCCACTCATCTTTCTCAGGCGGGCCTGCCCGGACGGCAGCATCAGGCAGCAAAACCTCCCCGCCCTCCGGATTTGACTTCTGCCCCCGCCCTCTTGCTCCTGGTGTGTCTAGATGGAAGCGCGCTTACTGAAAGGCGGCTCTTAACCCCCTTCTCGCCCGCCTCCCCTTTCCTCAGTGTCTGTGTACAACACCAGCAGCAGATTCTACCCCCTCTCCTCATGCAGATCACACTCCCCCAAAGCTCACCCTCTCCCCAACACTCTCTGTTTGCTGGGCTTCTGCCTCTGGTTGACCAGCTGCTCCTTCTATGCCTCAGCAAGGAGGACACAGATTTCCTGGACAGACACCAGAATTGCAGGGCGTGCTTGTGGAGTCATCACAGGCATAGTGGGTTCCCACCTTCCAGAGCCCCCCCCCCACACACACACACAATGAGAATGCTGGGTCATTTCTAGTCTTCTGTGCAGGGGCAGCTTGGGTTCCAGGATATCTGATCCCGGTTTGACATCCTTGGAAACATCCAGGGCTGGGATTGCTACCTACCAAGGACATCGGTAGTGGCTGTGTGTTCATCAGAGCTGGACGATTGATGCAGGTATCTTTCAGAGTAACTGGTCAGGTGCAGAAGGACAGTAATGCATTGTGCTCTATGACCTATTGACTCTGCCTCAGGGAGAGGCACTGGTAGTGGCTGTGTTGATAGTGGTTGTGAGGACATGAGGATGACCACAGCACTGGTGGTGTGTGACTCTGCTGTATTTCAGGGACTCTTTACCCATCACATTTAACTCTCCTGCCAGCTGTGACATGGCTATTACCCTGAGAAAACTGAGGTTCAGAGAGTGAACAGCTACAGATAGTAAACTGGATCTGGCCCTTAATCACTGTATCATTCCCCTACTCTCCCTGTAAAATAATTATCACTATGAAAAGAATGAAGATGTTTTTGGTAATGTTAGTTAGAATATGGAAAATTTGGTCACATTGTAAACCCAACAGCACAGTAATAGGTAAGTAAATGTTTTCAGTCCTTTAATGGGCTATTACGATGCTTTTGAAGAATATATAGAAGACAGATGGAAAAATCGTATTTGCAATATGATTGTAATAAGGTGAAAAGACAGATATGGGCAAGAGGGGTAGCAAATACATACCATACCAGAAAAGCATGGCCCTCAGCTCTGCAGGGACGCTCCTTGCTCTAATGGATACTCTGAGGGTCCAAGAATGAAAAATTTCCAGCTAACAGGACCTTTATTCAGTCCTGACCCAGCTCAGGATGGTATAGTATGTGCTGCCTCGAGGCCACATGTGGCCTTCTGGATCCTTGAGTTCAGCCTTTTGACTGAATCCAAGTTTTGCAAAACAGATCCTTTTAATAAAGGGATTTCTTTTGTGAAGTTTGGATTTGGTTAAGAGGCTGCACTTTTGATCTGATGTGCCCTTGAGACTGCAGATTTCCCACCCCTGGAAGGAGCAACTCTATACCTGTGACGCCAAAGGTCCAAGTGTATATTTTCCCTGGCATCAAGAGCTGATTAATACTCCAGAATTTAGGTTCTATGTAATGACACAGGGAATAGCAAACTCAGGTATCTTCAAAGATAAGCAGGTAACATAAATGAGAGATTGGTTCAGGTCAAGACTCACTTCACTGCTGCAAACAATTTTTAAAAATGCATTTGTGGCAAAACCAACCAACAAACCAGGAAGTAGACGTCTGTGGGCCAGACCTTTGGATCAGCGAGATGATGCCATTGGAATGACCCTCACAGGTCCCAGTACCAGCTGCTCCGAGCCTATAAGTTTGTACCCCAGGTCCAGCCTCCCCATGACAAATGCCATTTGGGGGGTTGAGCTCCTCAGGTGTTACCACAAGAGAGAAAACCATCTGGCTCCCAGGGACATCCTGAAGGCTGGGTTTGTCCCTCATCCCATTAAAACATGATGTTATCCTCACCCAGGTTGGTCACTGATTTTGTTTTAAATCTTCCACTCTATCAGTAAAAAATAATTTGTACATGTTCCTCATTCAGCAGTGGAGATGCACTTGCCATGCTTGATTTCATTTTTATCTTCTGTTACTTGTACATAGAACTAATATCCAGGACAAAGATCTCTGCTATAGCTAAGTCTAAAACAGTGGTTCTCAACCTTCCTAATGCCGCAGGGTATTTTCATTGTTAAAAAGGGGCCGTGACCCACAGGTTGAGAACCACTGGTCTAAATAAAGGCCTTTTGATAAATATATAATAAAAGTTCTTAGAGCACAGTAAGTGATCTATCACTTTCAGAGTTCCCTGCAACTTATAATAATGACAGACAGCAAAATCATCAATTTTGTACATTTTAATAAGACCTTAAATTTTTTTTTTCTTTTTGAGACAGAGTCTCACTCTGTCACCCTGGGTAGAGTGCTATGGCATCATCATAACTCACAGTAACCTCAGTCTCTTAGGCTCAAGTGATCCTCTTGCCTCAGCCTCCAGAGTAGCTGGGACTATAGGCACCTGCCAAGAGGCCTGGGTATATTTTCTATTTTTAGTAGAGACAGAATCTTGCTGTTGCTCAGGTTGGTCTTGAATTTGAACTTGTAAGCTTAAGCAATCCACCCTCCTTGGCCTCCCAGTGTGCTAGGATTACAGTGTAAGCCACTGCTCCCAGCCTAGCATCTTAAATATTAATGTCATATTTTCATGTTTTTCTATAAATATATAGAAGAAATTCTAATATTTTCTTAGTTCAAAAAAGGATTTGGGGCCCTCTGGGAGGCATACCCATGGTGCTCACAGTCCTAGCATGAAGGGCTAACTCAGCCTAACCAAGTCATGACGTGGACTTTAGGTTTACAGATGAGCAATGACTGCCAAGAGGCCTGGATCCTTTCCTGTGGGCAGCCTGTTTCCTTTTCCCAGGGGAAGGTCAACCTGGACCCAGTACAGCTGACCTGAATAGCTTCTCATGCTGTAAGCACTTGCCTTAGCATCAGCTTCTCTGCGGCCTCATCTGGACCCAGATGTTAGGGCTCTTGTTTAGGGGTCCTGGCATCCTAGAATAATCCTCTCTCTCAAGGCATGGTGATGTGGGGAGGTGGCACCAGTCCTGGAGTGAGCCTGACTTCAGTCCCATCCGTCTAACTGATCCATCAGCCCACCTGTGAACAGGTGTTGCGGGGTCCTTGCTGCAGGTGCTTATCTGCATCATTTTTTTTTTTTTTTTTTGAGACAGAGTCTCACTATGTTGCCCTCAGTAGAGAGCTGTGGTGTCACGGCTCACAGCAACCTCATAATCTTGGGCTTAACCAATTCTCTTGCCTCAGCCTCCCACATAGCTGGGACTACAGGCACCTGCACAATGCCCAGCTATTTTTTGGTTGTAGTTGTCATTGTTGTTTGGTGGACCAGGGCTCGATCCAAACCGCCAGCTCTGTTGCATGTGGCTGACGCCTTAGCTGCTGAGCTACAGGTGCTTATCTGCCTCATTGCTTGTTAATGTCCAGCTTCATACTCACACCAGGTTCCTAAATTCAAAGAGCATTTCCTGGAGGTGTTGTGGAAGGCAGGGCCAGCCTGTCTGGGAAAAAGGCTGGGCTGGCCCTTTCTTATCTGCTTGCTGCCCTGCCACCCTGATCCATCCAGGCCAGGCCTGCATGTGCTTGTGGGAATGCTATCTTGGGAATGCCATCATGCAACCAGTGACCCTACGTATAGAGCTGTAGCTGCACGTGACAATCACCAGCAGAGACTTAAGCAAGACCGGTGCCTGCCCCTAGACCATAGAGATTCCCTTTCAGCTGCTCTGGGTATGGAGAGAGGCGGTGGGGAGGGAGACATCGATGAGGTGCCTAGGCATGGCCTCTTGGGATGGGTCCAGTGGAAGTACTGAAACTGGTGAACACCCTGGGGTGTGACCCACAGTGCCTGGGGCTATTTATATCCCAGCAGTGTCCATGGCTACTTCCTCCTGTTGGATGAGCTGTTCTCAGTCAAAGAAATATTGTGAAGACTAATTTGGGGGAAAGTTGGACCTTTGAAACAGATGGATGCAAGCTGTTTTGTGTTATTGTATTGTTTAAATCAGTTCTGTTTGCTCCATTGCTAAATAACTTGGTGTGGAATAACTCCCTAGAACAGTGGTTCTCAACCTTCCTAATGCCACGACCTTTTAATATAGTTCCTCATGTTGTGGTGACCCCAACCATAAAATTATTTTTGTTGCTACTTCATAACTATAATTTAGCTACTGTTATGAATCATAATGTAAACATCTGATATGCAGGATGTATTTTCATTGTTACAAAGGGGTCACGACCCACAGGTTGAGAACTGCTGCCCTAGAAGGTCATTCTGGTTTGCTTATGTACTAAATGAAAAAGGCTGAAGGGCTGATTTCTTTGTTAGCCTTTAAAAAAAATAAAGTAATTCTCTTTCAGTTTGTCAAGTTCCACAGAAAATCAAGTTGTATCTGGGCACAGTGAAAGAAGTAGTAGAGGTGAAGGAAATCACCCCTTCCCTGGGCTGGGCTAGGGTGGGGTCCTTCCAAACTAGTGTATGGTTTGGGGTCCAGCCCGGAGGTGTGTGGGGCAGGGCTCAGCGGAGGCCTCTAACCCTGAAGCATGGCCCCAGGGAGCAACTGGCCATGCCTAGTGAGGAACCCAAGGTGGAATAAGGCCTTTTTTTGAGTCTCACTTTGGTGCCCAGGCTAGACTTCAGTGACATCATAGTTCACAGCAACCTCAAACTCCTGGGCTCGAGCAATCCTCCTGCTTCAGCCTCCCCAAGTAGCTGGGACAGCTGGGACTACAGGCTCCCGCCACAGTGCCCAGCTAGTTTTTCTATCTTTGTTGAGCTGGCCTCTTGCTTTTGCTGAGGCTGGTCTTGAATTCCTGAGTTCAAGTGATTCTCCTGCCTCAGCCTCCCAGAGTGCTGGGATTACAGGTGTGAGCCACTACGCCCAGCCTCATGGACTAGGGTGATTAGAACAAGTGCAGACCTTTCTGTTTCATCCTTTTAAGCCAATCCTGCGACAGTTTCTCATCGTGCTCTGGGGTTTCTTTCAGACCTGAAGGACTTTCTTGCTTCTCACGCTAATGGACTGAGTGCAGGTGGTGCGCTGAGCCTCCTCTTGCTGCCGCCCTGTGTCCTCCTACAGCGCTTCCTCCAAGAAGGGGGAGCCGCCTAAGAGCACAGATGCTCCCTCCTCACGGCGACACAGGAACCATAGCATCCCCAGCAGGAAGCCCTGGGCCAGGACATGGACATGGGCAACCCCTTTAAATTTCTATGCTGTAAATAATATATATATTTTTAAGTTTACTATAAACTGAAGCATCAGGTGAATATTTTTATTCATATTTTTATTGTGTAGTAAACATTGTCATCAGAGGGCTTTCTTGCTTCCTGGAGCCTTATTTTGAGGTCTCTGTTGAAACGAATGTGAATACCAGGGGTGGGCGAGTTCACACACATGGCTCAGGCCCGTCCATGCAACAGCTCTCACACCACTAGCTTGTTCACCTGGGAGAGGGAGGCAGACACTTGGCAACCCACTGCTTTTCTCCAGGGTAGTTAGCAGCTTCCTGAGATGATCACATCTCCACTAAGAGGAAGCAGCTGGAACAGAACTCGCTGTGAGGCAAGGCAGGGAGAGAACTTAGCCTGGGGAGGTCCTGGCGACCTCCTCACCTCCTGAGTTCTGCTTTCCTAAGGCAGGTCCAGCGGAGGCTCTGCGCAGACTTCTGCTGTGCACACTCCCCTCCCCCCTTTGAGAGCACACAACTAAAGTATAATGCACTTCCATTGAGATTTTCAGCCTTTAAAATCCACTTTAGCTCATAAGCATGTGTAATACAATTATTGTTAAAATTCTATATTGTAAATTCATTTGTTGGCATATTGAAGCTTTTCAACTATCGGCTTTGGAAATGAACATTTAATATAATATTCAAATAAATGTTGGAAAATAAGGTAGAATTCAGTAGAGAGTTGGCTTGTAGTTCACTGATTTATGAGGAAAATAGTTATTCAAGTTTTGAGGCAAATATTTCTAGGCAATAGTAATTTTTGACACCAAAGTTGTCTTTGAGGAGTTTCACATACATTCGGAAAAGTACCTTCCACCTTAGTTTAATAACTGCAGAAACAAAAATGATGAACTTTGCAGATTTATCTTAAGAACTTGAAGAATGAATGCATGGTATCTGCAGAATTTGTGTTTACCAAATGCCTGCCAATTATACTTTTATACCAGTAGAAAATGTACTGGAAAACATCGGCAGCCAAAAAGACACATCACCTTATTTTCAGTAGCGACACTTAGGAAACTGAGCTAAGAGGACAGTTCCACATTTGAAGGCTACAACTGTGGTTAAAAGGAAAACTAAGAATCATTCAGTATTAGTATGTATATCTGGGTATAAACACTTATTGTATCTACTTAAAATGTATAAGTAGAAAATTAAGAATTAAGATTATGGATCCTTCTGGTAGAATAATTATGATTATATATCAGAAAAACCAAAGTCATGTATCTATCTATCATCTACTTACCAACTAACTAACTAGAAAGTCTTTATTTATCTAGCTCTGAAAATGGAGGTATTTGAAGGATAGAAAATTTGAGGATAAAAGGCATTTCCCTGTAAACTGCACCCCAGGTGTCCAGAGGGACAATTAAAAAGAAGAAATTTCTCAGGAAACAAGAGCAATCCTGGGCTCAAGGCTGAAACCGGCACATAAATGTGTCCCAGATCTTATCTGTCTCCTGCTGTTGAGGAGGACAGATGGAGACAGCCTTCCCAGGCATTATCTCCCAGCGTCATCCATGAGATACTCCTTTCCCCAGCCCTGGGTTCACTCACTCTGACAGGCAGTGAGGGGACCTCCCTTCCAGAGGGCACTCACCAGCTCTGTCCTTTCTGAGTTGTTTATAAAAACCCCTCTTTCCTTGCCAACTTTGCCCTGGCTCAGCCTACTCCAGCACATCCCAGAAAAGCAAAATCCGTCATCACAAGTCCTCGCATGTCCTCCCTGAGGGAACAGCGGGCACCCTAGGAAGAGACAGGAATGGCCGTTCAGCCTGTTCCTATGTTAGAGTTTCCTTTGGAGCCCAGGTAGGTGTCTGCAAGCCAGGAGTCCTCCTGCTCCTCAGTCACAATTCCTACACCTCCCCCAGCCCCCAGCCTGGATGCAAATGGACTTTTCCTGGCTGGAAGGATTCAGAAGCAGCCTCTGGATGTATTTCTAATTCCTGTTGTCTGGAAAAGTCACTCTGGCACATGCAACCAGACATTGCACAAGCAGAAGTTTCTGGGACTGGGATTGTCTTTTCCATGGAATTTAGATCTGAGTATTTAAAATTAAGTTTGATAAGTTTTACATGAGGTTGCTGTGAGCTAGGCTGACTCCACTGCACTCTAGACTGGGCAATAGAGTGAGACCCTATCTCCAAAAAAGCAAAAAAAAAGGAGGAAGACGTTTTTATACTCACAGATCCTATCACACATCCTTAGATCAAGGAGCCAATCCATGGACACCATGCAGTGTCACACGGAAGCAGAGGGCGTGGGGGAGGTGTCAGGAGTGTGGACAAGAGCCTTTATTGTGGTCTCTGTGGGAAGGAAGTGGGGAAGTTTGAATAATTATATCAGGCTCTGGGGAACTGTTCCTAGCTGTTCTAGCTGTTCCTAGCTGCCTGGTACCTTCTCCCCTCAGTCCTGCTGCCTTCTGACTGACCTTGGTGCTTCCACACAGGTGTGGCCCTGTGTGACATGAGGGGCCCTGTCCTCTTGGGTCTGTGAATGTGACAAACTACCTTTCAATGGCCTTGCCATACCTAAATCGTAATGAAGGGTTAGGCCTTGGTGCCCTATTCACCATGGAGCTAGGAATGGCCAAAGTAAACTCCACTGTGACAATGTTTGTCCTTTGTATGACCTGGGCAGCTTGGCATAGTAGGAATACATGCAGCGGCAGCGACTCTGGTTTTTCTGTAGTAAGTTCCTGTTTTCCTGCCCAGTTAAGGTAGATTTTAATTAAAGACATGACCAACAAGGCAATTTCAACATATGTTCCAGGCTTCCTGACGCCAACCACCAGCCACATGTGACTGTGAGGGGACAGGCTGTGGTTAGGTGATGGTCTGAAGGTAGAAAGTCCCAGTGGTTGATAGGTTAGTCAATGACCGAATGGGACAAGTACAAGATTGCTGGCCGAGGTGAACATTGCCAAAGAGTTTGAAAGAGCATATCCAAGTGCAGAAGCAGCTTTCGAAGGTGCCGTGTTGTTTCAACCACCTCTCCGTGCTCGAGCTGTTTTCTACCAATAAACTCTTTCTTTTGATATTTATTATTTGGTCCATGACTGAATTCTTTGTGTCACTGAGAGGAAGGACTCACAAGTAACAACAAGATGCCTGTGTTTCAGTAATAAAACCTCTATTTTAAAATATAGGTAAGGACTGTTCACACTGTTAGAATCGTCACAGACTGAAGAGCTGCTCGGGCACTGGGCCTGGTCACCGCTGCTAAAGGTCCTGCAAGTTCTGGCATCGACAGAGGCAAAAATTTCAATCGATGGAGCTTTATTAAGCCAAGATGGTGAAGATGCCCCAGGGGAAAAACACAGAGTGCGGGCAAACTGTGGCTGATTTTCCAAAGGGGAAGTTGGAAACTTTAGCATTTTAGAGGCAATGGAGAAAAGGAAAGGGGGGGGGGGGTTGGCTGACAAGGTAGAGGCTACATTTGGCTACCTTTTTGTGAGACCCAAGAAATCTACATTTTATATAAAATAAGGCAGTGAAGGAAGCATCGGTTATGTAGATAGCCCTGGGCAGGTGGACAAATGTCTGATTGCGTCTTGTCTCCAGTTCTATTATCTGTAAGCTAAGCTTGTAAGTCATCATCAGTGTGGACTTGGACAGGCTTTAGTTTTAGTTACTGGATGTAGGTACGTTTTGCATGTCCTTGCCTGTGGGAGGTCAGCAAGAAATTTCCTTGAAGAAGGAATTTGCTTAAAGAATGCTCCGTTGGAGGCCAGGCGTGGTGGCTCACTTGCCCCTGGTTCCCAGGCATCCACCCCTAGTGCTGTCAGGGATCCAAGGAGGGAGGAACCTCCAGGCAGAGCTGGGGAACTTTCACTCCAATTTTCACCAGCTGGGTTCTGGAGGTATTCCATCACCACCCAGAAAACAGTCCCAAGGGTCCGTAATCCTAGCCCTCTGGGAGGCCAGGAAGGGTGGATTGGTTGAGCTCAGGAATTCAAGACCAGCCTGAACAAGACCAAATTTTTACTAAAAATAGAGAAGTTAGCCAGGTGTTGTGGTAGTTGCCCATAATCTTAGCTACATGGGAGGCTGAAGCAAGAGGATCTCTTGAGCCCCATGTGAAGTTCTTGTGAGCTAGGCTGATGCCAGAGCACTCTACCCAGGGTGACAGAGTGAGATTCTGTCTCAAAAACAAAAAAGGAAGACAGACAGACAGACAGACAGAAAGAAAGAATGAGAGGTAGGTTCTTGGGGCCAGCTCTTCACAGATAACTGAGGCCTTTACCTGTCCTTTTGCATAAGGCATTGGTGGTGGCCCTGAGACTTTGACTTTCTTTTTATACCAGTGCATGCTGCTGCTCAGTCCCTGAAGCCCTTACTAGGGCCTGGACAAGGACAATGAGTAGGGAGCATTCTCTCAGACCCCTGGGATCCCAAACATCTGCTCCATGTAGCCTGGTGCAGCTTGGGTTTCTGCCAAGGACACCTTGATAAGGCTTGAGGTATACCATCACCACCTAGAAAACATTCACAAGGTTCTGAATGGACAAACTGTGTTTCAGAATCCCCTTTACTGCGTCAATAACAACTTCATTTAATAATAAATCTCACCTCCAAGCAGGCCTCTATTTCCCTCATGGCATTTGATTGGCCATGATGAAATAAGTCTTTGTCTGACACATGGGGGGAGAACCCAGGCTTGAGGAGGTGGGAAACTGAGGGGTCTGGAGCCAGCAAATGACAAATGGGAGCCAGATGGTAATTAGGATTTAATCCTTGTTCTGGAGCCCCCTTCGTGGGTTGCTTGCCAGCCTTGCTGCTGCTTCAGGGCTCCTGGAGTCCCTGCTCCCTCAGATACTTCTAGCATCATATGGAAACTTGAAACTTGCCCACTGGTGCTTTGCTCCTGGCTCCCATTCCCAGGCATCCATCCCTAGTGCTGGCAGGATCCCAGGAGGGAGGAGCTGGGGGACTCTCACTTCAATTTTCACCAGCTGGGTTCTAATATTTTGCTTCTGATAATGTTGCCAAGAATAGGAAATGCCATTCTCATGTGAAACATCTGTCTCCCTCTGTTGTGCCCGCCATGGTTCTTCTGTGGTGAGCAAGGAACGGTCAGAAGTGGAAAGCATGGTAAGGGCTTCAGGGACTGAGCAGCAGCAGCCCCTGCCTAGGAGGGGAACACTCAGGCTGTGCCAGGCACAGTGGGGCTGCAGCAGAGCACAGTGGGGCTGCAGCAGAGCACAGTGGGGCTGCAGCAGAGCTCCACAGCGTCCCTGCCTGACCAACCCAACAAAACAGCTTGCTGCTGTCTCCTGAGCACTTCTGCAAGAAAGTCAGCGCAGGTCATCACTTTGAATAAATATAAAATGAGACCAGCTATGACCTGAGTTCCTTTTTGGTTATGTGTATATAACACACGGTGGTTGAATAGAATTTGTTTGCCTTGTATATTGCCCAATATTTCCCCCCACAAAACAAAGTTTTACTGGATTAAAAAAAGTTGCTGTTCAACCCAGAAACTCCCTTCTCACAACCAGGTGGCCCCAGAAGTCCTCAATCTCTAGGTCACAGTCTCCTCATAGGGCTCTGGGAATTCAAGGACAGCACCCGTGGGTTTCATGGGAGGGGCCAGGACTCTGAGAGGGAGACTTTGGGGGCAGCCAGGCCATAGGATAGGAAGTGCCAAGATTTTGTGATCAAGAGAATCAGAAGATCACCATCCCTGAGCCCAGCCCTGTCTGTCCCTACAGTGACATCTGTGCTAATCTTGAGTGAGCATGAGGTGGGAGGTGCCCCCATGACAGCCTGAGTGCACCAAGAGGAGCTTCCTCTCTGTCCCACCCTCTTTTGAAGATACCTGTGTGTCGCCAGGCACCCTCTTTCATGACTTTGGAATCTTGTCGGCAGAAGCTGGTGAGAAGAGAAGGTAGGTCTCTATGTCTCTAGCACAGACTGGCCATGAGATGCGTCAGCAGGGGTGGACTGCGGGGCCAGGCTAGAGACCTGCAAGCCCCAAGGCCACTTCTCTCCCAGGCTGGGACAGAGACCAGTTTTTGCTATTCACCTGCTTCTGCAAGTTGCCTAACGACTTGCCTGGACACTGCTGGCTGAGCATGTCTGGCTCAGAAACGCCTTTACACTGAAGGAGGTCTCACCCCATGCTCTGTGGCAGCATACGCTGATTGTAGTAGGGGGTGAGAGACTGTGAGGCCACAGGGCAGGCTCAGCAGAGAGACATGCCCACTCCCTGGAGTGAATGTGGGCTTTGCCACTCCCTCTGCAGCCCAGGGGACACCAGCTGGAATTCCATGGCCACTGATAGGGTCTTGGAATTCACAGGCCCAGACTGTATCCTTATAGGGGTGGGAACCATGGCCAGGGGCAGGCTTTGCAGGGCAGCACCCTGTCTTCCTCTGTACTCCCCTTCCCACTGCAGGCCCTGGCACATGTCTGCTGAGCTCAGCTCTACTCTGGGATCCAGGCTCAGGTGTAGAAAGGAGCCCTCCTCCTCTTTTGGGGCTGGAGGCCCCATTAGGCTGAGTGGCTGCTCAGGGTACCCTCCAGAGTCAGGGTGACAAGGGTGGGCTCCTGGCTACAAAGAAAGCCTCCTCTTCTCTGCTTCAGACCCCTGACTGTATCCAGAGGGTGGCAGGCCTGCTTGGTACCCTGATGGGCACCCCTCAAGGGCCTGGTGTTAACCTTGCCATTGGAGCAGCTTCAGAGCCTTGTGGTGCCTGGCACATGGGCCTGAGCTCAGGAAATCCCTGGGTGAGGTAGCAGCTCCTTACCACACACTGAATCTGCTGGCACCTTGATTCTCAGACTCCTCAACCTCTAGAACTGTGAGAAATAAATTTCTGTTGTTTATATGCCACCCTGTCTGTGTATTGCAGTCTGAACAGACTACAATATAGTTTAAGTTTCTTTTATTTGCATACAGTAGAACTTCTGTAAGTTGACCACCCAAGGTACTATAACAAACTGGTCAACATTCATACATGGTCAACATAAGGGATTAGGCCTACTGTACTGATGTGTACACACACTTTACTTTTTTTTTTTTGAGACAGAGTCTCATGCTGTCACCCTAGGTAAAGTGCTGTGGTGTCACAGCTCACAGCAACCTCAAACTCTTGGGCTTAAGCGATTCTCTGGCCTCAGCCTCCCAAGTAGCTGGGACTATAGGTGCCTGCCACAATGCCTGGCTACTTTCGGGTTGTAGTTGTCATTGTTGTTTGGCAGGCCCAGGCTGGATTCGAACCTGCCAGCTCTGATGTGTGTGGCTGGCCCCCGAGCCACTGAGCTACGGGTGCCAAGCCCATACTTTACTTTTTAATACAGCGTTTATTAGAGAATGTCATGCACAATCATGCATAATAAAAACACAGTAAATGACACATACAGTATCATACAAAATTAATACACTTGCTCTTTCCTCATGGTTTAATCATTCTTTCTGAAAAAAGAGTCAGTCTTGGTCTGTTTCCTATTCTTATTACAGACGTAAGTGGAGAAAGCACTCTCGACACTGACTACACCACTCAGCACACCTAGGCAGTTCATCCACAGTAAACGGCTTCAACTGCGTTATCAGATGCCTGACATCCTCTTCTTTCTGGAATCTCCGCAATTTCTCTGTCATCTTCACTTACTTCTTCCACTTCATCAGCTGCTTCATGCCCTCTTATGCCATCTGTACTTTGGTTAATATCACTGGGAAAATTGCCCCTGGGTTTGTTTCATTACACGTTGCCACCTCATCATTTACTACAACAAAATCTTGGGTGGTGCCTGTGGCTCAAAGGAGTAGGGCGCAGGCTCCATATGTCAGAGGTGGCAGGTTCAAACCCAGCCCTGCCAAAAACTGCAAAAAAAATCTTCAAAATCTACTCCTTTGAGTTCTGCCATGGGAGATGCATTGTCTGACGGGACCAAAGCATTGTGCTCATGCTTGTGGTTTGTACCAATTCAGCCTTCTTTTCTTTTCTTTCCTTTTTTTTCAGAGACAGAGTCTCACTTTGTTGCCCCCAGTAGAGTGCTGTGTTGTCACCTCTCACGGCAACCCTCAACTCCTGGGCTTAGGCAATTCTCTTGCCTCAGCCTCCTGAGTAGCTGGGACCACAGGTGCCTGCCACAATGCCCGGCTATTTTTTGTTGCAGTTTGGCCAGAGCCAGGTTTGAACCCACCATCTTCAGTATATGGGGCCGGTGCCCTGGCGCCGCCCAGGTTTTTTTTTTTTGAGACAGAGTTTCATTCTGTTGCCCTGGGGTTAAGTGCCATGGTGTCATCACAGCTCTCAGTAACCCAAACTCTTGGGCTTTAGTGATCCTCATGCCTCAGCTTCAGGAGTAGCTGGGACGACAGGTTCCTGCCACAACATCGGATAGTTTTTCTATTTTTAGTAGAGGTGGGGTCTCACTCTTGTTCAGGCTGGTCTCAAGCTCTTGAGCTCAAGTAATCCAGTTGTCTCAGCCTCCCAGAGTGCTAGGATAAAAAGCATGAGCTACTGTGCCCAACCTTCTCCCAAACTTTGAAACACTTCTGTATAGTTTCTGGCTGAACTTTATTCCAAGCAGAACTAATCCAGAGGACACTAGGCATTGTCCATAGGCGACTACAGGTTTGCATTTCAGAGATAGCCCTCAGTAGTGTACTTTAAATGTTTTGATGATGGCTTGGTCAAGAGGTTGGATTTTTGAGACTGAAATTTCAGTGTCATGTTTTTAAGCTTATTCCCTTGC
Source organism: Otolemur garnettii (assembly GCF_000181295.1). Taxonomy (NCBI): domain Eukaryota; kingdom Metazoa; phylum Chordata; class Mammalia; order Primates; family Galagidae; genus Otolemur; species Otolemur garnettii. Next base: position 5,466,374 of record NW_003852509.1, read on the forward strand.
AGGTGGCCAGGACAGTTGTGTAGTGTCAGTAAAATAGACAGTTTCTTCTTTTTTCATTTATTAGTTGATATCTTTACCCACTCCTCAGATAGGGTAGCAGTCATCCCTTCACATCTGTTTGGTCTCCAAGTGACAGGTCTTTGGGCTTTAGGTTCTTGAATGCACATAGCTTTGCCAATTTACCAACCATGAATGTCTTTAGTTTCTCTCTGGTTGAGCTAGCACAAAGCAGAACTATGAAATGTCCTTTGGACAGTTTTCCACTCTTACATTTGTCAGCCTTCATGATGGGGCTCCTGTCAGGCATGGCCTTGAAAAAGAGTTTACACTCAACAATGTTAAAGCTGTCATCATCTTTGAAGCCTCTGGCAAAGTCCAGGAACTTTTTGATGAACTCTTCCCCAACTTCTGCTGGAACTTTATTGGATTCACCACACAAGACTTTCTGGGAGATCTCATGTCACAGTTTAAAGTTCTTGAGCCAACCACTTGACGCTAGGAAATCTGCCATCCCAAATCCTGTGCAAATGTTTTAGCAACTTCTTGAATCATTGGCCTGGAGAGTCCGGCCTCATTAACAGCCCTCATTTGTTTGACCCAGCTTAATGTGGCTACATTGACTTCATTGAGGGGAGTTTTCCTCCTTTTCTGCCGTAGGTCTCTGCTTTCCTTGCCGTAGCTCTCCGAGTACTAATGTTCACATTTTTGGTATCTCGCTAGCTATGGTCTTGCTAATACTGAAATGTTCTGCTGTCTTTCTTTGGCTGCTGCTTTTCAGAAAATGTAGACGATCAACCTTTTCATTCAATGTCAGCTGTTTGTTTAAGTTCTTTCCTTTGGACCATAATGTGTTGATTAACTGTTAAATTGTTTGGTAATTGTAGGATGTACCCACAATTCAGAACAGCCCCTCACATTGAAAAAAATCTTCTATAACATGTGATAAACAGTAGGATGTTGGGTGTAATTCAGCACATGGTGATAATAAAACATGAAAAAGAACTTATACTAAAGTTCTATCCCTTGGTGTAGAGTGGACTCCACTGGCCAAGTTTTAGAAGGCATATTAATATTGTGAGTCACAGTCAAAGTTGTCAAGATACAACTTACAGAGGCGGTCAATATATAGAGGTCAGTCTTCCATTGAGCACAAGTGGTGCATTTCCAATCTGTGAAAATTAGGTCAACTTAAGAGGTGGTCAATGTAGAGAGGAGGTCAACTATGGACGTTCTACTGTATAACTGGATTCTTTTTTTTTTTTGTAGTTTTTGGCTGAGGCTGGGTTTGAACCCGCCACCTCTGGCGTATGGGGCCAGTGCCCTTCTCCTTTGAGCCACAGGCACGACCCTATAACTGGATATTTTTACATTAAAAAGCAGTATTCTATAACATTCTCATGTTGAAACATACGAACACTACAGAATTTATATTTTTGTTACCATATCAGAATATTTTTTTCTAAATTAAAGACAACCTTTGGTTGGTGTATTAGAAAGAAAAGTGATAATTGGAGCAATAGGAAAAGAGCTTTAGAAAGTCATCTTTTTATTTCCTTCCTGCCTGCCTTCCTTTCTTTCTTTTTTTTTTTTTTTTGAGTCAGAACCTCAAGCTGTTGCCCTGGTAGAGTGCTGTGGCATCTCAGCTCATGGTATCCTCCACCTCTGGGCTTAAGCGATTCTCTTGTCTTAGTCTCCCAAGTAGCTGGGACTACAGGTGCCCATCACAACACCTAGCTGTTTTGGTTATTGTTGTTGTGGTGGTTGCCATTGTTGTTTGGCAGGCCCGGGCGAGATTCAAACCTGTCAGCTGTGGTGTATGTGGCTGGTGCCTTAGCCGCTTGAGCTACAGGCACTGAGCCAGAAGCCTTCAATTTCTAATGTGAAGACAGGTTTGTATTTTGGGGAGGACAGGAGGGAAGAATGTCTTTCCTATCCCTGTTCCATGAGACCCAAGACCAGCAGCTTTTGCCATGGACGAGGTATGTACACTCTGACTTTTCATTCCAGAGTCCTAAGAGGTGTCCTGTTTCCTCTGCATTAGTGTCACTGCTCAGGGACCAGTCAGCTGAAAGATGCCCTGGATGCTGCAGTTAAATCATCCCTGAATGCTGACAGGTCACACCTTTAGTATTGAGCAGATAACAGGTCCCAGTGCCCTGTGACTCTGACCCTGGGCATCAGAACCCAAGGTTGTTGCTCCATAGCCTGAGGGCCCTTCTGAGTTCCATGTGACTACCTGGGTGAGCCCCTCCTCCATCTATGTCTGTGCCCACCCAGTGACACCAGCACCGAGATTGGCATCACAGATTCTGGGACTGACCCTGCCAAGGCTGTGACCAGGATGGGAATTAGGAAGCTTTAGGACAAGCCTCAGAGGAGCATTATGGGTGGCTCCAGTCAGGCACTTGATGGAAGAACAGCAGCCATCACATGGCTCCTCCCTGAATGACTCCTCCACATCAGCTATTTAGTACCAGTTATTTCATTTCTGAAGGGTAAAGACTTAGAATTAGTCTTGGTGATATTTCTCACATTTAATGTTGGAAATTTTTACATGAAACAATATTGCCAGTTGTTTAAAAAATGTTTTTACATTAAATAAAGCACATACGTAGAAAAGCACTCAAAACAAAGACAGCGCTTAATAAATTACTATAAATCAGTCACTTCGTGATCACCATCAAGGCCACCCCCCCATAGAACCCTCACTTACTCTTTGTTGAACAAAGTGACTGGATATTATTTACCATTGGTCTTCATGTCAACATCTTTCTGGATATTTAATTGTGCTAAGTTTGGTTACCCCCCCTTAGAGGTCATGAAACAATAGTACTTGAGGTCTTGCATAATGATTTGAATGTCATTGCTTTTTTATGTTAAGTCAGTTTTCTGGGTATAAAATCCACAGCTCACAGTGTCTTTCCTTGAATATTTTAAGTATGTTACTTTATTTTCTTCTGTCACAAAATATTGCTTTCAAACATATTGAAGAGGCTCTGATCTTTTTTCTAGATATCCAAAGATTTTTTGTTTTTTCTTCCAAAGCCTAATGATTTTACTAGAATATATCTTGCAATTAGTCACTACGAATCAGTGTTCATTCAGTGGGCTCTGTTAATACAGAGTTTGAGAGCTTTTTTTTTTTTTAAGTTTTTGGCTGGGGCTGAGTTTGAACCCACCACTTCCAGCATGTGGGGCTGGCACCCTACTCCTTTGAGCTACTGCAGAGGTCCTCAAACTTTTTAAACAGGGGGCCAGTTCACTGTCCCTCAGACCGCTGGAGGGCCGGACTATAGTTTAAAAAAAAACTACGAACAAATTTATAGTGCATAGTTTTTTAAAAAAAGCTATGAACAAATTCCTATGCACACTGCACATATCTTGTTTTGAAGTAAAAAAACAAAACAGGAACATATACAATATTTAAAATGAAGAACAAGTAAAGTTAAATTAACGAACTTTCCTGCCGTGAACTATGGGAACTATGGGCCTGCTTTTGGCTAATGAGATGGTCAATGTCCATTTCCATATTTGTCACTGCTAGTGGTAACAAGTGATGCAAGTGTGCATCAGTTAGTCTAGATCTGGTTGGAGATTTCAGATGTTTCATTCTGGAAAAAGTCTGTTCACAGACATAAGTGCTGCCAAAGATGGTTGCCATTTTGAGCGCGTGGTTCCTGAGATTAGGATAGGTCTCAGAGGGGAAAGATGCATAGAAATTAGGAGGGCTGCTTGCCTTGAATGTGTCTTTCAGAGAGTCACAATTCTGCAGTTCAGCCAGTTCCATTTGGTAAATTGTATCCACATTTTCAATGTCAATAGAAAATGGGTTATGGAAAAGCTCTATGTCCTATTCATGGAGATGAAGCTCTTTAAATCTAAATTGGAACTCCTTTTGCAACTTTTCCAGTGAATCCACACATGTTTTGTTTGGGAATGCAACCAATGGTTTTTCCACTAACAGATTTTGAGTTGTGGGGAGATGGCAGAATTTTTCCTCCTTCACTTGTTTGATGAGGAGGCCTAATTTTACTTCAAATGCTTTCCCATGTGATTGCATAGCACAGATGAGCTTCCCCTTTCCTTGAAGTTGCACATTGGAACTGTTGAGTCGCTCTGTTACATCTGTCAGAAAGGCAAGGTGCCATTTCCATTCTGCATCATCGAGCTCTGGTACTTGTTTTTTGAAAGGAGAAAAGCTGTAATCTGTGGAAGTAAGTCATGGAAATGTTTCAAAACTCTCCCTCCACTCACCAATGGACTTCTGTGCGGTACAGAACATCTTCATAGGCAACATTTAGCTCAGACAGAAATTCCTGAAATTGTCTGTGGTTTAGTGCATTAGCTTTAACGAAGTTAACACAAGATACCACAATTTTCATGACAGAATCCCACTTTAGTGATTTACTACACAGCGCTTGCTGGTGGATAAGGCAGTGTATGGCTATTGGATAAGAATGGTTATGTTTGTCCATCTCTTGGTTAATGCGAGCAATTACTCCTTTCTTAGACCCGGCCATGCTAGGAGCACCATCAGTTATCACCCTGGCTAGTTTAGCCCAGTCCAGCTCCAAACCATTCACAGTTTGGCAAACCTGTTCATAGATATCCTCTCCTGTAGTTGTTCCTTTGATGCTTTCCAGTGCAGCAAGCTCTTCTGTGACTTCGAGATAGTCATTCATCCCATGAATAAAAATTAGAAGTTGTGCAGAATCACGAATATCACTACTTTCGCCAAGTGCCAAAGAAAAATAGGTAAGTTTTTTTGCGGAGTTTTGCAAATGCTGATGCAAATCGTCTCCGACTTCTTCAATCCTTCATGTAATTGTAGGTTCTGAAAGACTCACTGTAGTAAATAAATTGGACTTCTCTGGACACATCTCTTTGGCATCAAAAAGAAGGCATTCTTTAACAAATTCTCCCTCCACGAATGGTCTGCTAATGCACGCTATCAGCTTGGCAACTTGAAAACCTGCTCACAGTGATGAAATATTTAGCTTCTTCTGCTTCACAAAAGTATTTTTCTGAGTTGTCAATGTATCTTTCAGTTTTAATATTTTATCTTTTCTCACTTCTCTGATAAAACAATCATATTTATCTTTATGTTCAGTTTGATAGTGTCGACGCAAATAGTATTCTTTGAACACAGACATTATATTCTGGCATATCAAACACACAGCTCTTTCCTTGCACTGCACGAAAAAGTAATCATAAGTCCACTGTTCTTTGAATATCCTATACTCAGTCAATTTTTCTCTTTCTTGATATCATTGTTTCCTAGGGATTCCAAATTGCTATTAGTAAAATACCAATATATATATACAGCACTACAAAAACAATATACCAGTGATAACTTTGCCCACACAGAGACATATACACTGCACTGCCCATCAAAGCAGTCAGATCAGTGTCCATCAATGCAGTCTGATCAGTGCCCATCAATGCAGACTTCCCAGTCCACATCATTTCAGCCTCACCAGTGTTCATATTGGTGGAACTCCACTGGTGTGGTGTGGGAACCAGCATGATTACAGAGCTGGTTCCTCCACCACCTTTCCAGTTCACACTACCCTGTGCAAACTGCACTGCAATCTGTGAACTCGCACAGGAATCTGATTGCACGGGCTTTCTCACCCATGCAATCAGATTCCACTGCAGGAAAAAAGAAGGCACGTATGCCTTTTTTCTTCCAAATCTAATGCGAGTTCAGCCATACAAGCATATGGCTGAACTCGCACTGCTCAGAGATGGCAACAGTGTAAACCGGGGCTTACACAGCACACAACATACAACATCATACACAACGGAATAGCAATCAGAATATAAATGCACTTACCATCAATTAAATTGGGTTTCCTACTCTTGGCTCTCTGCAGAGCCAAATTAAGTTCCCATGGGGCCCTACGCAGATTACCGGTTTGGGGCCCCCATGCAATAATACTGAGCACTGACCATTTGCATTAACACTGAGCACTTACAATTATCATGACTACTGAGCACTGACCATTTGCATTACCTCTGAGCACTGACCATTTGCATTAACACTGAGCACTTACAATTATCATGACTAATGAGCACTGACCATTTGCATTACCTCTGAGCACTTACAATTATCATGACTACTGAGCACTGACCGTTTGCATGAGCACCCAGTGCTGACTATTTGCATTATCACTGTGATGCAACCCCCCCCCCCAGAAACCACCCCCAACCAACTAACCAACTTTTAAAAAATACAAAAACTCTCCTAACTTTAAAAAAAAGGTGCCCCCATCTGCCAAAAAAAAAAAAAGACCACCTAACTTCAGAAAAAAGGCCCCCCCCAACCCACAAAAAAAAAGGCCCTACTAACTGCAAAATTAAAAAAAAATAGACCTCCTAACTTCAGAAAAAATAAATTCTAACTTGTTCTTACCTTGGTCCTCAGGCAGCAGCAGGCTCTGCACAGGCAAGCTCGTGACTGGTCCCATCATACCAGAGACTGAGAGGAGGAGGGGAGCTGGAGAGTGGAGTCAAGAGACAGAGAGAAGTGGAGTTGGAGTGCTGTGCACATTCCACACGTGTGCACAGTGGCCAGGATGAGTTGGCTGCTAAGCAGGACATGTAGCGGTGGCAAAAACACCTGGTGGGCCGCATGTGGCCCGCAGGCCATAATTTGAGGACCCCTGAGCTACAGGTACTGCCCTGAGCTTTTTTTGTTTTTTTAAAGGGCACAGAGAACAGGTTTACTTGGTGAATGCTGATGGTAAACATTGTCCCAAAGAGACAAGATGTAACTAGAGAGCCTAGGACACCTTCAGGATAGATACAGTCTCACACAGGAAAAGGCATGGGCTCTGGGGTTATTGGGAGGGTCCTCAGCCTTTCAGCACCATACAGACGAGCTCTTCATAATTGATACAACTATCACTGTCCTCAAGCCCTGCCACCAGCATCTCAACTTCTTCCTCTGTCATCTTCTCATACAGTGTGACAAGGACATGCTGGATTTCGGTATCCATGACCATGCCATTCCCTTCCTTGTCAAATACCCAAAGGCCTTCAACATAATCCTCATAGGTGCCTTGGTCCTTAGTCTTGGCCACAGTATGCGGCATGGGCAGAAAATGCTTGAAGTTCAGCACCTTCACATTCATCTCATCACTCTTGGGATTCCCTTGAGCACCTTGGCGTTGGTGGGGTTCTGGCCCAGGGCCCTCATCATATTCCCACACAGTCTGTACAGGATCTTGCCATCACCTGCTTGGTCAAACAGCTGGAAGGCCTTCTTAAATTCTGAAGTCTGGTCCGTGGTGAAGTCAACTGAAGTTGCACATCTTGACTGGTCAGTTCCACGGAACCTTTTCCTGCAGTAATGGCCTTGAGATGATTTTTTAACCTCCAGAAAATGTTTGAATTATGACTTTCAATATTTATCTTGTGTCTTTCTTTTTCTCTTTCTCATTCCAATCTTCTATGCTTATCTTCAAATGTCAACTATTTCCTCTCAAATCTCTATAATCCCTTGCTGAGTTTCATTTTTAGCATTTTCCTCTTTTTACCTTTCATTTATCACAAGGCACTGTTTATCACTTCACTTCCATTATTTTACACTTCCTTTATGTAGAAGATTTTTCCATTATTTTTCTTATTCTTTCCTGAGTTCTCTCACTTCATTTCTAGGTTTTTCTAATTCCAATTTTTGGTGTTCTTTAATATCTTATATCCTTTACTTAATGCTTCTTACCTCATTTTTGCAGAAAGTATAATACAGTATGTGGAGTCCATTTTTTTTTAAAATTTGAAACAGAGTCTCACTCTGTCTATCACCCAGGCTAGAGTGCCATGCCTCATCATAGCTCAAGCATCCTTAAACTCATGGTCTCAAGTGATCCTCCTGCCTCAGCCTCCCAAGTAGCTGGGACTATAGACATGTGCAACCACACTTGGCTAGTTTTTCTATTTTTAGTAGAGACAGGTTCTTGCTCTTGCTCAGGATGGTCTTGAAATCTTGAGCTCAAGTAATCCTCTTGCCTTGACCTCCCAGAGTGCTGGGATCACAGGCATGACTCACCATGCCTGTCCACGTTTCATCTTTTATAGATTTTATTCTGTAACTATTCCCTTTTCCCTCTATATGACCATTATTTGGGATTCAACATCAATATTTTTCTATCACTAAATTTTCTTTTTTAATTTAATGTTTTGTTTGTTTTTAATTTCAGATGAACATGATGGTACAAATGATTAGGTTACAGTGTTTGCATTTGTTGGATAAGGTCCCTGTTGTAATTGTGTCCCACACCCAGGAAGTGTGCCATATATCCTTAGATTTTTTCCCATTAGGTGGGAGCATACCAATCACCCTCCCTCCCCCTGCCTCTCTCTAACTTGAATTAAATTGAGTTTTTCTCTTGTGTGGGTGTGTATTAGTTTATCTACTGGCTTCATGTTAGTATTGAGTACATTGGGTATTTGCTTTTCTATTCTTTTTTTTATTTCTTGAGAAAAGTCTTACTTTGTCACCCTTGGTAGAGTGCTATGGTGTCATAGCTCACAGAAACCTCAAACTCTTGGGCTTGAGCAACCATTGTGCCTCGGTCTTCCAAGTAGCTGGGACTATACGTTTGAACCACTATGCCCAAGTAGTTTTTTCTATTTTTAGCAGAGTGAACTCCTGAGCTCAAGCAATCCACCCACCTTGGCCTCCCAGAGTTTAGGCCACTGCACCCAGCCCTCTGCCTATTTTTAAATGTTCTTATTAGGAAAGAATGATCAATTTTGTCAAATGATTTTTCTGCATCTATTGGGAGGATCACATGGTCTTTATTTTTGCTTCTATTTCTGTAGTGAATTATATTTATGAATCTGTGTGTGTTAAACCAATCTTACATCCCTGGGATAAAGCCTATTTTATTATGATGTATAATTTTTTTTGATGCATAGCTGTAATTGATTTGCAAGTATTTTATTGAGTATTTTTGGATTAGAAATCATTAGTGAAATTGGTCTGTAGTTCTACTTTTTCATTGAGTCCTTACTTGGTTTTTGGTATCAGGGTGATGTTTGCTTCATAGAATGTGTTGGGGGAGGTTCCTTCCTTTTAAATATTTTGGGTTAGGTTCTGCAGTATAGGTACAAGCTCTTCTTTGGAGATTTGATAGAATTTTGGTGTGAAGCTATCTGGTCCAGGGCTTTTTTTGTTGGAAGCATTTTTACTATCTCTTTGATTTCTGTGTTTGACATTGGTTTGTTCATGAGAACTGTTTCTTCCTGGTTAAGTCTAGGGAGGTTGTATGATTCCAGGTATTGGTCCATTCCTTTTACATTATCAAATTTTTGGGCATACAGTTTTTAATACTAGTCAGAGATAATCTCCTGTATCTCATCAGTCCATAAATCATAATCCAAAATAGATCATATCCTAGGACACAAATAAAAGGTGAAGTATTAGAAATTCACCTTTTAGGTGAAGGGCTCCTGTATCTCATCAGCCCATGAATCGTAATCCAAATGGATCTCACTGGGTCTCACTTAAGGCCCTTGTTTCTTTGCTCAGTTTCTGTTTAGAAGATCTGTCCAGTTCTATCAAAGGGGTATTAAAATGTCCAGCTATTATGATCTTGTAGGATATCATATTGTTCAAACCTGTTAGGGTTCATTTCACAAATCTGGGAACATTTAAGTTGGATGCATATATATTTAGAATTGCAATGTCCTCCTGTGTATTGTTCCCTTGACCAGTATATAGTGACCATCTTTGTCTTTCTTTACTTTTGTTGCTTTAAATCTACTTGTATCTGAAAATAAAATTATAATCACTTTCTAATTCTGATTTTCATTCTCCAGAAATATTATTTTCAATCCTTCACCCTGAGTCTTGTTTTGTTCTTTGAGGTTAGGTGTGTTTCCTGGAGAAAGTATATAGATGGCTTGTGCTTTTTTATCCAGCCTGTGCCTCTTTAGTGAGGAATTCAAGCCATTCACATTTATTGATAGAATTGATATATATGGTGGGGTTCTATTTCATCTTATATTGTGATGGTCCATTGCTTAGTTTTATTCCTTGTGCCATTGTGGAAGCTATGTTTTGTCCTTTGGTTTCTGGATGCCTACTTTCCTGGAGGTCCATTATGATGGTCAGAGTGGAAAATGGGTCTGAGTATTTTCTGCAGAACTGGTTTTGTGGCAAATTTCCTCAAGGTTTGCATGTGAGTAAAAGATTGGATTTCTCTATTGAATTTGAAACTTAGTTTAATAGAATACAGAATCCTGGGCTAAAAATCATTTTGTTTAAGAAGGTTAAAGGGAGATGACCACTCTCTTTTGGCTTGGAAAGTTTCAGTTGAAAAGTCCACTCTCATCCTGATGGATATGCTCCTGTAGGTAAATTGGTCCTTACTTTTGGATGCTTGCAAAATTTTCTCTTTAATTTTGAGCTTTCTCAAGTTCATTACAATGAGTTTAGGAGATGCTGTTTGTGTTCAGACAAACTGGGGCTCAATATCCGTCTGAAAGTAGTATGTCAGGATCTTTGGTGATGCTTGGATAATTTTCCTTTATGATGTCCTTTATGATGTAGGGCTTCCATTCCTGTGGGTTGTTCTTCTTCTTCAGGGATACCTGTAATTCATATGTTTAAATGCTTCATGAAGTCCTGTAATTCTCTAAGCTGGTGCTCTGTTTTTATTCTCTTCTGCCTCTTTAAATGCCTAACTTAGCTCAAAAACCTTATCCTCTAGCTCTTAGATCCTTTCTTCTCCATGATCTAATCTGTTATTGATAGTTTCTACTGCATCTTTAAGTTCCCTGAGTGACTCTGTCAATTCCTTAAACTCTGATTTATCTTTCTAATTTCACGATGTCTTCCATTCATTTCTTGTTTGTTTGTTTGTGTTTTTTTGTATTTTGTGTGTGTGTGCTTAAAAATTTTGTTTTTCAGCGGCACCTGTGGCTCAAAAGGGTAGGGTGCCAGCCCCATATACTGGAGGTGGCAGGTTCAAACCCAGCCCCAGCCAAAAATTTCAAAAAAAAATTTGTGGTTTTTCTTTTTTCTTCTGTTTCTTTTCTTTTATTTTCTGTCTTTTTTTAAATATAAAATCATCACTCTGTACATTAATGCAGTCATGGGGTACAGTGTGCTGTTTTAATATACAATTTGAAATATTTTCATCAATCACCAAAATGTGGTTAACATAGCCTTCATGGCATTTTCTTAGTTATTGTGTTAAGACATTTATATTCTACATTTAGTAAGTTTCACCTGTACTCTTGTAAGGTGCACCATGGGTGTAGTCCCCCCAATTACCCTCCCTCAACCCATCATCCCCCCTTCCCTCCCCTCCATTTCCCCTTTCCCCATATTCTTGGGCTATAATTGGGTTATAGCTTTCATATGAAAGCTACAAATTAGTTTCATAGTAGGACTGAGTACACTGGATACTTTTTCTTCCATTCTTGAGATACTAAGAATATGTTCCAGGTCCATCCATGTAAACATGTTAGAGGTAAAGTCTCTATCTTTCTTGAAGGCTACATAATATTCCATGGTGTACATATACCAAATTTATTGATCCATTTGTAGGTCAGTGGGCACTAGGGCTTCTTCCATTACTTAGCAATTATTAATTGGGCTGCAATAAACATTCAGGTACAAATATCTGTTGTAATGTGATTTTCATTCTACTGAGTATATACCCAGTAGAGGAATTGTAGGATCAAATGGCAAGTCAATTTTTAGTTCTCTAAGTGTTCTCCAAACATCTTTCCAAAAAAAACATATTAGTTTGCATTCCCACAAACAATGTAGAAGTGTTCCCTTTTCTCCGCATCCATGCCAATATCTCTGGTTTTGGCATTTTGTGATATGGGCTAATCTTACTGGAGTTAGATGATATCTCAAAGTAGTTTTGATTTGCATTTCTCTGATGATTAAGGATGATGAGCATTTTTTCATAGGTCTGTAGGCCATGTGCCTGTCTTCTTCAGAGAAGTTTCTCTTCAAGTCCCTTGCCCGCCCTGAGATGGGACCACTTATTCTTTTCTTGCTAATACGTTTTAGTTCTCTGTAGATTCTGGTTATTAAACCTTTGTCGGAGACATAACCTGCAAATATCTTCTCCCATTCTGAGGGCTTTCTGGTTGATTTACTTACTGTGTTCTTGGCTGTGCAGAAGCTTTTTAGTTTGATCAGGTCCCAGTAATGTATTTTTGATGTTGCTTCAATTGCCCAAGGGCCCCTCCTCATAAAATATTCGCCCAGGTTGATTTCTTCAAGAGTTTTCCCTGCACTTTCTTCTCATATTTTTATAGTTTCATGTCTTAAGTTTGAATCTTTAATCCAGTTAGAGTCTATCTTAGTTAATGGTGAAAGGTGTGGGTTCAGTTTCAGTCATCTACAGGTCTCCATCCAGTTCATCTAGCACCATTTGTTAACTAGGGAATCTTTTCCCCACTCAATGTTTTTAATTGGCTTGTCAAAGATCACATAATGGTAAGTAGCTGGGTTCATCTCTTGGTTCTCTATTCTGTTCCATACATCTACCTCTCTGTTTTTGTGCCAGTACTATGCTGTTTTTATCACTATAGATTTGTAGTATAGTCTGAGGTCTGGTAGCATAATTCCTCCTGCTTTGTTTTTATTTCTGAGTAATGTCTTGGCTATTCGAGTTTTTTTCTGATTCCATATAAAATGAAGTATTATTTTTTCGAGATCTTTAAAGTATGATAGTGGAGCTTTAATAGGGATTGCATTAAAATTATATATTGCTTGGGTAGTATGGACATTTTAACAATGTTGATTCTTCATAGACATGAGCATGGTATGTTTTTCCATTTGTTAACATTTTCAGCTATTTATTTTCTTAAAGTTTCATAGTTCACTTCATAGAGATCTTTCACATCCTTTGTTAGGTAAATTCCCAAATATTTCATCTTCTTTGGCACTACTGTGAGCAGAATAGAGTCCTTGACTGTTTTTTCTGCTTGACTATTGTTGGTATTTATAAAGGCTACCAATTTATGGCTGTCGATTTTGTAACCTGAGATGCTGCTGTATTCCTTGATTACTTCTAACAGTTTTGTAGTAGAATCCCTGGTATCTTCCAGATATAGAATCATATCATCTGCGAAGAGTGAACGTTTAATCTCTTCTGACCCTATATAGATACCCTTGATCACCTTTTATTCCCTAATTGTGATGGCTAAGACTTCCATTACAATGTTAAAGAGCAATGGAGACAATGGGCAACCTTGCCTGGTTCCTGATATGAGTGGAAATGATTGCAATTGAACTCCATTCAATATGATATTGGCTGTGGGTTTGCTGTAGATGGCCTCTATAAGTTTAAGAAATGTCCCTTCTATACCAATTTTCTTGAGTGTTCTGATCATGAAGGCATGCTGGATATTATGAAAAGCTTTTTATGCATGAATTGAGAAATAATATGGTCTTTCTTTTTTAATTTGTTTATATGATGAATTATATTTATAGATTTACATATGTTGAACCACCCTTGAGACCCTGGGATAAAACCTGCTTGGTCATGGTTTATAATTTGTTTGATGTGTTGCTGGATTCTGTTTGTTAGGATCTTGTTCAATATTTTTGCATCAATAGTCATTACTGATACTGGTCTATAATTTTATTTTCTTGTTGGGCCTTTTCCTGGTTTGGGGATCAAGGTGATGTTTGCTTCATAGAATGTGTTGGGTAAGCTAAGTACTTCTTAGCTTAGTGGTTCCAAGTATTGGTCAATTTCCTTCAGATTTTCATATTTGTGAGAATAAAGTTTCTTCTAATATTCACTAAGGATTTTTTTTAATTTCTGAGGGGATCTGTTGTTATTTCGTCTTTACCATTTTTGATTTATGAAATCAGAGATTTTACTCTTTTTTTCTTGGTTAGGTTGGCCAAAGGTTTATCTATCTTTTGACCTTTTCAAAAAAATCAACTTTTTGATTTATTGATCTGTTGTATAATCCTTTTGTTTTCACTTTCATTTAATTCTGCTCTAATTTTGGTTATTCCTATTCTTCTACTGGGTTTCAGATTGAAGTGTTCTTCCTTTTCCACTTGCTTGAGATGTCCCATTAAGTTGTTAACTTCCTCTCTTCTCATTTTCTTGAAGAAGGCTTGCAGTGCTATAAATTTCCCTCTTAGGACTGCCTTTCTGGTATCCCAGAGGTTCTGGTAACTCGTATCTTCATTATCGTTTTGTTCCAAAAATTTGGTAATTTCCTTCTTGATCTTGTCTCTGACCCACCTATCATTCAGCATAAGGTTATTTAGCTTCCATGTTTTTGTATGAGTCTGCGGATTCCTGTAGTTACTGAGTTCAACTTTTATTCCATGATG
>NW_003852509.1:5481690-5483134 GCF_000181295.1 Otolemur garnettii
CATCATAAATGAAACTCAGTTTAGCTGGATACAGGATCCTGGGTTGAAAGTTATTTTGTTTTAGGAGATTAAAAGTCGATGACCATTCTCTTCTAGCCTGAAAGTTTTCAGCAGAGAGATTTGCAGTCATTCTAATATTCTTCCCCTTGTAGGTTATGGTTTTCTTACATATAGCTGCTTTCAGAATTGTCTCTTCCATATTAAGTATAGTGAAGTTAATTATGATGTGCCTGGGGGATGTCTTGCTTGGGTTGAGTCGTGCTGGGGTTCTGAAACTGTCTGCTATTCGAATTTAAGAATCTTGGCATGTCTGGAAAGTTCTCTTTCATAATTTCATGAAGAAGAGCCTCTGTGCTTTGTGAAGCCACTTCATTGCCTTCAGGGATTCCTATAAGATGAATATTAGTTTTCTTTGAATTATCCCAGAGTTCTCTGAGAGAGTGATCTGTTTTTGATCTCCATTTCTCTTCATCCTTGAGCACTTGGGCATGTTCAGATGCTTTGTCTTCAATGTCAGAGATCCTTTCTTCTGCCTGTTCCATTCTGTTACCAAGGGATTCTACTGTATTCCTCAGATCTTTGAGGGTTGCAAATTCTTGTCTCAATGTGTCAAAGTCTTTGGTCATTTTTGTCTTTGAATTCATTGAATTCCTGAGACAACTTTGAAATGCTCCTTGAATTTCTAATTCCAATTTTGCCTCTATTCTATTAATCTTATTTGCAATCCAAATTCTGAATTTGATTTCTGACATCTCACCCATCTGTTTATGAATGGGATCTTTAATTGTGTCTGCCATATCCTTTCTGGGGAGGTTGATCTACTCTGGTTATTCTGGTTACCAGAGTTTTTCCACTGATTCCACCCCATGATATTATTACACCATTTGGCTAGATGAGCAGATAAGGAGAAGTTAGGTGGGGGGGCTCCAGGAGTAGTGATTAACCAGCCCTTTACCCAAAAGCTGAGACTGGTGTCTGTACCTTTTCCCCTAGAGTTTTGCCAAGGACCTATACGGTGCTATGGCCTGACTTAATTGCTGGTATTTCTCCACAGCTGAGACTTCAACCCAGAATAACTGATTCACTAGGGTAGGACAGAGACCAGCTGAAAACAAGACAGAGCCACTTAGCCCCACCATACCAAGCAGGCCCACAGTTTCTTAGGCCTTCTCAGCAACACATCAAACAAATTATACACCATGACCAAGTAGGTTTTATCCCAGGATCTCAAGGCTGGTTCAACGTATGTAAATCTATGAACGTAATTCCATAATTCATCACATAAACAAATAAAAAATGAAGACCATATGATTCTCTCAGTTGATGCAGAAAAAGCTTTTGATAATATCCAGCATCCTTTCATGATCAGAACACTTAAGAAAATTGGCATAGAAGAGACATTTCTCAAATTGATAGAGGCCATCTACAACAAACCCATAGCCAA
>NW_003852509.1:5485035-5612976 GCF_000181295.1 Otolemur garnettii
TATTCTGTTCCATACATCTACCTCTCTGTTTTTGTGCCAGTACCATGCTGTTTTGATCACTATGGATTTATAGTATAGTCTGAGGTCTGGTAACGTAATTCCTCCTACTTTGTTTTTGTTCCTGAGTAATGTCTTTGCTATTCGAGGTTTTTTCTGATTCCATATAAAATGAAGCATTCTTTTTTATAGATCTTTAAATTATGACAGTGGAGCTTTAATGGGGATTGCATTAAAATTATATATTGCTTTCAGTAGTAGGGACATTTTAACAATGTTGATTCTTCCCAGTCATGAGCATGGTATGTTTTTCCATTTGTTCACATTGTCAGCTATTTCTTTTCTTAAAGTTTCATAGTTCTCTTTATAAAGATCTTTCACGTCCTTTGTTAGGTAAACTCCCAAATATTTCATCTTCTTTGGCACTACTGTGAGCAGGATACAGTCCTTGACTGTTTTTTTCAGCTTGGCTGCTGTTGGTGTATATGAAGGCTACTGATTTATGAGTGTTGATTTTGTAACCTGAGATGCTGCTGTATTCCTTGATTACTTCTAAGAGTTTAGTAGTAGAATCCCTGGTATCTTCTAGATATAGAATCATATCATCTGTGAAGACTGAAAGTTTAATCTCTTCTGATCCTATATGGATACCTTTAATCACTTTTTCTTCCCTGATTGCAATGGCTAAAACTTCCATTACAATGTTAAAGAGCAATGGAGACAATGGGCAACCTTGCCTCGTTCCTGATCTGAGTGGAAATGATTACCAATATGCAATTTTAATGTAATCCCTATTAAAGTTCCTTTGTCATACTTTAATGATCTTGAAGAAATATGTCATTTTATATGGAATCAGAAAAAAACTCAAATAGCCAAGACATTACTCAGAAATAAAAACAAAGAAGGAGAAATCATGCTACCAGACATCAGACTATACTATAAATCCATAGTGATCAAAACAGCATGGTATTGGCACAAAAACAGAGAGGTAGATGTATGGAACAGAATAAAGAACCAAGAGATGAACCCAGCTACTTACTGTTATGTGATCTTTGACAAGCCAATTAAAAACACTGAGTGGGGAAAAGACTCCCTATTTAAAAAATGGTGCTGGATGAACTGGCTGGCGACCTGCAGAAGACTGAAACTGGATCTACACCTTTCACCACTAACTAAGATTGACTCTCACTGGATTAAAGATTTAAACTTAAGAGACGAAACTATAAAACTAGAAGAAAGTGCAGGGGAAACCTTTGAAGAAATTGGCCTGGGCAAAAATTTTATGAAGAGGACCCCTCGGCAATTGAAGCAGCATCAAAAATACACTACTGGGACCTCATCAAACTAAAAAGCTTCTGCACAGCCAAGAACACAGTAAGTAAATCATGTAGACAGCCCTCAGAATGGGAGAAGATATTTGCTGGTTATGTCTCTGACAAAGAGAGATTATTAATTCTTGTATTAATAACCAGAATCCACAGAGAACTCAACATGTTAGCAAGAAGAGAACAAGTGATCCCCTCTCAGGGTGAGCAAGGGACTTGAAGAGAAACTTCTCTGAAGAAGACAGGCACATGGCCTACAGATATATAAAAAAATGCTCATCATCCTTAATCATCAGAGAAATGCAAATCAAAACTACTTTGAGATATCATCTAACTCCAGTAAGATTAGCCCATATCACAAAATCACAAAATCACAGATGCTGGTGTGGTTGTGGAGAAAAGGGAACACTTTTACACTGCTAGTGGCATTGCAAACTAATATATTCCTTTTGGAAAGACATCTGGAGAACACTGAGAGAACTAAAAATAGACTAGCCATTTGATCCTATAATTCCTCTACTAGGTATATATCCAGAAAACCAAAAATCACACTACAATAAAGATATTTGTATTGGAATGTTCATTGCAGCCCAATTCATAATTGCCAAGTCACGGAACAAGCCTAAGAGCCCATTGATCCACGAATGGATCAATAAATTGTGGTATATGTACACCATGAAATACTATGCCACCATTAAGAAAGATGGAGACTTTACCTCCTTCTTGTTTACATGGATGGAGCTGGAAAATATTCTTAGCAAAGTATCTCAAGAATGGAAGAACAAGTATCCAATGTACTCAGCCCTACTATGAAACTAATTTATAGCTTTCATAGGAAAGCTATAACCCAATTTTAGCCCAGGAATATGGGGTGAGAGGAGAGGGAAGGGAGGGTGATTGGTGGGATTACGCCTATGGTTCGTCCTATAAGGGTACATGTGAATCTCTGTAAATGTAGAATATAAATGACTTAACACAATAACTAAGAAAAAGACATGAAGGCGATGTTAACCAGTTGGATGAAACTATTTCAAATTGTATACAGAAACAGTACACTGTACCTCGTGATAGTATTAATGTACATTGCTATGATTTAATAACAAAAAAGAAATAAACAGGAGCAAGACATTTCTTCTGTTGTTTTATTTTGTCATGCAGTCTCAGATGGACAGGAGAGCCTAGAGATGGAAACGTGTCACAGGCTCTGGAGGAGACCCACCAGCAAAAGCAAGGTCTGCGGAAGCACCAGGGCCATGGACATGCTGGGTCTGTGGACGGTGCCCAAGCTTGGTATGCTGACCACGGCAGTGGGCTTCTCCTCAGGAGGAATGTGGGCAACTTCAGGCTCATCTGCCTCTTTCTTCTTCTCATCGATCCAATTGAGAAAATAGGAGACCCTGGCAAAGACGCTGGGGCCGATGGGTGGGGAGCAGGGCATACTCCAGCTGGCCAGCCCCATGAGGAACCAAGTGTTGTTCACCCAGCAGACGAGGGGGCCTCCAGAGTCTCCCTGAGGATGGAGAGGAATGTATTATTCAGGGTGTAGTAGGGAACCTTGTCCTTCTCCAGGACCCTGTGTGGGAAGCCAGGTGTGTACCAGCTGTCTACACTGTCTAAGCACGCTGCTCCCATGAGAGTCACCCGGGAGATTTCAAAACAGGGGTCCTCTTGTATAAAAATTTGAAAGACAGAGCCTGGGATACGTGGTCCACAAAGTTCCCAAGGGGATCCTGGGCAGCCCTCCAGGTTGGTGGCCACTGACCCTGGAGAATACACAGGGTATTCTGCCCTCCAAACCACAGTGGGGTGAAAGTGCTGCCTGCAGTCCTGGGAAGGCAGCACAGTGCCCCCTGGAGGCTTAATCAGCCTGGCTCTGCATTCTACCTGCACCTTTGCTGTTGCCTTACTGGGCTCTCTAGCGTTCCCTCCTTTTCCTGGTTAAGCTTCTTTCTTTCTTTAGAAAATGCCAAGCTGTGGAATATGCTGAAGGGAAAAGAGGTGCAGCTTATGCCCTGCCTGATGGTGGGCTGGGGGTGGGGCTCCTAGGAGAGCCTTGGGGATTAGGACTGCGGCAGGGCTCTATGGCAGAGAGGTCTCTGCCATCAGGGGCAGAGCACCTGCCTTCTACAGGCGGAAAAGGCCCAGGGAAACAAATGCCCTCCTGCCAGCTGTGGAATGAACATGACTGCACAAGCACCGTCTGTGTCCAGGCAGCACCTGGGAGACACCAAGGTGACATATGTACCGGAACACACATTCATGGACATGGTAGGGGTGCAGGGATGCACAGGGAGTGGGAAGAGCCCAGGAAGGGATGCTGTAAGTGAACTAAAACTGGAGGGAGAAGCAGCACCTGACCCTGGCAGCCTCATCAGCCTGGGAGGGCGCACGCAAGATGTTCCACAGAAAGGGCGATGGACCTGGTGCCAGTTCTCAAAGGGTATCTGGGACTGCTGAGGCAGCAACTCATCAGGACATGACTATAGGACAAGGGGTGGCAAAGGCCAGCAGGAATTGGTCAGCATATAAGACCTGCCACATCTGACCCTTTCTTTCCACTTCAGAAAAAATGGAGCAAGTCAAGAGAAGCAGTCTGAGCAGCAGCAGTGAGCTTTCAGTGTGAGGACAAGAAGGCCCCTAAGGCAGAGTGTAGGGGACACACGGGGGCTGCACCACTGCCTGTCAGAGTACCAGGAAAGAACAGGATCTGGGAGGCAAGAGGGGGCAGTGCAGACACCCTGGGGTGAGCCCTGCTGGAAAGGGGCTGGGCGGAAGGAAGGGTGTGGGGAGCAGGGAGGGTGTCTGCAGAGCATTCTAAGATGGGAACCATGGCAGAATGTCCTTGAGCTGTGGGCAACGGCCACAGTGTGGGAACGCTCATGAGAGAAGGTATAAGAAAAGGGAGGGAAGGCTGCAGGAGGCCACCTGGGTACCACAGCTCCTGAGGAGGCCAGGGCCTCTCCACGCTGCACTGCGGCCCTCTGGGCTGTCCATTCACCCTGTGGGTCTCAGTTTTCCCACCATGAAATGGAACAGTTACACAGAGAGGGAGAAGACATTTGTAATAAGGCATAGTATATATCCAATAATGGGCTCACATCAATAAAATATAAAGAGGTCCTATGAGTCAATATGAAAGGAAGAAAACCTCATAGTCAGCTAAAACCTTGCACAGAGACTCCATCAAAGGCAGGACACATATGAAAAATCACTTATCTTCATTAGTCACTCGAGAGATGCAGATTTTAAAAATCACAGGCAATGGTTATAGTGAAAATGGAAGCTGATTTGAAGTATGGGCAGCAATGTGGAGCGAGCTAAGCCCTCGCCCGCTGTGGGGAGGAATGCGAATGGCAACCAGGTTGGAGAGCTGCTCAGAATGTCCACAAGGGACGAGCATGTGGATATCTCATGGCAAACAACTCCCCTACCAGGGGAGTCCCAACTAAAACGGGAACCTATGTTCTCCAAAACACACGCGCCGGGAGATTCACAAGCGGTGCCATATACAATGACCTTCACGGAAATTGCCAAATGCCCCCAACACTAGAGTGGGTAAGTAAGAGTGCCGTGTAACTGCACAGTGGACCTGCACAGTGGACCTGCATACAGAAATAAGAACGAACAGACGACAAAGCGGATGGACGAATCTCACAGACATCACACTGACTGAAGGAAACTAGGCAAAACCTGCATCCTGTGTGATCTCATTCAGAGAAGTCAGTCTAGGGGGAGCCAGTCTAGGGGGAGTGAATGGGGTCTTTGGGGTACTGGATACATGAGTGTGTCCATCTCTAAAGACCCATTGAATGGTCAAATGGTACGCTTATAAATTATGCCCTTTTCCATGTATCCTAGGCTTCAATAGGTTTTTAAAAAAGACACAAAACAGCTAGAAGCGGTAGCTCATGCCTGTAATTCGAGCCCTCTGGGAGGCTGAGGCAGGTGGATTACTTGAGCTGCAGAGTTTAAGACCAACCTGAGCAAGAGCAAGATCTTGTCTCTACTAAAAATAGAAAAACTAGCTGGGCTTAGTGGCACACACCTGTAGTGGCACACACCAAGTAGTCCCAGCTACTTGGGCGGCTGAGGCAAGAGTATTGCTCAAGCCCAAGGTTGCTGTGAGCTAGGCTGATGTCACAGCATTCTACCCAGGACAAAAGAGTGAGACTCTGTCTCAAAAAAAAAAAAAAAAGAAAAGAAAAGAAAAAGAACAAAGGAGTTGTTACAGCCTAAAAATAAAAATAAAGAAACATGTCAACTATAAAACATATTTGATTACCCTCACTTATATACATGGTTATGAGAAGACCCAAGGGAACTGTACAAAAGTATGAGCTGTTACAGACACCTCGCACTTGTTCATAGCATCTTGGTCACACTTACGTTCACAAAGCACACCATGACAGTGGTCTTAGTGTGACAGAGTGAGACTCTGTCTCAAAAAAAAAAAAAAAAGACACAAAGCAAACAGGTGGGATGCACTGGGCTCTTCAGGGGCTTCTATCCTGGTCCTGGCACACCAGGCTGGGTGAGGCTCGGGAAGAGGAGACACTGAGAGAAACAGAATCAGCCCCTGAGAAGAGGGCAGCCTGGCCGCAGGGGCTGAGTGCACTCACCCGGCAGATGGACTTGCTATTTATGAAGTCCCCAGCACACAGCATGTCCTCGCGGATGCCAAAGAGAGTGCCAGAGTCTGGTGGTTGAAAGAAGCCTTCACAGTACTGGCTTTCTATGAGGCCCACCTCTCCCTCCTGCAGCTCTAAGGGCTCAGACAGGAACGCTGCGGGAAGAGGGGTCAGATGGGGGCATGGCTGGACAGAAGCCTTTCCCTCCCCAGCCCAGCACCACTGGAGAGCTTTCCAGAGTACAAGGGGGAGGGAAGGTCATGCAGCGGGAGGGACAGAGGGAAGGCAGTGTGGCAGGGGGCAAAAAGAGAGGCACAGTCACCTCAGGGCCCAAAACAGGTGGGCCTCAGAGCAGGGCGTGGCATTGGGCTGTCCTTCCGAGCACACTAGGACATAGCTGATGGGTCTACTTATGTTTCAGAAACAAGCCCTCGGACTCCTCTTGGGAGGCAGAGCGGAGGTGCTAAGGTGAAGGCCAGGGATGTTTGACTGGTGGGAGAGCAGTGGCGGCATGCCTAGCAGGAACCAGGGGTGCTTGGGCAGGTTGACAAATTAAACATGGCTCTGCAAGAGGCAAGTGGTCTGTGGACACCTGGGTTGTTTACAGATGTCGCTGTAGGTCTGGCTTTGGGTTCTCACATAGGAGCAGTGTTCGGGTGCTGATTCATTCCTGCCCTGCATGCATCTATGAGGGCTGCTGGAGAAGGGCAGACCCCAGGCCTGGGCCAAGCCCAGAAACTGTGGTCAGGGAAGGGCGTGAAGAGGGAAGGACAACTGGAGGTTCCAGCCAGTGACGTTCCCCCCAGGCTCCCACTCCTCCCCTGCCACCTGTTCTGGAGAAGCCTCCCAGGCCTAGTTTCCAGAGAGATGGGGATGCCAGGAGGGTGTTTTCAGAGGGACAGATATTCTAATAACTAGGGTTGTCTGATACCATTCAGCAGTCAGGAGCAGGAGGCTAGCTCTGGCCTGCACAGGAAAAGAAGTCCTGTCCAAAATGTCTCCAATGACTCTACAAATCATGCCAAATCTCCACGCTACTGTTTCCCCACTCAGTATTGTATTTTCCAAAATCAAAAACATTCACTCTCATGCAAAACTTTTTGCTGAGCGTGTCTCCTCTCTCACTCTACTAAAGATGAGCCCAGTGAGCTGGGAGAGTGGGCGAGTCTGAGTTAAGGGGTGAGCAGCAAGGTTTCCAAAGGAAGATGCTTTGGAGTCATAAGCATCTGCTGCAGTCAGGGTGGAGTCTGCACCATCAGAACCAGAGAAGCCTGAATGGCTAGAATAAAAGAGCCCATGTTTCTGATCCTGAAAGTCAGAGATGCCTGGGCTTTCTGAGCCATGAGACAGGGTAGTGAGAAGGGCGGGAGGGATTGCCAGGGCCCCCTGTGCTGCTCACTATCCTCGGTGATCATGCCCCAACCAGTTACATAGCAGGTTGCATTCATGGACACATTTATGTTGGCCGGCGGGAGGCAAGCAGGACGGATGTAGTCGTTGAACTCCACAGACCGATGCAACTGTAGCAGAGTGATATCCCTGGACATGTAGTAGAGCCTGCCAAAGTCTTTGTGGACAAAGAGCTTATTCACTGTCATCTGCCGGCTGTACTCGGTGGGACGGCTTAGCTGGTTGTACCCTAGCAGGATCCGGTAGTCAGATGGGCTTTTGGACCTGTCAGGGAGGCTCCTCTGAGTGTGGGCAGCCAGACCTCACCTTGGGTTTTCCCCTCCCTTCTCAACATTGGCGAGCCCAGCTTCCAGGGTGGGCTTGACCATGCCCACATTCAGGGCTATGTCCTTGGAAGGTTTCTAATGGCTTTCCAAGCAGGTCCCAGAATCAAAGGAGCTGGAAAGAAAAGCTGGGGATGTGTCAGACCGGTGTCTTCGCTGTAGTGGACAAGAGGCTTGGCTCATTCCCAGCTCTGACCAGACCCTCCTAAGCCCCACGGCCTGCAGGGGTTCTCAAAACCCCCATGACCCACCCCTGGTAGTAGGTGCACCACAGGCAGTTGTGAAGTGCATGGAGAAGCACCTGAACGCCTTGTTTCCAGAAGGTGAGTGGCTTTCCTACCCCATCTCCTGCTTATGAGTCCTCCTCCCTCTGTCTGAGTCTGTCTCCCCAAGGCCCCTCTAGCTCCCGTGGGCTCCATGGTGACTCTCCAACATGCTTTCAGGTTGTACCATGGGACTTGGGTTTGTGCCTTGCTTTCCTGACAGAATGAGAAGCTTCAAGGTGAGTCTTGCATCTCCATGTCCCCTGCAGTGGGCTTCCTATGGGGTCTGGCACCTATGGGTGCTGAATAAATGAATGGAACCCAAGGGTATCTCAAAGCTAGCTATGCCACAGCCCTGGCCTTCGGGTTTGGAGTGTCATGTTCTCCCCACTCCCTCTGGGTACTGTAACCCAGGCTTCTGCCCATCTGCCCCACATTTCCCAGAGGCTAATTGCTTCATCCCTCACCTGCTCTGTGGGACAGTGGCACCCACAGCTCCTCCTACACATGCAATTCTCCAGAAGTGCTTGTTAGACACAGAGTCCCAGGACACACCCAGAGAAGAACGTGTCAGAGTGTATGGGTGGTGAGGACCTGGGAAGTCCCCAACAAGTGTTCCCTGACTGGCCTGTGGGAAGCCCTGGCTGAATGGGCAAGATGCCTGTCCGTGAAGGCTCTGGCCATGCTCCCCTGACCCTGGGAAACCTGTGATGAGTGTGTGCCCAGGGACACAACACACTCACTACCATTTACACAGGAGAAACTGAGGGAGGCCCACTGAGATTGCATGGGACCATCTAGAGCTGAGCACGATGCAAAAAGCAAAGTCCACCCTGCGTGGCAGCAGGAATTTATTCCTAATGTTTATGGCAGAGAGAGGACAGACTGGAGGTGGGCACTTTAGAAGTAAAGTCTATTTTCCTATATTTATTAATAACCACAGGTAGAGGGAATTGATTTCTGTTTAACCAGTTAAAAGTACACGCATGTAACTGAGATAGCCACACCATCGTGCAGCTTGACCAGAGTGGGGGTGTGGTGGGGAGGGAGGTACAAGGCCTCTGCTGTTGAGGGGAGGCATAGGTCAGGAGGATAGACTCACCCTGTGAACACGGCAGCATTCCAGGTAGTGGGTGCTGCAGTGTCCACGGCAGAGTCTGCAAAGCAAAGGCTGGGCACCCCACTCCCTTCTCTCCGGTTTACCTTCCCCAGGGAGGGCCAAAAGGAGGGAAGACGCACCTTTGGAAGCAGTGGGCTGCACAGGCGACCCAGGTGCTGTCGATGAGGGCTGCCCCACAGATGTGCCTGCCGTAGAGGAGCAGACTGGCCTGCCATGGCCACCGTCCAGGCTCCGCCTTCTGGCCATGATAGATCTTCCCATGGCTTCCCCCAATGGCTGTGCTCTTCCCACATACTGTGGAGACAACCTCGGCCCTGAGGCTCCTGCATTAGGCACCCAACCCTTGGTGCCCCCAACTGTCTGCATCAACAGACCCAGGGGCCACCTTTCTCACTTCACTGGTGGGAAATCTCCAAGGTCCACATGGCAAAGCTCCCAGTGGATGGGGGGTAGGGAGCAGCCAGCCCGCAGGGCCCCTGGAACCTTGCTTGGCCCAGTTGAGATCCTCCTGGCAAGTGTCAGGGGCCTGGGGGTGGGAAAAGGACACAAAGGGGGACGACCTCACCAGCGGACACGGATGGGGTGGTGGGCTGGGCATGCAGCGGCAGGATGCGCAGGCAGAGCAGCGCGGTGGCCAGTGTGCAGGCCCCCCGCCGACCTTGGCTTGGGTGCCCGGCCCCACTGCCCCCCATCCGGCTGGTCAGCGTCCGTGTTCCCCCAGCGGAGACTGCAGCATAGCGCGTGGCCAACCGCGGAAGGCCCAGAAACCGCCTCTGCTGTGGGGGTGGGGGAGGAGATGCCAGAAGCCGGGTGCCCTGGCCCAGGCCTGGGGAGTGGGGGGCGGCATCCTCCTGGAAGCCTCAGGGCATTGCACCTAAGGCTCCAGGGTCGCAGGTCTGATGCGGGAGACATTAGGGCACCTAAGGTGTGCCCAGAAATAGTCAATGATGGTCAGAGGGCGGTGCTTGCTGAATGTCAGCAGATATTTCCAGCTTGCTTTCCAGCGTCCATCAGAAGCCCTGCCGGCTCATGTGATTAGGTCAGGCCTGCCAAAGACTTGATGTCCCCCATGCCATCCAGCACCACATAGTCACCGCCGTGCTAGCCCACCATATTCACAAGCCCCTCCCACACTGGACGGGAAGGAACCATACAAGGACCCGGCTTTGGGGGTCGTCCTAGCATTCTGCCTGCCATGGCCCAATACTAATTTTCCTCCAAAAGACAAAATATGTTCACTACATCTCAGGTTTCCAAGAGTCTCATTTCATCACAGTATGCACTCAAACTGTGATGAGTTTCACACATCTAAATCTAAATATCATTGTCCCATCAGCTCAAAATCCACAATTTCACCGTTGAAATCCTTTAAACAGGGTGTGCATGAGATTCCCAGCGGTCATCCATTAGGTGCAGCCCTGGTCCTCCCAACCTGTGGGCCTCCGAGACTTCCCAGTCCAATATGCCCAGCACGCTAAGGCTGAACCTCAGGGTAGCAGTTGTAGACACTCCTGTCCCACAGGAGGTGGGCGGAGTGGTAGTAATGAGTTCCTGGTCCTTGACTGTGTATATCCTACTCGGCAAACTCCACTGGGTTTCAAGATCTGGGGAAACATTCTCCTATGGCTCTCAGCTCTGCCCTTGGGAATTTACTTACTGATCCTACTTTTTTATGTCAAGTAGCGCATGTTTGCATCTCATTAATTCTGTCAGCTTGCTTTCTGCAAGTAGACTTTTGAGGGCCTGCTGTACTTGTGGACTTCTTCTATTCCTGTTAGTTTGAGCTGGGAATGTTTCTACAAAGATTAACATCTTAAGAAACTTGTGGTCTTTGTAAGTGGGTCTCACCAGGTTTTGTGTCATTAGACAAGCCACATGCAGGAGGCCTTTCTGAGGTCACCCTTCCTGCACCTTGGCCTCCTGCCAAGATGACAGCCTGGTAGCAGCCATCTCCTATGACTGAGGAGACCTGGGAAGGACCACTGAATCTCTTTGGCTATTCTAACCTTTTGGAGTCTTAGCAGACAGCCCAGCCTCTTGTCTGTGCCATAACTCCAGCAGCCCTCTCTGACTTATATTATCTTTTGATATCTGGGGGGGCTGCGAATTTTCAAAACCATCCAGTTCTGGTTCTTTTTTCTGTAATAATTCTCCCCTCAACTTACCTATTTTCTGTTACATTTTGCTATAAGCAGCAAGAAGAAATGAGATGGCAGAGTTTTGCTTAGAAATCTGCTGCTGTCCACATAGCAAAAGTCTGCAGTTTCTGCCATGACATCATCAGGCCCTCACTCACCTCCATTTCCAAAAAAGTGCTCCTCACTTCCTTCTGGGCCCTATCACCAGCACCTTTAACGTCCAGATTTTTGTCTACAGTCTGTCCAAGGAAATTTAGGCTTTCTCTAAGGTGATTTGAGTTGTCTTTACGATGTATCTCAAAATTCTTTAGCTTCCACTCACTCCCAGTTTCAAAGCCATTGACACATTTTGTGTCTGTTACAGCAGTATCCCATTCCTGGAAACAAACTTCCGACTAGTTTTCTTTTTCTTTTTTCTTTTTTTCATTAAATCATAACAGTATACATTAATACTATCATGGGGTACAGTGTACTGTTTCTCTATACAATTTGAAGTACTTTCATCCAACTGGTTAACATAGCCTTCATGTCTTTTTCTTAGTTATTGTGTTAAGACATTTATGTTCTACATTTAGAGAGATTCACATGTACCCTTATAGGATGAACCATAGGCGTGATCCCGCCAATCACCCTCCCTCCACCCACGCTCCTCTTTCCCCTCCCCTCCCTCTCCCCTCTCCCCATGTTCCTATGAAAGCTATAAATTAGTTTCCTAGTAGGGCTGAGTACATTGGATACTTTTTCTTTCATTCTTGAGATCCTACTAGTTTTCTATTACTATGCAACTGTTAGCACACATTTACTGGCTTGAAACAACCCAAGTTTATTATTGGGTTGTTATTTAGCATTGTCTACTGTGAAGAGCGTGGCATGACTCTGCTTCTCTGTTCTGGGTCTTATATTCAAGGTGTCGGCTGGCTACACACTCACTGGGGGCTCTGGAAAGAATCTGCATTCAGGCTCATTTAGGTTATTGGCTAACTTCAATTCTTTGCAGTTGAATGACTGAGGTGCCCATTTGCTTGCTTGAAGCTACTTTTAACTCCTGGAGGCCACTCACAGCTTCTTTCCATAGCCTTCTTACTCTTTCAGGGGCTAGTGGCAGGACCCTTTTATCCAGTCCTCCTTGGGCTTTAAACCTCTGGACTTCTCTAGTCTGTGACCTTTAGACCTAGATATAAAGGAATCCAAGGATTTTGTGAAGCCTACCAAAGACAACCATCTGTCCTTACGCAGTAATCTTTCTTTCTTAAAGTGCAGTATAACTAAAGTAATCCTGAGAGTGGGCAGGCCATCAACAATCCCTTCCCCTCTCCTGGGGAGGAATTATACAAGGATCAGGGTCATTGAGGGCTGTGTTAGAATTCTGCCTGCCACAGTCTCCTAGAGACAGATTCTGCTAATGCAACACAAAACTCTCATTTAAAAAGTTCAATTTCAGCCCGGCACCTGTAGCTCAGTGGCTAGGGCACCAGCCACTGCACCAGAGCTGGCACGTTCGAATCTAGCCTGGGCCTGCCAAACAACAATGACAACTACAACCAAAAAATAGCTGGGCATTGTGGCAGGTGCCTGTAGTCCCAGCTACTCTGAGGCAAGAGAATCGCGTAAGCCCAAGAGTTTCAGGTTGCTGTGAGTTGTGACGACATGGCACTCTACCAAGGGTGACATAGTGAGACTGTCCGAAAAAAAAAATAAGCTCAATTTCCAGCAAAAGCAGCAGAAAAGCAAATTAGCAATGCTAGAGCACTGTGGAAAAAAATGAGAATAAACATGGGCACAAGATCCTTAAGATGGCACGTGGTACAATGCTTTTGTCTGTAAGTTGTCTACGCTTATCTACCCTTTTAAAAATACTTGATACTCTTATTTTCTCTGAACTTTTTTTTTTTATTTTTCTTTCCTTTTTTCCTTAATTACTTTTTTTTATCATTCTTTAATGTTTTCTTAACCTTGACAGGAACTATTCAAAATCCACAAAGAGCATTTGTAGTTCCTCACAGATATACGTCAATGAAGTTGTAAATTTTTCTGTGGTCATTTACTTCTAAATTAAGAGATAATTATTATGAATTATAGCTGCAATCATAATTACTATATTTTACAGGCAAACTTAAAAACATGACTTTGAATTCATTTGAAGTAACAGAGACTTTCTATCTAAAAGTATTGAAAAGAAATAATTCTGCATACTTAAATCCTCACGAAATTTAAGGTGAAGGCCACACAAAACTGGCTCAGCTATCGCCTCCTCTTCATGAATAGGATTGAAAGAGTAAAAACTGATCAAAGCTCCATCCATGTAAACATGAAGGAGGTAAAGTCTCCATTTTTCTTAATGGCTGCATGGATGGAGCTGGAAAATATTCTTCTTAGCAAAGTATCCCAAGAATGGAAGAAAAAGTATCCAATGTACACAGCCCTACTATGAAATTAATTTATAGCTTTCATAGGAAATTTTAGCCCAGGAACATGGGGAGAGGGGAGAGGGAGGGGTGGGGAAAGAGGAGTGTGGGTGGAGGGAGGGTGATTGGCAGGATCACGCCTATGGTTCATCCTATAAGGGTACATGTGAATCTCTCTAAATGTAGAATATAAATGTCTTAACACAATAACTAAGAAAAAGACATGAAGGCTATGTTAACCAGTTGGATGAAAGTACTTTAAATTGTATAGAGAAATAGTACACTATACCCCATGATAGTATTAATGTACACTGCTATGATTTAATTAAAAAAACTGATCAAAGCAAATATAATCAATCCACACACAATCGTTTGGCATCAACAGTCAGTAGGGAAGGGCAAGTGTATCCTCTGCCTGGCTGTGGTCTAGCCTCAGTTACTGGCACCCTCTGCTCTTCAGGCCAGGGCTAGGTCCCTGGTGTCCTCCATCCTTGGTTCTAATCCCGTTGCTCTGTGGCATGGATGCTCATTAGTTAGAACTTGCCTGTATAGTGTTTTTTGTCCATGCTCTCTGTTTTGCTTCTTGTTTACTCACCAGTATCATTTTGGGAAGTCTACAGATGTTGCAATAATTAGATGCATGGTTCAATTAATTCTGTGTTTCGCAGTCTGTTGTCTGTGCCCCTCTGAAATGTCTTTGTGCATTTCTCCCAGAGCACCGTGAGAGGCTCTCTGGAGTACGTTTCCAGTAGTGTCCTGATTTCACTACATATTTCTAACTTGCTTTCCAGATTCGGCGTACCCTTTCATGACTTTACCAGCACTGCCACCCTACCAGCTCCTCACACCTCATTAGCACTTGCTCTTATCAGCTTTACTATGGTATCTCACTGTCATTTTTATATGCAATTTTGGTTACCAAGGAAGCTGAGCATCTCTCCTGGGTTCCCCACCCATTTGAATCACCCCTTCTGCAAATCACCTATCCTAATTTGTTCATTTTTCTTTGGGGCTTCTTGTCTTTTCTTAAAAAATGAATCTGTCATGGGCAGTGCCTGTGGCTCAAAGGAGTAGGGCGGTGGCCCCATATACCAGAGGTGGCAGATTTAAACCTGGGCCCTGGCCAAAAAATGTAAAAAAAAAAGAATTTGTGAAAACTTCTTATATATCGTAATTTGGAAAATTTCTCAGCTCTAAATATAGTGGCAATTTCCTCTCAGCCTGAGACTTTTAATGGCATAATAGAATTTATACTGGGGGGAGCTGGATACGTATTTCTCTACCTGAAATTCTTGCCTAACAGTACGCCCAACAAGAAGAAATAAAGATAAAAGTAACTAAATAGGCCATAAACAACTTAAAAGGAATATAGTTGACCTTTAAACAATGGGGGAATTAGAGATGCTGGGCCTAGTACAGTCTAAAATCCACATATAACTTTGACTCTCCTAAAACTTGACTACTATTACTATTAATAGTAGCCTATTATTAATAATAGCCTATTATTGACTGGAAGCCTTGCCCAATAACATGAACAGTCAGTTTACACATAGCTTCCATGTTACATGTGTTACATACTGTACCCTTCCAATCAACTAGAGAAAAGAAAATGTTATTAAGAAAATTGTAAGGAAAATATATTTACTACTCATTGAGTAGAAGTGGATTACCATAAAGGTCTTCATCCTGAAGGTTTTCATGTTGCGAAGGCTGAGGAGGAGGAGAGACAGGAGAGGTTGGCCCTGTTGTTTCAGGGGTGGCCGAGGCAGCAGAGAATCCACAGGTGCGGATCCCTGCAGTTCCACCTTATGTTATTCAAGCATCAACTGCATTTCCCAAACTTCATTACAGTGAAGAAATGTCTTCCTTTCCAATAAGTTGTAGAAGTATGAAAGAACAGAACTATTTAGCTATAGTAAATTATAATCAGCTGTAAGTTACAAAAAGAATATGAACAAAGTGAATAGCAAAACACAAAGTGACTAAAAAGAGTGGATCTGGGAACTCCAGTCTCCACCCCTCTACTAAAGAAAGGATTAACTGGCAAAATATATCAGAATCTACTTTCTTTATATTCTAGAGTCTAATAAAAATTTTCAACAACCAGGGGAATAAATAATGAGGAAAGAGGCTGCTAAATTTTGGTAAGAAAATGCTGTAGTCTGACATACCCCCCTTCTATCCCCACCCCCCAGCATGGAGCTGGCCATTTGGGGCGCAGCTTGCTGGTGTTAGAATGTGGACTTTGCTCTCAAAGAATTCCTGGGTGCTTGTGTGTTATGACCTGAGTGGTTGCTCCTTGACACATCAGCTCAGATCTTTTTGTTGCCCACTTTGAAACATTCTCAGGGCTGGAGTAGCCACCTGGGGTGGCATCTGTCAAAAGCATTTAAAGACATATACATGGGTCACTATGAAAATTTTGAGACAGATTGTGTTGTGGTCCATTATTTCACTTCCAACTGTGTCCTTCTCAGTGTTGAGAGCCCTACTGGCCACCGCTCATCTCCAAGGTGGTGCCTGAATGAACTTAGCAAACCTCACAGTACCCGATGGGGACAAGCCCACCCTGAAGGCCCTGGGCTCCCAAGAGGGCTCCCTGGTCACTCAGGCAAGGCTATTGGCCACTGTGAAGGGCGGATGCAGTCTCCGTGCATCTCCACGGCTGACCTTGTCACTCCCGTGAGGAAGCAGTGATGTCTAGAGAAACATCACAGGGGAGCGTACAGAGACTTTATCTAGCATCCTCATCCTCACCCAGCTTACAAGACTGGAAACGTCCAACGTCCATCAGGAAGAAGAGGGTAAGTAAGGGAAGGGGCGACCAGGATGGAAGGCTGTGGAGCAGCTGTTCCATAGAATGAACTAGATCTGTGAATGGCAACAGCATTAGCCAGGAAGGTAGGGCACTGAGTGAAAAACGCAAGCATCAGAATGCAGTGACCTTACCGAACATAGAAATCAATGCTATATATAGTTTGGGGACCAAAATATTTTCAGTGAAAATTCAAAACCAGGAGCAGGAGGTCTACGCGGCACTTCAGGGTGGATGCTGCCCCCAGGAGGAGGGGGAGGGAATAGGCCGGAAGATGGTGACAAAGCTGTAATTGTATGCGAAATATTTTGCTGTATTAAAACTATATATGTGTACATTATATAGTTATATGTGAAATATTTTATATTTAGCTAGATGCAGTACAATACAAAGATGTTATCGTAGATACTATAGAAATACTACGAAAATTTTGAGACGGACTGCAAGTTTCAACTTGTTAGATTTATGAGTGTTGCTGGGAGGGCTTCATTTGTTTCCGACAACACAGATTTTACGTTTCTTGATTTTTGTGTATCACAGAACTTTTGTAATGACCTATCAAAATAATTGGAAGCAAATATGGCAAACTGTGAACATTTGTTAATTCTGGATGGTGGGTTCATGAGCTAATCCCTCTCTGTGTTTCTCAATATGTCAAGTAGCCCACAGTGCCATTAAAGAACAAATCGCTGTAAACTAATTCTGACTGGGAACTAAGCAGTAAAGGACAGAGGAGGTAACGCCACAGGCAGACAGAGAGGAACACCAGTCTGCAGAGGAGGAAAGGGCCAGTCACCCAGAGTAGCAGGTGCCATGAAGGACCCAGCGGCATGGGAGGAGCATCCAGATGGGGCCCAGCTGGGGTGGAATCCATGCACAGTTAGGGCCTGCTCAGCAGAGGAGAGCAACCACCAGGCAGATAGGGCCAGCAGCTGGAATTATGTCAATTACTATCCACACTTTGTGGACCTTTGGAAAGTTTCAGGAGGAGCAGTGGTCAGAAGAGAAATATGAGAGGAAGGAGGGAGAAAGGGAGATAGAGTAAGAGGAAAGAAAGAGAGAGAAAAGGGGGAGAGAGAAAGGGAGGATGGGAAAGAAGGAAAGGGGAAGAGAGAGAAGGGGGAGAGAGAAAGGGACAGACAGAGGGAGAAGGGGCGAGAGAGATTAGTAGGAGCTATGGGAGCTCTCAGAATTAGTTTATCTTTAGCAGTATGTATGACTCAAATTAAAAAAAAAATCCTTGTGGGGCGGCGCCTGTGGCTCAAAGGAATAGGGTACTAGCCCCATATGCTGGAGGTGGCGGGTTCAAACCCACTCCCAGCCAAAAAAAAAAAAAAAAAAAAATCCTTGTGTTTAACCTGGAGATGTGGCCAGCAGTCCAATATTCTTTCATATGGATTAAAAGTCTGCTAATTCTAAAGATCTCAATACGCTCAAGATCTCCAGGATCTCAAGGACAGTTCTGGAGAAGCATCATCTCTCTGATATTCCTAATCAATTCAGGACCCGAGTTCAGAGTAGCATTTTCTTCCCTACAGCTGGCCCGTCATAAATAGGCCCTCCCTCTGCCTCCAGGCCTCATTCTGCGCCTGGATGCCCGCCTTATTCTGGTGAGATGCTGAGTTTGGCCTTGTCACTCTGCAGGTTAAATTGCTTCCCACCCACCTTCCTGCCACAGCCAACATGGCCCCATTCAGTGTCAGGTCCTTCAGAGCCCAGCTCTACTCAAACTGAATCCTTGCCTTGGAAAATTTCAAAATATTACTGTTTATTGAAAATGCACCTTGGTCACCTAAAAGCTCTGATAGAGATGTACAAGATTGTTTTCATAACTGCTAACACGGCATCCATCCTGTAGCCTATGGATCAAGGAACATTTTGGCTTTCAAGTCTTATTATTTAAGAAATACATTTCATAAGGCGATAGCTGCCATAATAGTGATTGCTCTGATGGATCTGGGCAGAGTCAATTGAAACCTTCTGGAAAGGGTCACCATTCCAGATGCCATTAAGAATTTTTACAAATCATGGGAGGAGGCCAAAATATGAATATTCACAGGAGTTTGGGAGAAGTTGGTCCCAACCCTCATGGATGACTCTGAGAAGTTTAAGACTTCAGTAAAGGAAATAACTGCAGAAGTGGTGGAAATAAAAAGAGAAATAGAAGTGGAGTTTGGAGATAAGACTGAATTGGTACATCTCATTTATCTCATGATAAAACTTGACTGGATGAGGAGTTGCTTTTTATGAATGAGCGTAGAAAGTAGTTTCTTGAGATGGAATCTGCTCCTGGTGAAGATGCTGTGAACATCGTTGAAATGGCAATACAGAATTTAGAATGTTACACAAACTTAGTTGATAAAGTAGTGGCAAAGTTTAAGAGGATTGACTCCAATTTTGAGAGAATTTCTACTATGGGCAAAATGCCACCAAACAGCAACACAGGCAACAGAGAAATCTTTCATAAAAGGAAGAGTCAATTAATGTGGCAAACAACATTGTTGTCTTATTTTCTGAAATTTTCCAAACTTCAGCAACCACCACCCTGATTGGTCAGCAGCCATTAACATGCCAGCAAGACCCTCCACCAGCAAAAAATACTAAGACTTAGATGATTGTTGGCTTTTTATAGTAACAATTTCCAAATTAAAGTATGTTGCATTTTTTAGACATAATGCTTTTGCACACTCATTAGTGTAAACATAGCTTTCATATGCAACAAGGAACCAGAAATTCACCTGACACACTTTGTTACAATATTCATTTTACTAGGTGGTCTGGAACCAAACTCATAAAATCTCTGAGGTCTGCTTGTATACAGCAGGTTGCTGAGGTCTATTCTAAGGGTCAGGATACATTTTGCAGAATAAGAGTCATTCGAACTGAGATCTGGCTGAGCTGAAGTGAAGTATAGACAGAGGGTAGCAATGTCCCCAGGC
Source organism: Otolemur garnettii (assembly GCF_000181295.1). NCBI lineage: Eukaryota > Metazoa > Chordata > Mammalia > Primates > Galagidae > Otolemur > Otolemur garnettii. The sequence continues at coordinate 5,504,399 of NW_003852509.1, forward strand.
AGCAAGGGCTGTACATTATGGAGTAGAAGGGAGGTGAGAGTCGGAGCACGGAGGATTAAAAAGGGAGGGAGGGGCAAGAGATAGGCTGCCATAGGTCTTGTGCATTAGGATCAAGATCTTGGTTTTTATTTTAAGAGGAAAGAGAAACCAAGGGGGAGTTTTGTTTACTATCAGGGCAACATGTAGATGTGATGGTGGTGATCAAATGATGACAATGGGGATGGGGATGGTTATGACAATGGTGACAGTAATGACAAGGATAAGGAGGACGGTGGTGGTGAGGGTGATAATGAGATAAGGGTGAGGGTGATGATGAAGATGCATGGACTGAAGCTGGTAGAGATGGTGATGATGGTGAAGAGCCCAGTACTAATGCCAGCGAGGAAGGCAGAGGCGGGAAGACCTTCCAGGAAACAGACGGAGCGAGGACAGAAATAACACAAGGTTTGGAGTGAGACCTGCCTGTGCTCTGAAACTTATTTGCTAAGTGGTCTCGGGGAACTTAATGGACCTCACATGCATCTCGGTTTTATCCTCTGAAGTGTTCTGAGGATGGAAGAAAATGCACTGCAGTCCTGGCACCCACTAGTTGCTGTGTTCTCTGCACTTCACCTCTGCCACACATGCACACACCCAGATGCACCATGACGAGGGCCCAGAGGGTGGAGATGTCTTCCACTCCTGCAGCCTGGTCAGGTGACATGGCCAGTTGCTGAGGGACATTCTATTGCTGCCAGGAGACCAGGAGCCCTCTTTCAATCATCCTCTCTGACCTGATAGTCCTGGCTGCGGCTGCCTATGGAAACAAGTGTGTGATGTGGAGCTCTGGCTGGGGGAATCTCAGCTGCCTCTGCCACTGCTGCTGCCTACACCCTGATCCCCCAGCCTCATTATGATGCCACAGTAAGTAACTCCTGTCCTGCTACCAACTCTAGGGACATAGCAACAGGGACTGTGCATGTGTCAGGAAAGATGGCTTCTTACTGATACTGAATTCTCTCAAAACATGACCTTGGGCAAGATGCTTAACCGATTCGGGATCAGTTTCCCACCTGCAACCTGTCATGCCAGCTTTACAGAGCAGTGTGGCATTTCTGTGCGGCAACGTGCCTGGTGCCCACATGCAGATGGTCTTCATGACAGCACTGAGCATAGTCACCGCTACCTCGCTTCAGGGGGAGGACTTGTGGGTCTGTCTGTTCTAGGCTTTGAACATGTTTACATCAGGACCTCCCACAGCTTTCTAGCTTCCTGGAGGGCAGGGATGTTCCAGCCTCCTTATGCTTTTGAAGTGCCACAAATGGCCAAGATTTGACTTCCAAAGTGATGTTCAGAGTCACCAACCTCTGCTGTGTCCCACCTACTATTAGCACCTACAAGGCCAGCAGGGCTGTCCCAACCATAATGAGTCCAGGCAATGGGACAGAGCAGTTAAAGACTGCAGGGTCACTACCCAGGAAGACCTAGCGCCATAGTCACCACTGGGTGGCCAGCTCTCTGCCCACATCCAAGGCAGTCTGCATTTTTACTGGAAAGGGCAGTCTCCCTTGAGGCACCCAGGAAGTGAGACCCAACTGATGTTCCCTCCGGGGCAGCACCCTCACGGTACTAGAGATTGTTTTATGTATTTTTAAAGTCATAAAATAATCCTCAGCGGAAGACAGGTGCTTTATTACACTCGGCGACTCTTTCATCCTGGGATTACGTCCTTTCAGTTTCCAAGGAGCTGTTGTTTGTCCCAGTCAACCAGCTGTAAGAAGGATTTAGCTCCCAGCCAGCCACATTTGTACCGAGAGGGTATTTAGCCAGTTTTCCTCTTCCAGGGAATCTGCATTCTCAGGCGGCCAGATAGGGCAAGACTGGCAGCCAGGGCCCAGTGAGGTCAATCTCCTGGGCTGGACAGCAGAGAGCCTGCCCCCTCAGCTCTGCGGCATCTGGGTGCCTCCTCAGGGTGCTGGTGCTGAGAGGGGCCCGCGATTCCGGAAGAGAACTGGCAGACTGGCTGGGTCGCCAAAGGCAGGCAGGCCAAGGGGAGGCGTGTTCGGCCTTGGAGCATCACAGAGTCTCTGGAATGGGAGAGGCATTTTTGCAGAACCACCCATAGTCTTCACCATCATCTGCCATCCTGCGCAAACACTGATGCTCCGGCAGACGCTGTAACAGACCCTGGGGGAAGACTCTGGTCTCCAGCCTGCTGTGGGCGTGGTCTCCGGCGGCAGTGGGCGTGGCCCGCGCTGAAGGGGATGTGGGGTACCTGGGCAGAGGAGGGCCTTTGGTCAGCTCTGAATGGAGGAACCACGCTTATTAGAGAAAGGGCCTGGTAGCTGAGAAGAACAAGTCTGGGGCCAAACACCCTGGCGCCTCTGTCCTGGCTCTCCTGGGTTTGTCCTAGGGTAGCTCAGCTCTCTGCTCCCTACCTCCACTGTGTCCCCGATGTGATGTGTGAGGGCAGAGAGTCAGTCTATGGGGCACACTCAGGAAAGTGGCCGCTGGCAGTGAGCATGAGCACCCAAGGGTGACTATTGCAGCCCTCCCAGACAGGGGCGTTGTCATCAGAGGGGCTCAGAGACATAAAGTCATTGGGCCAGGACCCCACAGCTAAGTAGGAGAAGCAGAATCAGATTTTCCCTGAAGTCCATCCACGAGGACACTAAGAGAGAAAGGAGGCAGGCCATGGACAGCCCAGTGGTCTGGGGGCCCATGGTTGAAGGAAGAGGCCAGTTCTGGTGTATCACCAGCTGGTCTTATCCAGGTGGCTTTTGTGTTACGAGGCAACACCTCTCACACCCAGTGTCTGAAATGCCTGCCTCTCTCTGATCCTAAGAATACCCTGCCCAGCCTTAGGAAGGTTCTCACGTGGCTCCCACCTTGTGGAGCAGTCAGCCTGCCAGGGCCAGCAGCAGGTGTCTGGTGGAGTCTCAGGGGTCTGAGCACCCAGAACAGCCCATTCTGCAGTGATGACAAGGGGTCTGTGGGCAGAGGGGACCTGAAGCCACAGAGGACAGTGTGGGTGAGGAGGGCTGAGGTCAGTAGAGCATTACCTTGGATTACACCATGCTAAGTCCTTTACCTCGGGGCCTTTGCAACGTGTCCTTGAGGTCAATATGGGCAGCAACCCTGTGCCACAAATAAAGAAACTGGAGTGTAGAAGGTGACAAAACTTCTAAAAGCCACATAGCCAGCACCTTGGGGAGGGGGAAACTGCTCACCCGAGGCATAGCCCACACCTTGCTGGCCTCCCCTGAGCCCGGCCCCCTGTCTACATCCCTCCAACTCAGTTGTCCTGGCTGCAGTGGCAGGGGATGGGGACACCTTCCACTCCTCTCATCCTGCCTCTGTTTCCCACCACTAGCTCCTGGGTGTCTGCCTGCCAGGCCACCTCCTCCCCAGTGGCAGGGAGGGCCCCACCAGACAGAAAACCCATAAATCAGCTGAGACTTTGAGGCCACAGTGTTCTCCCCATGGATCCCTGTGTGGAAGGGATGTAGGAGACACACACAGGGCCTCCCTGGCCAGGAGGCGGCACCCAGGCTCTGTGATGTGGGAACACACCCAGGCACCTCCAGCTTGACCCCATTTCATAAGCCCTCAGCCAGTTAGAGGCTAGGTTGGGCCCAGAGCCCAGCAAAGCCAGTCTCCAATGGCTGCTCCCTCCCTTCCAGCTGGGCAGCCTGATTTCAATCCAGTGTGGTGAACACTGTCACACAGGTTCAGGGGACATTGAGATGGGAGACACTCTGGAGAAGTCAGTGACTATGGAATGGTGGCAGTGGGATCTATAACGTGTACCCACACAGGTGCAACAGCACAGCCACAGACACAGAAGGCCAGGTGTAAGGTGAATTTCACATTGCTGGTTTTATCTTTGTTAAACAGTCTTTCCTCAGGCTCACCCTAGCCTGGTGTCTTTCCAGAGACGAGTGGCACCCTCAGGACCCTGTGAGGGAGATCAAAACTCTGGGCAGTTGCAGAACCAACTACCTGTGACAAAACGGACCACTCTTGCTGGGACACATGGAGGGCAAGCTGGCACCCTACCCTCTGGTTCCTACAGCCTGGCCAGCCCCAGTCCAGCTTGTCAGCAATACACCCTCCATGTCCCAGGCAGCCAGCAACACCTCCCTGGACCTTGGAGACCTCCGATGGCCCAGCTCTTTGCTGCTCTGGCTCAGCCTTCCCTCGAGCCTGCTGACTGTGGCCACACTAGCCCTGAGCCCTCTGCTGCTAGTGACCATCCTGCGGAGTCAACAGCTGCGGCAGGACCCCCACTACCTGCTGCTGGCCAATACCCTGCTCTCAGACCTGGCCTACCTTCTCTTCCACACATTCATCTCCTCCAGCAACCTGAGCAGCTGGGAGCCAGGCCGCATTGCTTGTGGCATTCTCACAGATGCTGTCTTTGCTTCCTGCGTCAGCACCATCCTGTCCCTCACGGCCATGGTGCTGCACACCTACCTGGCAGTTGCTCATCCTCTGCGCTACCTCTCCATCGTGTCATGTGGGGCTGTGCGGAAGACGGTGGCCCTCATCTGGCTGGTGGCTTTCTCCTTCCCCACGTTTCTCCTTTGGTTCAGCAAGCGGCAGGATGCCCAGCTCGGGGAGCAAGGGGCCTCGTGCATCCTGCCGCTGAGCCTAGGCACCGGGGGCCGTGCCTCTCTGGTCCTCGTCACCCACATTTCCATCCTGTGCCTGCTCTTCCTCTGCACGGCCCTCATTGCCTACTGCTTCTGGAAGATCTATGCGGAAGCCAGGACATCCGGCATCTGCACGAAGGGCTACTCCCGGGCCAGGGGCACCCTGCTCATGCACTCGGTGCTCATCTCACTCTATGTGAGCGCAGGGGTGATGTTCTCCCTGGACACTGTGCTGACCAAGTACCACCACATTGGCACCAAGACTCACGCATGGCTCCTGGCAGCCAACGGCGAGGTGCTCATGATGCTTCCCCGTGCCATGCTCCCCTACCTGTACGCGCTCCGCTACCAGCAGCTGCTGGGGCTGCTCAGGGGCCTCTTCTCAGCCAAGAGGCACAAGACCATCTTCACCATGTCTCAGAACTGCCAAGTACACAGCTGGGCAGGCCGAGGTTAAAAGTTACACCTTGAATGTATCAGCATCCAATTAGGGCTCACTCCTCAGAACATGGAATATAATTGTGGAACAGGAACTTTAAGAGCACCCGAACAGGTGGTTTTTACCATTTCAACAGCTTTTGAGTAGAGAAAGCTCTCTTCTAGTGACACTGAAATTCTACTTAGAAATGGAAGGAAGTAAAGGCCACCCAGTAGGCCTTGGATCTAAGTGAAGCTTTGGTCTGCACCTCCAAGTGGCTCCCTCCACACCTTCCTCTGCCCCTGGGGGAGCCTAACAGCTGACAAGCACACAGAAACTGCTACTATGGGACACAGGAGGTGAGGCTCATTTGGGCATCTGCTCAGGATATGGGAGGGAGGAAAGGAAGGCAGGGCCCACCTACAGTGGAGTGTCATGGAGGGGCCACAATAAAGCTGGATCCCCAAAGGTTACACTCCTAGAATAAAGATCAATGATAACTAATCCCTAGAAAGGAGCAGCAAGGAACTAGCTTGCCTGGATATTGGTGCTCTGCAGAAGAGGAAGAAATTCCTTGAGAATTCTTAAATAGAAGCCACCCTTTAGACAGGATTAGAGTTAGCTTTCAAACGATTTTAGTGGTCCAAAAACCTCACTCTAATTGGTATGGGAGATCTGAGCTTTTAACTCAGGCCTCAGAGAATTTCTACAGTCAGAGACCTCAAAGAAACTCACAAAATCACACAAGGAAAGAAGACACCATGAATGAGAAGAAGAAGGAACAGGAAGACGGTAGTATCATACCACAGCCCCGTGGGTTAATATAAAAATGTTCAACATGCTTGTAGGACATGAAAAATGACGTGAAAATATAAGCAAGGAACGTAATTTATAAACAACCAAGAATATTTAAAAAGAACTAAACAAAACATCCAGGAAAAAAATAAGAATTATAAAGGATGAGTTGAATTTAATAAGAATTATAGAGCATGTTAGACCAAAGGTGGAGAGAATATTTGCTAAGTAGGAGTTAGACACGGATATATTAACTAAAATGCAGCCCAGAGGGACAGAGAGATGAAGAGACACTGATGTTAGAGAGGAAAAGACTAACACATATCTAATTTGGGAGTAGAACACAGGAAATGTGGAAGGGGAATTTATGAAGAGACAGTAGTAGATAACCTTTCAGAAATGCTGAACTATCAAACTTCAGGTCCAAACAGGCACAAATAAGATAAATGACAAATAATCCACCGGAAGCACATCGTGTAAAACTGCCAAAACCCAACCACATACAAAGACAAGCTCTTTAAAATAGGCAGAGATAAAAAAAGAAAAAAAAAAATAGGCAGAGATAAAGGACACAGGAACGGTAGGTAAGCTGACAACGGACTTCCCCCAACTAGAATAATGCCATCCACATGCTATGAGAAAGAACCATCAATCCAGAATTTTATAAACAGTAATATAATCCCTCCAGACTAAGGACCTCGACTGATAGAAGACAAAAGCAGAAAGGCAATATTCGTAACACCATTAGGAAACTTTAAAGGATGTATTTGTAGCAGAAGGAAGATTATAGAAGGTTCAGAAATGTATGACGAAATGGTGAGAAAAACACTGGAAATTCTGTATGTAAATGGAAATAATTATTGTCTAAATGCCTGTATAAGAGCAATGAAAATATATAATTTGGGGGCTTAAAAAAGTACTGGACTACAGTAGTATATGCATTGGAGGGGTGTGATTGCACTTAGAGCATTCTGAAGTTTGAGTAAAATCCTAAGGCTTTGCTAGACATGCATGTTAAAATAAGACAACCATTAACAGACAGACAAAAAGATAACTCTTTAGATAAACTAAGGAAAAAATTTAATGAGTAAGAGGGAAAAAAATCATCCAAAAGAGGCAAAAAAGGGGGGAAAATCTATAGAAAAGTCAGGATACATAGAAAGCATAAAATAACATGATAGAATCTAAACAAATTTAAAGGTACTAAAGCAATAAATTTAAATGGACTAAAATTTGATGGTGGGAACACAAATACTGTGAATTTTCTTTTAAATCAGATAGACATCATTTATAAAAGATTAGCCTAAATAAATGACAGAGAATAGTTAGAAGTAAAAAAAAAAAATTGGAAGTATAGAAAAAGATACAGAAAGCAAACACTCACTAAATAAAAGTTGATAGGGGAGAAAAAGTAGACTTTGAAGCAAAAAATGTATTACTAAAGCCCACAGATTCACTACACACTGACATAAGGTCTAATTTATCAAAGCAGAAGAAATTAACACACATAAGAAGAGAATGAACATTTATAAAGCAAAAATTGACAACACTTTGAGGAGAAATGAACAAATCAATCTTCGTAGAGAAGAATTTTAAGAACTTTCTCTTCCTAATTGATAGATGAAACAGACAAAATAAATAAGGACATAAAATTTTGAATAACACAATTGACAAGCTGTACAAATTTAAAATATGGCACTTGACAATTGGAGAATACATCGTGCGGCTGGCCTTAAGTTTACATGTTTGAATTGTATGGCTCCACATACACATTGATTTTCTTCCATTTCTGCCACAATTGAGACAGCAAAATGAATCCTTTCTCTTCCTCCTCCTCCTCTTCAGCCTGCTCAATGCGTCCTCAAGACAACTAGGATGAAAACATTTATAATGATCCACATCTACTTAATGAACAGTAAATATATTTTCTCTTCCTTACTATTTTCTTAATAACATGTTCTTTTATCTAGCTTACTTTATTATAAGAATATAGTATATAATGTATATAAATGTTAATGAACTGTTTTACGTTATTGATAAGGCTTCTGGTCAATAGCAGGTTATTAGTAGTTAAGATTTGGGGAGTAGGATTAGCCCACATCACAAAATCCCCAAACCAGAGATGCTGGCATGGATGTGGAGAAAGGGGAACACTTCTACACGGCTTGTGGGAATGTAAACTAATACATCCCTTTTGGAAAGATGTTTGGAGAACACTTAGAGAACTTAAAATAGACCTGCCATTTGATCCTGCAATTCCTCTACTAGGTACATATCCAGAAGACCAAAAATCACATTACAACAAAGATATTTGTACCAGAATGTTTATTGCAGCCCAATTCATAATTGCTAAATCATGGAAGAAGCCCAAGTGTCCATCATTCCACGAATGGATCAATAAATTCCATGGACACCATGGAATATTATGCAACCTTAAAGAAAGATGGAGACTTTACCTCCTTTATGTTTACATGGATGGAGCTGGAACATATTCTTCTTAGCAAAGTATCTCAAGAAGGGAAGAAAAAGTATCCAGTGTACTCAGCCCTACTATGAAACTAATTTACAGCTTTCATACAATAGCTATAGCCCAATTATAGCCCAAGAATATGGGAACGGGGGAGAGGGAGTGGAGGGGAGGGGGGAGGATGAGTGGAGGAAGGGTGATTGGTGGGACCACACCTATGTCCATCTTACAAGGGTACATGTGAATCTTTCTAGATGTAGAATATAAATGTCTTAACATAATAACTAAGAAAATGCCATGAAGGCTATGCTAACCAGTTTGGTGAAAATATTTCAAATTGTATATAAAACCAGCACTCTGTACCCCATGACTGCATTAATGTACACAGCTATGATTTAATAAAAGAAAACATTTTGGGGAAGTCAAAAGTTATACTTGGATTTTTTTTTTCTGGGCAGCCCCTCTAACCCTTCCATTGTTCAAGGGTCAACTGCATGCATAAGTGTGCCTGAAATTATTAAGAAAATTGACTACATGTTATTCCGTGAAGGAAGCCTAAATAAATTTCAAGAAACTGATTTCTATGCAGACCACATTATCTGAGTTTAGTGAAATTTAAGTTAGAAATAAATCACAGAGATAATTTTAAAAATGCTTATAAATAAAAAAAAAAACTCACTCCTAAGAAATTCACAAAGACTAATTAATTAAAAGTGCAAATCAAAAAACATTTAGAATCAAATGATAATAAATTAGATGCAATTGAGTTAAGCACTCTGTAAAGGGAGGGTGGGCCCAAGGCCTGACAAGGGCCCTTGCAGGGGGACTGAAAGAGAGATATGACGAGGACGGCAGCCAGGTCTGAAACAGGAGGGACAGGACAGTTGCTGCCTTGCTGATGAGGGACAGAGGAATGAGAAGGGGCCACACAGTCCAGGAATGCCACGGCCTGGAGAAGCTAGGAGTGACAAGGAGCCGGATTGTCTCCTCAATCCTCCAGAAGGAACAAAGTCTGGCCAACACCTTCACTTTCACTCAGTAAGGCCCAATTGTTACTTCCGATCTCCAGAACTATAAGATAATAAATTTGTGTTGTTTTAAACCACCAAGTTTTTGGCAATTTGTTATAGCAGCAACAAGAAACTAATACAGTGGCTTTGGTTTGGACTTTCTTCTCTGCTCCCCACCAACAGTCACTGCCACCAACAGGTTCACAGGCAATGGCAGGTTTTCAAGAGCAGACCAATACCCCTGCCGCATTCTGCCAGGCAGAGCGCCCCACGGCACCAGGTTCACGAGAGGGAACGATAGACTCTACCTCTCTAGGGGTACAGTTCCAAAGTCACACTGCAAGAGAGAAGGATAGGGGGAAGGGGAATACTGGGGCTATTGTAGCAATCTGCAACCACTTTGGAAAACGTTCGCTGAAGATGTCCTTACTTCAGCAATTACAATCCAACTTATACTCCCTAGAGCAGTGATTTTCAAGTGTATGCTGTGAGAGGATCTTAGGTGTGCTGCAAAATTTTTTAAAAATAATTAATTAAATTATTTTGAAAAGAAGTTCAATGCACAGTAAGTATATTCTTTCTTTCACTCTTCTTTGTTTGATCAACATAATTTAAGTGTGCCATGGAAGTTTAACTGTAGGGTCAAGTGTGCTATGAGATAAAAAAGGTCGAAAAACACTGCCCTACATAAACACACATCATGCCCCCCATGTCCACAGAAGCATTATCAGCCAAAGATGGGAGACAACCCAAACGTCCATCAGTGAGGGAGGGTGTGTGCAGTGGAGTACAGCATGGAGAGAGAACGCACCGCCACACACATACATGTCGTTGCTGGGAAAGTCGGGTCACAGAGGAATTCACACTTTCTAGTTTCATTAATATAAAAGGCAAAGAGGGATGTTAAACATGTAGTTCAGTAATATTTTACATGTTTGGTGCTGTGAATTGAACTGTCCCCTCCCACCCCAAAATTCATATATTGAAACCCTATCACTCAACGTGACTGTATTTGCAGACAGAGACTTTAGGAGGTAATTAAGTAAACTGAGGTCATCAGGATGGGGTCCTTCTTAATTTGAGGGGACTGGTGGCCTTAGAAGAAGAGAGAAGTTTCTCTTTCTACCTCATGAGGACACAGTGGTCGGGAGGAGAGCCCTCACAGCAGGCGGTGCTGCCCGTACCCTGACCTCAGACCCCCAGGCTCCAGAGCTGAGTTACGCATTTCTGCTATGTCAGCTGCCCAGCCTGTCGGATCTGGGTATGACAGGATAGGCTGACTAACACAAAAGATGGAGAGAGAGAGAGAGAGAGAACGATTAACACAACATTCAGCTAATGGTTCTTACCCATATTTTGCCACATAAAATGAACTCCTGTGTATAATGCACACCCACATTTTTCCCCCAAACTTTAAGGAAAGTGCCCCTCTAAAAAGTGGCTGGCTCTCAGACAGGAGAGACACATCTGGGGAGGGCTAACCTCAGCTCCTCTGGTAAACACGCAGATTGCACCACCTTCCCTCTGTGAAGCCTCTGTGTGCCTCTCTCCTAGGAGCCCGTCCCTCCTTGCCTTGTCGGGGACCATGACTGAGATGGCCATGAACATGGCCAGTGGTGTGGGAGCTTCTGAGGCCCGCTCAGCCCATGGGCAGCCAGGAGAGTCCCTGGGGCCTGTGCAGGGATCCTGGACCCTTTCTACATGGCTGGGCCTCTGGCCTTGGCCCTCACCCTGTACATGTGTGGGCCCCATCACCAACCTGCCACCACCCCCTTCCCTGATTGTGGCGCTCAGTGGAGGCGACTCCCACCAGATCCTGGATCCTCCTAGACTGGAACCCCATGCACCCAGTGGGCCCCGGCACAGGACATGCCAGCCCTGGGATGAGCATGCTCCCCTGCTTCTCAGCTGTTCTACTTATTATAATGTACATCCTTATTTTTCCCTTAAAAATTTGGGCAAAAAAGTATGCATTATACAAGGCAAAATGCAGTACTGTGTGGGAGGAAGGAGCATGTGATGGGGAGTTCTGACTGAGGGTTTGTTAGGCAGGGTGGCAGGTACACAGTGTTTGTTCTATTTAGAACTTAAGGAATAAAGAATTATACACACTGTTCAATGCACAATGTGTTTCAAATGAAAGAATTAGTAAATGACACCCCCTCTGCCCTGGATGCAGAGACCAGGAGGGAAGGAAGAGTCCTGGGTCCCCTATCTGTTTACTAAAGAGTCAGCTGCTGGTTCCTGACCATGTGCCCTGCTAGCCTTAGGGGCCAGCATCCTGCTGTGTGTTTGGGAGCACTGTACTCACCTCTCAGCTGGTCAGGAGTGAGCTCAGGCCACTCCCAGGAACATTTCTTGGATGAACATGTAGCATAAGTCATCCATCCAAAGAAGGAAAGGCTTGGATGCTAGTACAAGCCTTCTTGGACATGTGAGGACTCATGGCCCATGGTAGCCATCTGTGGCCACTAGGAGAGCAGAGTTCTAAGCTCTCCTGGTATGTTTTTGGTCTAGAGCAGTGGTTCTCAACCTTCCTAATGCCACACCCTTTAATACAGTTCCTCATGTTGTGATGGCCCCCAACTATAAAATTATTTTTGTTGCTACTTCACAATTATAATTATGCTACTGTTATGAATCAGAATGTAAATATCTGATATGCAGGATATATTTAGGCGACCCCTGTGAAAGGATCATTGACCCCCCCCAAAGGGGTCACGACCTACAGGTTAAGAACCGCTGGTCTAGAGTGACCAGACCCTGCCCTCCCTTCTGTTGTGGCTGGTCCTACCAGCAGTGGGCACATGACTCAGGTACGGGCCAGCGAGAGGCCCATGGCCCAGACCTGGAATCAGGAGCCAGTGACACAAGAGCGGGGGGTGGCTGGGTGATCACTGCAGCACCACCTCCTGGGCAGCAGAGACCATCTGCACCCACCTGCGTGAACAGCATTGTGGCAGCTCCAACCCTACCCAGGCACTCAGTCCACTTTCTTTCTAGTCAAACCAGCTAGGATATGACTCTGGTGCTGTGATTAAGAATGTGCATTTATACAGAATTTGGTCCCAGGAAGCAGAGTCATTAAAAGTTATGGGTTAAAAAAATAGTAATAGAACTCACAGGAGGCCCTGTTCTGAAAGGTTGTGATTATAAACAGGACAATTCTCCCTAGCAATTTATAAATTTAACACAATCACAGTCAAGGCTTGCGGCAATGTTGCTCTTACAATGAATTAAATTAACAAGAACAACCAGGAATATTCTGAAAAAGATGAGTCATGAGTAGGCATCAGCCCAACCAGATCCAGAAGGCAACGTGGTGCTGGCACAGGGACAGTCAGACCCACAGAACAAGAAATAGTTCTAAGACAGATGGCAGCAGGTACTGACCCATCATCTCTCAGCAACAACCCACCTCTGTGTCACAATTTGTGATGCTGGGGCTGGGGCTGGGGCTGAGCAAATGCTCCTTGATCTGCTGCATTCCTGACAGGCTCTGCCAAAAAGGTCACTATAAACAAGTGGAGGGCACACGGAGTGACAAGATGCTGGGCCTTCCTGTTTTGCTCCCTGTTCTGTCTGTATCAAATGACGGCAGCCCTTCACCCAGCAGGAACAGCTGGCTCCACTTCCCACCATTCCAGATCTTCTTATTGAGGCAGCATCTATCTGCCTACAGTGTCCCTCCCTCAGGGGTCAGAGTTCCAGTGACATGAAGCCCTTCTCTGAGCCTCTGGGTCCTGGTAACCCCAACCTCCTCCCTTTTCGATAGTCCCTGGGGGAAGAGCTGATTCCTCAAGGTATTATCTCTGTGTTACTCTCTCAAGCTCCCCAACCTGCCTAAACATGTTCGAACAATCCCCTATGTTCAATTCTTCCTATTAAAATAATTAGTGTGGTTTTGTTCTTCTGATATAATTAGAGATACAAGTATGACAGATAGACACATAGATAGTAAAATCACTGCCCATCTCAGTGAGAAGTGACAGATTACGAGGTCAGACAATTAAGTTCACGAATTCATCCTAGAAAAAGTGCTCCATGCCTCATTACCTAATATCGCTATGATCACCAAATGGCCAAGGGAAAAGTACTTTGAAGGTGACTAGAGTGATATTCAGCAATGAAGTAAGTAGCACTTTTTTAGGATGAGTTTGCAAAGTTAATTGTCAACCTTGTGTTCAGCCCGTCATCTTAGGGCAGCTTGAAGGCCATCAGATACAGACAAATTCTAGCTTAATCAAACATTTAAACATAAACATAAAGTCATACACGGTAGAATTTGTTCCATTCTCACATCATGGAAGGCTTTTATAAATAGAACCCAGAAGTGTTACAAGGAAATTATTAATTAATTTTTCTGCATAAAATTACAGAATTATATAGAAGGGAAAAATACCATAAGTAAAAAGATAAATCAAACATTGTGACAAAATATTTGCTACTAATACCCCAAAAGGCTAATATCCTTCAAATATAAAGTCAGTAAGTTTAAGACAAATAACCCAATTAAAAATTGTCAAAGAACACGCCCACAGTCCACATATAAGGAAATAGTCATGGCTCGTTAACATGTGAAAAGGTGATCCATCTCACTCATATAACGGAGATGTAAAATAAAACCACGGTGAGATGCCATTTCTCACTTCTTGGTTTGGTAAGAAGTTAGCCAATTAATAACACCTTCTGTTGGCAAGAGTATGATAAACCTGCCTGGAATGCAAAGTAGAAAAGGGAGGTGATTAATGTCATCTGAAGCCCTGGAACCAGATACAACGGTAGGGATTGTAGTTTTTGTTTCAATTCTCTTCAGAGATGATGGGTTTCCATTGCCCATATGGGGCCATGTGGCTTACTGGCCTGGTTTCTTCACCCTCAGGTAGGAAGTGAGGATGGCTGGACAGCTGGATCACACAACACCAGCCGGGTGGTTCCAGGGTGGGCTGCAGAGACACAGCTTCCCTAACTTCCACCACTCTCAGGGCTCTTGGCCACCCACTAGTCCTTAGCCACAGGACAGCAGGTGGACATCAGGCAGTTCTATGAGGGACTGGGGAGCCATCTACACAAAGCCTGCACAACCTGGCAATATGGAGGTGTTAATGCTTTTTGGACATTAACCTTAAGTCAGCAGACCAATTCTCCCTTGAGACACAGTTGTTCATAGGTCTTTCAGAAAACAGTTATGGAGGCCTAGACTAAGCCACACACTCCCTCCACACAGGGGCAGGGCCAGCACCCTCCCCTTCACCCTACTCTCCTTGTCCTTTGTTCCTGCTTTCCAGGGAACAAACTGTTCAAAACACATATATTTTGTCTTGGGCTCTCTTTTCTTAGGACCCCTGGGTGACCACAGAGGAAGAGAGGAAAATACCATTATCTGGAGAGTCCAAGTATGCAACTTGTTTGGCCTCAGGAACAGAAAACATCTGAGGAGAAAGTGAAACTAATCTCTGGAAATGTGATTGCACACACAGACAACAACTTCTGTGTGTAGTAAGTTGTCTGTGTAAGGTGACACTCCAGGAGAAAGGCCATGCTGCACGCCCTCAGCGAAAACTCCAGTTCCATCCTGTCCCACATCTTTCTCACACTCTCTCTCAACCCCAGCCTCTCGAGCTCTTCCCACACTTCTTCCAGGACATTCCCCTGAGCCCTGCAGCCAGCCCCTGGCCTGGAGCCCACAGGCAAACAAGGAACACTGCTCGCACTGCCTCTCCATAGATAAGCTTGTCTCCAAAACTACCCTGAGTTCCTTGGAAGGGCACTGTGCCCCTAACCGGGGAGCTACCTTAGCACAGGGATTACCTGGTCCATCCCTTCATCCTGAGGCCCAACTCCTGAATGCTTCCCCTCCAGGGGCCCAGCTGGGAGCCTGCAGGGAGCAAAGTCCAGAAGTTCAGGCATAGCAGGCAGGAGGCCAGGCCATAGGAAGCAACCCCACAGGTGGGACAACCTGCACGTACCACCACCTGTAAACCTATCAGCACAGGGCAGGGGGTCCCACCTGCCTCAGCTTGGTGGCAGGGACCCAGTACTTTTCCCCAGGAAAAGGTCTTTTCTTGGCAGGCACAGAGAAGGGAGAGAGGGTACCACCCTTGGCTTGCTCCTGGGGCAATCTGACAACCCTGACAACCACTCAGAACTGTGCCCGTCACCAGCAATCTGTAGGCAGCAGCTGGTTGATGAACTGATCAAACACAGGGGAGAGATAAGAGGAGAGATAAGAGGTGTCTAGGATTATCTCAGAGGTGCTGAGGCTGGCAGGGGTCAGAGGACACTTGAAAACAGTTACCTGCTCTTACAGATCTGAGAGGAACAGAGCATTTGCTGAAGGAGCTACAATGCTCATGTTCTTCTATTCTGCCATCTCACCTCCAACGTGCAGTGGCCTTGGAGCTGGGCTATCCAACTGCTTTTCACAGCCTAGACCCTGATGCCTAGAGTCAGCCTCCTGCCTGTCAGCTGGGGCTTACTCCTTACCATTAGGTGGGGGCAGAAAAGCCTTGCTAGGTGGCTGTGGGGCTCCTGCTATCTGTTCTACTGGGCTGAAGAGGTTCGTACATTCCTGGATGGTCACATAAAGACCTGGCAGGTGATGCCAGGTGGGGACTAAGGACAAGCTCAGACCCCTTGACATCTGAGACCTTGACCCCAGCCCTTACCCATGGGGCAGCAGAATGTGCTGGGGGCCAGAGGTGCATTTTTAGCCTCTCTCAGTGGACATCTCTGTGCTCACAGGGAACAGAGATCAGGAAAGGCAGGAAGTTCTCCAAGGGGAAGGAAGAGACACACTCTTAATTTAAGGAGCTGATTGAATGCTTACATTTATTTCTGTGTGCTTCAAAAGTTATGAACCCATAAGGAAAAAAGAGAACGAGAGAGAGAGAGAGAAGACAACAGGGGGAGATGTCACAGCATGCTGATGGCAGAGGGCTGGCTCAGCAGACCAAACTCCTCAGCAAGGCTGGGTGCAGGAGCACAGGTTTCCCTGAGTAGAGTGCAGGCCTAATGACAGAGAGGGCTGAGGGCTGCCCTATCAGGCTGCCAGGAACCAGAGAGCCTGAGGGCTCTTCTTTGGAGAGAATGTATATGTGCAGACACTGGGAACTGGCCTGGGAGTGGCCACTCCACTTCTGGTGCCTCACCTAAAAAATTATAGGCCAGGCACAATGGCTCCCTTCTGTAATCCTAGCACTCTGGGAGGCCAAGGTGGGTGGATTGCTTGAGCTCAGGAGTTCGAGACTGGCCTGAGCAAGAGCAAGATCCCATCTCTACTAAAAATAGAAAATAATTAGCCAAGCATTGTGGCAGGAGCCTATAATCCCAGATTCTTGGGAGGCTGAGGCAAGAGGAACTCTTAAGCCCAAAAGTTTTAGGTTGCTGAGAGCTATAATGTCATGGCACTCTACCCAGGTCAACAGAGTGAGACTCTGTCTCAAAAAAAAAAGATACAGAAATAAAAATTTATGACAAGAGAAAATAAAAGTTCAAATAGTATAGGAAGACAAATTTGAGAAAATAATAAAATTAAGGGATCAATTAGTAAGTCCAACTATAAATACTAGAAGTTCCAGAAGGAGAGAAAAGAACTATCATTACAGCTCAAGAAAATTTTAGAAGTTAGATTTAAAGAAGCCACCGAGTGTTCAGTAAATTAAATTAAGACAAAGCCCACAGAATTATTTTATAACATTTCAAAACAACAGGAATAATGCTAAAAGCTTCCCGAAAGAAATAAAGTCAAATTAGGATTTGCAAATGGAAGACACAGGAGCAATGCCTTCATAATTCTAAGAGAAGATTATTCCCAACCATTTAAATCTAAGAGCAGAATAGAATTACCTTATACATTCAAGGTCTCTAAAAATTTACCTAAGAAAACTGCTAGAATACAGTGAATTAATCAAGAAAGAGGAAAATGATCCAACATAGAAGAGAAACCAAGGGAATCCCTCCAGATGATGATGAAGAGAAACCCTAGGACTTGGGTGGCCAGCTGGCCTGAGGGGAAATCAGGCCCATGGGAGTAGAAGAGGGCATGCTGGGGGCACGGGGTGATATCCAAAAAGAAAAAGAGACAGAAATCAATAGGTTAGGAATACGTTCCTTGTGGTCAGTATGGAAAATATACAATTTGCTTATATATTCCTTAGGGAGTTTTAGTGACAGATACATAGACAATTAAATAACCAAAAAGAGAAGCAATGATTAACTCCAGGAAAAATGAAAAGTTATACGTGGAAGGTAGCATGATCATGGTATATTGCTGAGCTCATCAGTGAGTAATAATTCCATAACCATAATGTGAAGGCAGCATTGATTTAACAAAATAAAAGTGATAAAGAGACCCCATTCCTCATACCTGAAGACATTTGCTGGAGTGAGGATGGATTTACCTTATTTCTACATTCACTGATTCTTCTTCCTGATGAACTCAATGCAGTGTGGGTAAATTACTCACCAGGATAGACAGCTCAGTCTGGCTCTATTAAAATCACCTGTATATAGGGCCAGGCACGGTGGCTCACAGCTGTAATCCTAGCACTCTGGGAGGCCAAGGTGGGTGCATTGCTTGAGCTCATGAGTTCAAGACCAGTCTGAGCAATGGCAAGATCCTGTCTCTAAAAATACCCAGGTACTATGGCAGGTACCTGTAGGCCAAGGTACTTGGCAAGCTGGGGCAAGAGGATCACTTGAGGCCAAGAGTTTGAGGTTGCTGTGAGCTGGACTGAACTCCTCAGTAAGGTGCAGGGCCACAGGGATCCCTCAGGGCACAGCACTCTACTGAGGGCAACAAAGCAAGACCCTTTAAAAAAAAAAAAAAAAAAAAAAAAAAAAAAAGAAAGAAAAGAAAAGAAAAAAACAGTCACCTGCAGATACAGTTATAAATCTGACCAATGACCCAGGTGTAAGTGGCCAGAATCTGAGTTCTGGAGGCACAGACAATGTTGTCTGTGGACACTTATGAGCAGCCTGCTCAATTCTTACGGAGTGGTGCAGTGGAAATACAGAGCATGCCAAAATAAATATATACACACTTTAAGAAAGGAAAAAACTGCATTAAATCTATAATACTCAAGTCACATTTGATTTTTGCCATTATAAGAGGTGCTCAACATGACTTGTATTCATCTTTTGTTATTGGTATATACCCTCCATACATAAGTTTGGGGAACAATGGTAGAAGATTTGGGTTCTGGCTTCTGCTCAGCTAAGAAAAAGCTGTATTACTTTGGGTAAGTCATTCAAGTCTGAGCCTCAGTTTCCATATCTCTCAAGTGAAGATGATGATATTAGATTGCGTATCTCACAAGACTGTTATGAAGGCAATTAACTATAACACTAGGTGACACTTACAGAGCACTTACTACATGCCAGAGTTTATGTACCTAAATAACCTCATTTAGTTCTCACAATGACATATTTTATGTACCAAACGACCTCATTCAGTTCTCACAATGCCAGATTTCATGGACCTAAATGACCTCACTTAGTTTTCACAATGACCCTGAGATGAGATGCTGTTGTTTTCCTGTCCCACACATGAAGAAAATGGAAGCAACTGTGAACCACTCTCCCTGATTCCTCCTTCAAAACTCAGCCAGAAAGGCCTATCCAACAGCACACATCTGTTCAAAACCCTTTGAAAAACCTCTAAATCTTAAATGCCAGAATATTTCCCACTTCTCTAAGAAAGCATACAAAAGTGACCAGGAAGGAGAGGTACAGAGAAAGAGCTGCTGCCTTTGATAAATTGAAGAGGCATCTAAAATTCCAAACCATGAAACAAAAAGGAGGACTGCCAGGTGTGGGCACACTAATCTAGAGGTAGAGGGACTTGTACCATGGGCCTGGCAGCTTTGCAGTGTGGAGACAACCACCAGGACACATTCTTCTAGGGTGAAGGCACATCTTGAATGGCAAAGCTGATGAGGCCCATCAGAGCCAACAGAAACTGGCAGCACAGGATGGTACGGGGCTCACTGACTTTTGTGTGGTCAGGAGAAGGAGTGATGGGCTCTGCTGGTCTGTGGAGGAAGTGCATTTGTCAGGAAGACTATGGGTGGGGGGCAGGCAGGATGGGTCCTGTGCTGCATGCTGCCTTTGTGTGCAGGTCTGAGTTGAGAGAAAACAAAAAGGCTAATTGAAGTGACCCACTCATGTCAGGTGGAGCCCCCAGCAAGCCTGGAGGACAGGCCTGCTGCCAATAGCTGCTCCTGGAGGACCTCAGTCAGAGGACACTGGCAAAGGAGTCATCCAAAGCCGTCTCTACAAACCAGGTAAGGGAAGAAGAGGACAAACGCACATGGCAGAAAAATGACAAGGATGCGAAGTAATGCTTATGCTAATTATCTCGACTCAGCCATTCCATGATGTATGCAAATAATAAGTAAATGAAATGTTATTTGTAGGACTGCGAAGCATAAATAAGTTATAAATCATCTGGAAACTAACCCGAACTCTATACCACACTGATTTCAGATTCAAAGAAATGAATTCAAAGTCTGTGAGTCTGTAGCCAAGGTATATTTCCTCAGGTCAGGGGGTAGTAACTGGACCTGACAATTGTCCCTTCCAACTCTCCAAAGATTGGACAACCTACAATCATGGACCTCTGGGGCCCTTTCTTCACATCTCCAGGGAAGTTCTGATCGATTTCTCTATATGGTGCCCACACTGTCCAAGAAAATTAGTACAAACTACAAGGCAGGTGTAAAGGAATCTTGACCATGCACACACAGGAAGGTTTGTAAAACAGGCACGTGAGCCCTGAGTGCCCAGGAGCCCAGAAGGCGGGGCTGGGTAAGGGAAGGGGCACCAGTGGGTCTGGCTCATCTCCTGCACTGTACTCTACACCCTTCCGGCACCATGTGCAGTCCACAATCAGTTGCAGCAGCATGAAAAATAAAAGAAGAAAAAGAATAGGAGGAAAAATAAGTAGCTGATGGGTTCTTGTATCCAAGAAATATGGCCCTGGGTCAGAGGCAAACTATGATCAAACCTTTCAATGTCAACTAAAAACAAGCAAAAGCAGAAACAACCAAAGAGTATTAAGTGAAACAATAATTTCTGCAAAACAACAGCAAAAAAATAGAAAAACATGAGCTCATGGGAATCATAGTAAAATTAAAAAAGGAGGAGTATGAACTAGTATGACTTAAGGAAAAAAACAGAAGAATTAAATAATCATAAAAACAAATCTAATAGGAGGCTTCACACAGAGAGTAGACTCGGCCCTTCCTGGTAAGGAAGAAAAAGGAGGGTGGGGGCAGAGGGCGATGGCAGGAGCAAACTTCAGGGGCAGGAGAACACCTACGCATCTAGATAAATCATATTTGAATGAAATATTTTTAAAAATCAAAATTAATGGCCAGGTGCAGTGGTTCATGCCTGTAATCCTAGCACTCTGGGAGACTGAGGCAGGTGGATCACTTGAGCTCAACAGTATAAGACCAGATTGAGGAAGCGTGAGACCCCATCTCTACTAAAAATAGAAAAACTAGCTGGGTATAGTGGTGCATGCCTGTAGTTCCAGCTACTTGGGAGGCTGAGGCAAGAGGATTGCTCAAGCCCAAGAATTTAAAGTTGCTGTGAGCTAGGATGCTACAGCATTATAGCCAGGATGACAGTGAGCCTCTGTCTCAAAAAAAAAAAAAAAATCAAAGATCACATAACAGCAAGTAGCTGGGTTCATCTCTTGGTTCTCTATTCTGTTTCATACATCTACCTCTCTGCTTTTGTGCCAGTACCATGCTGTTTTGATCACTGTTGATTTATAGTATAGTCTGAGGTCTGGTAGTGTGATTCCTTCTGCTTTGTTCTTATTTCTGAGTTATGTTTTAGCTATTCAAGGTTTTTTCTGATTCCATATAAAACGAAGTATTCTTTTTTGGAGATCTTTAAAGTATGACAGTAGAGCTTTAACAGGGATTGCATTAAAATTGCATATTGCTTCAGGTAGTATGGACGTTTTAATAATGTTGATTCTTCCCAGCCATGAGCATAGTATGTTTTTCCATTTGTTAACACGTTCAGCTATTTCTTTTCTTAGAGTTTCCTAGTTCTCTTTATAGAGATCTTTCACGTCTTTTGTTAGGTAAACTCCCAAATATTTCATCTTCTTTGGCACTACTGTGAATGGGATAGAGTCCTTGACTGTTTTTTCAGCTTGGCTATTGTTGATATATATAAAGGCTACCGATTTACAAGTGTTGATTTTGTAACCTGAGATGCTACTGTATTCCTTGATCACTTCTAAGAGTTTTGTAGTAGAATCTCTGGTGTTTTCCAGATATACTATCATATCATCTGTGAAGTACTAGCACAAAAACAGAGAGGTAGATGTATGGAATAGAATAGAGAACCAAGAGATGAACCCAGCTACTTACTGTTATTTGATCTTTGACAAGCCAATTAAAAACATTCAGTGGGGAAAAGATTCCCTATCTAACAAATGGTGCTGGGTGAAGTGGCTGGCCACAGGTAGAAGAATGAAACTGGACCCACACCTCTCACCTTTAACTAAGATAAACTCTAACTGGATTAAGGATTTAAACTTAAGACATGAAACTATAAAAATACTAGAAGAAAGGGCAGGGAAAAAACTTGAAGAAGTTGGTCTCGGTGAATATTTTATAAGGAGAACACATCCCCCCCCCCCAAGCAATTGAAGTGACACCAAAAATACATTACTGGGACCTGATCAAACTAAAAAGCTTCTGCACAGCCAAGAACATAGTAAGTAAAGCAAGCAGACAGCCCTCAGAATGGGAGAAGATATTTTCAGGTTATGTTTCCAACAAAGGTTTAATAACCAGAATCCATAGAGAACTCAAATGTATTAGCAAGAAAAGAATAAGTGATCCCATCTCAGGGTGGGCAAGGGACTTGAAGAGGAACTTCTCTGAAGAAGACAGGTGCACAGCCTGCGGACATATGAAAAGATGCTCATCATCCTTAATCATCAGAGAAATGCAATTAAAAACTACTTTGAGATATCATATAATTCTAGTAAGATTAACCCGTATCACAAAATCCCCAAACCAGAGATGTTGACATGGATGTGGAGAAAAGGGAACACTTCTACACTGCTGGCAGGAATGCAAACTAATACATTCCTTTGGAAAGATGTTTGGAGAACACTTAGGGATCTAAAAATAGACCTTCCATTAGATCCTACAATTCCTCTACTAAGTGTATATCCAGAAGACCAAAAATCACTTTATAACAAAGGTATTTGTACCAGAATGTTTATTGCAGCTCAATTCTTAATTGCTAAGTCATGGAAGAAGCCCAGTGCCCATCGACCCATGAATGGATCAATAAATTGATCAATAATGGATCAATGGTATATGTACACCATGGAATATAAAGCAGCCTTAAAGAAAGATGGAGACTTTGCCTCTTACATGTTTACATGGATGGAGCTGGAACATATTCCTCTTAGCAAAGTATTTCAAGAATGGAAGAAAAAGTATCCAATGTACTCAGCCCTACTATGAAACCAATTTATAGCTTTCATGAAAGCTATAACCCAATTATGGCCCAAAAGTATGGGGACAGGGAAGATGGAGGGGAGGGAAGGGGGAGGAGGATGGCTAGAGGGAGAGTAATTGGTGGGACCACACCTACGGTGCATCTTACAAGGGTACATGTGAAATTTACTAAATGTAGAATATAAATGTCTTAACACAATAACTAAGAAAATGCCCTGAAGACTATGTTAACCAATTTGATTAAAATATTTCAAATTGTATATAAAACCGGTGCATTGTACCCCATGATTGCATTATACACAGCTATGATTTAATAAAAAAAAGTTTAAAATAAATCAAAATTAATACAAAGGCTCATGATTAACAAAATAGCAAAATTTTAAATAAGGATAAAACCAATATTACTGATATTTTCCTTTTACCTCAAGCTCCAAAATGATTCCGCACAGCACTGGAGGAGAACACTGATAGTTAAATGACTCTTCCCCTAAGTGGCCTGAGGTGATCCCTGAAAATGGTTCTCCATTCACTTGACCCAGAAAATGCCACAAAGTCATGCAAGTCAAAAGGTTCAGATCTTTCTGTTCACTTTCAGACTGCCCATGCCATCAAGGGCATGCATATACAAAAAGCTACCAAGTAGCTGAAAGATGTCACTTTAAAGAAATAGTCTGTACCATTCTGATGTTACAATGGTGGTATTGGTAGGTGTGCCCAGGCCAAACAGTGGGGCTGAACACAGGGTTAGTGGCCCAAAAAGAGTGATGAATTTTTGCTGCACATGCTTAAAATGTAAAGAGTAATGCTGAACTTAAGGGTTTAGATTTGGATTCTCTGCATCGAGCATATTCAGGTGAACAAAGCGCCAAGATGTGTTGCTGAACTTGCAGAGCTCATGGTCGCATTAATGCATTTATGAGCTTCCCCAGCCACATCAAGGTGATCCCCACTGGAAAGGAACAAATTCCAAAACCAGAAGAGAAGAGTGCAGAGAAGGAAAAGATTTCCCAGAAGAAACTGAAGAAATAAGAACTTATGGACACAGAATAGATGAAACATAAAATAAATGCAAATAATGGTAAAAGGAAAAACAAAAATAAAGTTAAATGAGCAAGAAATAGAAACGCCAGGCATGGGGACGCCCACTATAGTGCCAAGTATTTGGGAGGCTGAAGTGGAAGGATTGCTTATGCCCAGGAGTTTGAGGCCAGCCTGGGCAACACAGTATGGCTCCATCTCAAAAGAAGTGGAAATAAAAATTTTAAGAGAAATAAAGAGAAAATTATGGAAATTAAAGATGGACAGATAGTTAACCATATTTCAAAGACAAAGAAGAAATCCCTTGAGTAGTCAGGCCAGAAAACAACAAAACAAGAGCCTTGGTCTTTCTAATGGGTATGCAGAAGTATCTATTAAGAGGGTGCAGCAGTATTTATGTCATGTGTTCTTAGTTTATGTTTCCCTAGTGACATGAGATAGACATCTCTGCACACCCATTGTATCATCGATCTCTCTGAACACTCATTAAAAAGACTGAGACTTGTTGTTGTTGCTTTGATTTTGGGCCTGGCTGCTCAAGGGATTCTGTCCTGTTTTAATCTTAAAGATCTGCTGGACCACAGAAGGGTCCCCTGGATTCTTGTGGCACAGTTGAAATTTTCAGAAAGCCCTGAGTGACAGCCTGAAGATACACATCAAACTAACATCGCCCCACTAACACCCCCGGGCATGGCTCAGGGGCAGTTGCCTCTGGTCAGCCTGACCCCACTGGTTCTCTGGGGAGCGAGTGTGGATGGAGAGAATGCATTCACTGAACACTGAGAGCTGGTGGAGTGAGCCTCCCTCCTGAAAATAATGGAAACAGCAAGGTCTGATGTGGGGAAAGCAGTTTAAATGAGTCATGGACCATTTCTTCCAGCAAGACCAAAACTGAAGAGAAAGATGGTTTCCTGAGTAGGACCAGTTTTTGTCCTACAAGATCTAACCACTATGAGGGGCATTGGAGGGAGAGGACCAAGCCCAGGGCCACCAGGGTGAGGAGTCTGAGAGGGAACATGAGCACCCAGCTGGGAACCTGTCTTCATCTCTCCCTGCTGCTGAAGCAAAATACCTGACACCAGGTGACCCGGGAACAGTAGACGTCTATTTCTCACAGTTCACGATCAGGGTGCCAGCAGGTTCTCATGAGGGGCCCAGGTGGCACCTTGTCACTGCATCCTCTGGAGGGGATAAACGTCGTGTGCACACATGAAGAGGTGGAAAGACAAAGGGGGGATGAGGCAGTGTGAAGCCTCTTTTATAAAGGTCTTAAAAGGAGGATCCTGGTGACCTAACTCCCTCCGAAGGCCCCACTGCTCTCTACTGTGGCCCTGGAGATGAAGTTTCACCCGAACGTGGGAGGAAACATAAACGTTCAAACCTTAGCAGAACCTAAGGATGGAAGGACACAAACCCTCTGATTGAAGGAGTCAGCAGTAGGTCACTTCATCCGATTGTGCCTCCTAATCTTTGGTTGAAACTGGGGAGAACACCTCTCTGCAGAGGAACTGACCTGAGGCAGAGTCACTGCAGATATGGGAGAAGGTGGCTCATCCTAGGGTTGGGGGTCACCCTCGCTGGAAGAGCCAAGGGGGAGTCTCTTCTTGACTCTGGGGAGAGGCAATCTCAAGGTGACTAATTACAGAGACGACTGAACAGGTACAAACCAAACCAGTCCAAACCGAAGGGGGCGCCTTGCGTTCAGGGCTTTTTGGACTCAACGACTGGGAGGAAGGTCCCTCAAGCTCAAGGAAAAGGTGTGGCCGTGACCATCCGCCCGCCCTGTCCTCCTTCCATTCCCATCCTGCCTGTCTGCGCTCCCCTTTCCTCCCTCTGCCAAGCGGCCCCTTTTAGGGTAGCCCCCTGCTAGCACCCGCACCAGCTGTGAGCCACCGCCGCGCCCCCCCCCCCCCCCCGCTCCTGGCCCTACTGCCCGAGCTGTCTTGGAGTCATTTAGTCCGTGCTTTATCCCACTGCCACCCCGATCCTGGGAGCTGGACCCAGCGTGCTGACCCTTCGTCCTCAGCTCCCAGGAGAGAGTAGTCCTCACAGCATTTCTGCTCCTACCCTAAGACCGCAGTAGGGCACAGCACCAGCAGACCCCACGCAGTAAGCACTTGCAGGGTAAGTGCCTTTTTCATTTCCATTAATAATACAATCAGGTCCAAGAAAAGCACGTAAAGAAGGTTCTGGAAGACCCTGCCTTGCATCCCCACACCGGCCCACCCTTTCCTCCAAGCCCGCTTCTGAATCCTTGGTAGGACTCTTGAGGAGGCTCGGTGTGACCGCGCCCTACGAGAAGGTTGGGGTACACCGGGCAGGGTGCTCGGGGCTGCAGGGAAGGGGCGCCCCCACCTGTGGGCTCCAAGGAGTTGGGGCCGCAGCGGGGGCGCAGTGCGGACGCGGGAAGGGGAGACGACTGGGCCCGAGGGAGGCAAACCCGCAGCCCCGCGGGGAGGCAGAAACGCACAGAAACAGAGACGCGGGGGAAACACGAACAAAGCGAGACGCCGCGAGGTCCGGGCGGCGGCGGACTTGGCTTCGCAGCCCCCACCCAGCCCGGCGCGCGTCGCCTCGCCCACAGCGGCGCGGGAGCGCGGCGTGCGCCTGGCTCCGGGCCCGGCCCCGCCCTCGCGTCGCCCTCTGGCGGCTTAACCCTCGCCTGCCCGCCCCGCGGCCGCCGAGCCACCCCCACCCGGCCGCGCGGCGCCGGGAGCTGGCCGTGGTGCTGAGCGCGCGGCGCGGTCTCGGACGCCGCGCCGGACCCTGCACCGCCGCGCCCTGCGACACTCCCGGCCCCCAGCGGTAAGTCGCCAAGGCCCCGAGAGGCTGCGTCGGTCCCTGCCCCACGACGTGGACTTTAGGGGCAGGGGGAAAAGGTAATTTTTTGTGCTTTCTGTTGCGCGGTGGGCACTCTTCACCCCGTGACGCCCAGACCGGACGGTGCGGGGTGGGGGTGGGGGTCTGGGCTCTGGGGGCGGTGACCCTTTTAGGTCTGGGCGGGGAAAGAGGAAAACCCCCACGCCCAGGACGCAGGGGCTGGGGAAGAAGGGTAGGGCTAGGGAGGCCCATCTTCCCTCTGCTGGGCTGGCCAGGAACGCCCAGAGGCTCCCTCGGAGGAGGTGGGCCAGGACCTTCCCCCCAAGGTCCTTTGTCTCCCCACCATGGGGGTTGGGTGGTTTGGTGATGCTTGCTGCAGATCCTATTTCTGCCTCGTTCCCCACCCCCACTCTGAACACCGGAGCTTCCCTCCCCACAGCCGCCTTCACCCCGTCCCTCCCAGCTCCAGCTCCGCTGCTGCCCCACAGCCTCCCCCAGTGGGTTTCTAGCAAGCCCTGGCCCTGGCTTTCTTCTCTCCATACACCTCTTTGTATTTTACTGCTGTGACTTTCCTGAATATTGGGGGTGGGACTGGGGAATGAATAACAAATACCAAAACCAATAGAAAAATGTTTTATGTCTCAAGATATTTCTGTTGCATGTGCGTTTCTCAAGGGTTTTTATTTTGCTGCGTGAAATCAAACGCCCAGTCACATTCATGTTAAAAAAAGAAAAGAAAGGCCCCAAATTTCTCAAATGGAATGAAAATCCTGGGCTAAGCCCAAGTTAGTCATCATGTAGAGAAGCAGCCAGTAGAATGACTTCATTTGCTCAATTTGCAATAAATCCATGTTTCTGTGTGTAGTCTAAGGCACTGAAAAAAGAGGTGCACAGATACAGTATCTCTGCCACCACCCTCTGTCGCCTGGACCCTGCTCTGGTTCCTAACTCACTTCTTGGCCTCCACTCTGGACCTTCAAAATTTTCAATCTCTTTGGGGGGCAAGAATGAGCACCATAGGAACAATTGGTGGATGGCCACTGAGCACTGGACACAAGGTTCCAGAAAGAAAAGGGATAGGTTGGCTCCCTCCTTAGGGAAAGGCTGTGTCACATGGTGGTGGGGGACTTGTCACATTTCCTGCCAGCGTTTGGGGTCTGTAGCCACAGGGTTACAAAACAGAGTGTGCATTTTTGCAACTGAGAACGTGGGCACATTGGCCTCCACTCTCAGGCAATGACACTGCCAACATCTGGCTGTCCATATAAATACCACTCTGGCCCTGAGAACTCTCATGGGAGGTGACTGCTAAACCTGCCTCCGGCCAGGCAGTGGGCCCTCTGACCACGCAGGGAGTTCCTACTCACACCACTCACAGGCCACAAGTTTCCAAAGAGACAGATTCAGATAAAGCATTTGAATATGGAAACTGACCAGACTGAGCACAGACTAGCTTTCATGGCTAGTATGGAGATGGCTCCAGTATGGAGAATTCTCTGCTTCACTGCTCTGCAGTCTCCAGCTTATTGTCCTATGTGCATGGAAAATGCCAAATAAACTCGGGAAGTGGGGCTGGCAATATTATGACACTGACTGTAGCCATCTGAAGCAATGACAGCTATTTTAAAGGATCATTTTTTCAAGTTGAGAATGGAGTGAAACTTCCAACTGTTCATGATTTTAAATCAGTTGACTCTTCCAAGAACTGAGAAACTGGTAGTTTTATTTATAGAGATCTATATC
Source organism: Otolemur garnettii (assembly GCF_000181295.1). NCBI lineage: Eukaryota > Metazoa > Chordata > Mammalia > Primates > Galagidae > Otolemur > Otolemur garnettii. The sequence goes on from NW_003852509.1 coordinate 5,532,826, forward strand.
AAACAAACCATTTTAGTTCTTACAGTTGCAAAATTCTGCACACAGTGAAATAATCTTTTCTGTGCTTGGTTGAAGTTATTTCCAAGAGGATCATAATCAAAAGATTTTTGCAAAACATTGAAAAGGATAAGTGAAATAGAGCTCTCATAATGAGTGTCTCCAAAATTTTCTTCCATAGAAATTGTATTCACCTTCAATTATAATTTTTCTAAACATGCATGAGCTACTCCTGTTACTTTTAACCTTCACTTTCATTGTGCTTTCCAAAATTCCTCATGGAAAGACATTTATTATTCTGTTTTTAGATTTCCCACAAAGGAGAGTCTGACCTGATGGTGCATAGACTGTCAGGTTTGGATTCAGACACCCTGGGTTCAAATCCCAGTTCTGCCGCTGACCACCTGTGTGATCTGGGGCAGCCCATTGCCATTTCTGGACCTGAACTGACCCTTTATAAAAGGAGGGTTATAATAGTATGTCCCTCATAATGTTATATATGCTATGCTGTCTGCCAGATAAGGTGGGTGCAACCAAGACTCAAGTCAGGCTGACCAGCGCAGAGCCTGGATGGTAAGCTCCAGGCTGTGTGCAGCTAAGCCTGCAGCTCTGGGCGAGGCTCCACAGGATGGTGTGGAGGGGAAATGAAGTCTGCAGGTGCAACATGGGAGAGGCTTGTGTACACACCAGCTGGCAGGAGGCAGAAAGCCAGTATGGCTGCTTGAGCTGCTGTCCCTCTGCTCAGGGTGCTGAGACCGAGGGCTGAGCTGCAGCCAGAACACAGCTTGGGCTCTGCAGCTCTCCCTGGCATGGTGCTTGTCCTCATCCTCCAGCCAAAAGTCTGAAGTGCCCTTCTGAGGGGAGGAAGCACTGCCCTTGGGTAGGAGGAGATGGAAGCCAGTCACTTGCCCTTTGAGCCCCTGCAATGCCAGCTTTTATGTCCCTTCTCAACCTCTTCCCCTCAGTATGCCCACTGGGTTGTGAGGCACCATCCTGTCCTTGCTATGTGCAGGTAATTTCGAGGCTTCCTTGAGCTAGGGTCTGCAAGGCCCCAGGCTGGCAGAGCCCCTGGCCCTCAATTCACACCTGCTGCAGCCCCTGACAGGCTGTGAGAACAAGGATGCCTACAGATCAGCCCTATGTAAAGTCAGTGGGGCCAGACCACAGTCAGTGGTCTTAGGCCACTGACCACCAAGAAAGGGGGTACTGACAGACAGAGGTGTTTCAGGCCAGAGCCCAAAGCCATAAGGGGGTGTGACAGAACTCAGGGGAGGTTCTCAGCTCTTCCTTCTTGCTGGGATATTGGGGGCTATTGGGGGCCTCCAAACTTAACCTCAAAGGTACCTTTTTTAAAACTAGACTCCTACCCCCTCCACACCTCGGCTCAGCTCGCACCCTCCTCCCTCTCCCGTCCCACCTCTCAGTGTGAATCCAGGACTCTCTTTTGCTGCCTTGCTGAATCCTGGCACTCCTTCCTGGCTCTGCCCTGTATCCTCTGCCAGCCTCACTTCCTGCCCAGGCCTGGGGTCCTGCCACATGCTGGAGTCCTCACTGCTCAAGATCCTCCCCATTCATCTGTCCCCAGCCCAGATGTGTGGTCCTAGAGCACCCACCTTCATTAAAGCTCTACTGCCACCCACTGATCTCAGGTGTGACTTACACACTTGCTGTGCCAGACCATGGTGGGGGCTTAGCACTCCTGCCCCTGCTTCTTCCCAGGCAGACACTCATGCCTTTTCCCACTGAACTCAGACTAGACATCAGAAACCTTGTCTGAATGGCACTGCAAGCATAGAGATCTGTCAGTGCCATGTGCAAGAAAGGTGACATCTTCTGCCCCTGCAGCCTGGGACACCCCAAGTCCCCCATCCTCCACTCTGGCCACCCACCTTGATGTTCTCTCTTTTCCCCGTCTGTGCTCTGTACGGTGGGTGCTTGGCTGTCTTAGAGTTTGTAGCGTGAGGCAAGTGGGCCTGAGTGTCCCATTCACCTGTCTCTACCTAGATGAAGAGTCACCTTACCTAACTGGATCCTTGTGAGGGTGCAGTGAAGATATACTGAGGAATGTTGCTTGACACCTGGAGTTAGGTGTCTGAGTTGGCCAGGTGAACTGAGAGGGTGCTTGGGTGAGTCCAGGGCTCATGGGTGCAGCAGGCAGCAGGTACCAGACAGTAGTCACTTTGTGCTTACTGTGTGCCTTTAGACATGCTGGCTATGAAGGCAGGAGCCATTAGGGTGGTGGGGCTGTTCCATCTCCCTCTCCCCTGCATTCAAGGGGGATCCCTACGACACAGGCTTTGCCTCTGAGTGAGCCGTGTGAGCAGTAGGGGGAAGTTCTAGAGCCCAGGGGCCTTTAGTTTTGGATGCTAAGTGCCTCCGCTTTCTTCCACAGCAGCTGGGGCAGCATGGAGCTGAAGAGAGGAAGGACCTTCATCAAATCCAGCCTGCAGACTTCCCATGAGAAACCTGCAGACCCAGTAGTCCCTGCCCCTGCCAGGGGGGATGCAGGCCCCTGGTCAGTCCCCCTGGGAGGACAGCAGAGGCCCCACAGTGAAAAAACCCCCCAGAGCAGTCTCAGAGCCCAAGACTATGACAGATGCTCCAACCAGGGGGCACAGCCAGACCCTGAGGGGGGTCCTGCCACCCCCTGTGGGGCCACCTTTAAGCTGGTACGAAAGAGCAAGACTCACGACAGTGTGCTAGGGGCTGGCAGAGCAACAGCCACCACCGGACAGCTGGTGGGCAGTGCGAGCTTCCCGGGGCCCTCGAGCAGCCAGCGCATGATCGACTACCGGCACTTTGTGCCCCAGATGCCATTCGTGCCAGCTGTGGCCAAGAGCATCCCAAGGAAGAGAATTTCCCTGAAACGGCCCAAGAAGTGCTTTCGGAACCTCTTCCACATTCGCAGAAACAAGACTGAGAACTTGGCGGCACTGGCAGATAAGGAGAAGAGCATGCCTTCACCTGGGGGCCCATTGGACTCTGGAGGGAAGCGAGGGAAAGCCTTCCTCCCCCTGGGTGAGGGGCCAGGGCCAGACAGCCTGTGTCAGGACCTGTCTGACAGTGAGCTCCTGACCGACTCGTCCTTGGACCTCTGCAGGGTCCTATGTGAGGATGTGGCCTCCCTTCAAAGTTTCGACTCACTCACAGGCTGCGGGGAGATCTTTGCTGACGAGAGCTCGGTGCCATGCCTGGACCTGAATGAAGGCCCAGAGAGCCCAGCTGGGGTGCCTCAGAACCTGGATAGCAAGGTCTCCAGAGGTCCCTTCCAGGGTGGCGTAGAGCAGCTGGCATCGCCTGCCCAAAATGAGGCATCCGACTTCAGCAAGTTCTGGGAGAGTGTGAACCGCTCGGTGAGGCAGCAGCAGCGTGCCCTGCTGGGCCCATGGCCTGCAGCCACCCAGGGAACAGATACAGACCGGCCCAGGCTGGATGCAGCTAGGCTTGCCGAGCTGCCCCTGTGCAGAAATCCCCTGAGTGGCTCCAAAGCTAGCTCTGTTGACACAGGTACTCCCAAGAGCGAGCAGCCGGAATCTGTGTCCACGAGTGATGAGGGCTACTACGATTCCTTCTCACCAGGCCTTGAGGAGGACAGGAAGGAGGCCACAAGTCCGGGAACACCTGCAGCCCCCTTTCCACGGGACAGCTACAGCGGGGATGCCCTCTACGAGCTCTTTCATGACCCCAGCGAGGTCCCTGTCGGCTCCAGCCCAGACGATGACCTGTGTGTGTCTGAGAGCCTGTCAGGGCCAGCCCTGGGGACGCCGCTGTCCATATGCAGCTTCCACATGGGGGCCGAAGAGAACCTGGCCCCGGCTCCAGGCCCCGACCTGCTCAGCCAGGGCTTCCTGCAGAGTTCCTGGAAGGGCAAGGAGTGCCTGCTGAAGCTGTGCGATACAGAGCTGGCTATCACCATGGGCATCGTCAGCTGGCTCCGCCGGGGCCCTGGACCCCGAGCCCCACCTGCCCCTGTAGAGCCCACAGTCCCAACTGGTCCCCAGAAGGCCCCCAGGGGACCAGCAGAGAAGCTAGAGGGCAGGGGGCCCCAGGCCTCAGAAGCAGGAGGACCCCCAGTGTGCTCAGCACCCAGCAGGCAGGAGCTGTGGGCACGGTCAAGCACCAAGTGCCTGCCTCCCAGAGAGAGCCAGGTCCCAGGGAGCTCTGCACAGGGGCCAAGCACTCTGTCCAGGGACTGCTCTCTGGAGGAAGGGACACAAGGCCGTCCTGCAGGTTTGTTCTCCTCTGTGGGGTCTGCAGCTGCTGTGACAGCAGACACTCCCAGTACAAACAAGGCTCTAAGCCCCTCTACCTGGCCCAGCTCCCAGAAGGAGCCAAGGCCACCTGGGGATCTGGGATCTTTCCAAGGCCTCTGGAGGCCTGCTCACAGGGGAAACACGTTGGACACAGAGCCCATGTTGACAGGCTGTGTGGCCCGTGTGGCGGCCCTACAGATCCACCCAGATGGCCAACAACCATCTGGACGGCTTCTAAGGCAAGACGTAGGCAGTGGGCTCTGCAGGCAGCCCCAGGCCAGGGGCCCTGGCATTCTGCCACAGAAACAGCCCAGTAGCTGTTCCACCACAGCCATCACCCGTGACCTGCCCTCTCTAGCCAGCACACAGAACCAGAGGCGTCGAGACTACACCTTGGACCTAAGCCGGCTCAGAGTGAAATCTGCTGGGCTGAGTGTCCAGGCCAGTGCCTCTGTGGAGGACCAGGCCCCACAGCTCAGCATGGGGGCTGTGGAGCAGGCAGCACATGGTGGTCAGCCGGACTCTGAGCCCCACTCAGCTCCTGCTGCCTGGCACAGCCCCCAAGGCCTCCTGGCTTTGGACAGCCAGCGGGAGGTGGGGCCCTCAGCGAGTGCCCCAGAATGTCGCTGCAGCCTCCTGGCCCGGGAAAGCCTCCTCTACATCCAGCCCGATATGGGGGCCCCCAGACTAGCCATGGCTGAGCCTCACCTGTAGGACAGCTTGCACTCACCAGAAGCTGCATTGTTATGGCCACATTCAGGAGACCCTGGGAGCCAAATCTTCATCTTTTGTCCTGAAATGTGTCATATGGGGAGGGGGTGGTAGGATACAGGAAAGCAAGGGGTGGGCATTTTCATGTGCGGATATCCTTACCTGAACCCACCAGCACAGGCAGCCCAAGGCCAAGGACAGCTTGAAGCTGCAAACACCTCACTGCCCCTCAAACAGCTTGTTGGCATGAAACCAACAGAAAGGAAATGTGCACAGTGTGAATGGGAAGTGGCAGCCAAGACGTCTGCATGGCACGTGTGGGCCAGGAGCCAATCGTCACCCCCAGGGACGCAATCCCGAATGCCATAATCCTGAATATTGGAATCCCAAAGGGTCAGAATTCCTAAAACCTAAAATCCTCAAATCACAATCCTGAAAGATAAAAATCTTTGAATTATAATTCTGGAAAAAGTAATAAAAATTTCTTTAAAAGATATTTATTTACATTTTTAGAAAGAGATTTATTTGAGAAACATAAAAACACAATAGAACACTTCCTAGGCCACTTTACACAATGAAATATTTGCGTATTTTTGCAAGCACAAACACTCAGGCATACCAACATCAGTTGTACAGGTTTAACAGTCATGAGCAGACAAATTACACCGATAAGGTATAGATCAGAAATGAGAACATACAAACATTTATCATTATGGCTGGTAATTGTGTGCACTTAGCTTCATAAATATCATCTTTTTGTGGTGGACAACCTAAGTTTTTTGCCAAGATCTGTCAAAAATCATACTGGATCACTGCTGCATTATGCAGTTGCCCAAACAGCTGAGATCTCAAGAAATTTTATTTTTCACAAATACAGATGTACAAAAGGGGCATCTCTTCATTTAGTGAGGATGTTTCAGTGTTTTTACATACATACACAGTGCTCACACACCGAGACAAAGTTGTAACAATGCATTTTTATAGGACAAAATTTGCAAAACTTGCATAAGACAAATTAGAACTCTTCTGAAAGTATCTACACAATTTATACATCCAATTTACAGCTGATACCAGGAGCGTGGCTCAGGCTGGAAGCATCAGGGCTGCTGGTATAAGTCCTGCAGTCCAAAGGCCATCAAACTTGGAGTTCTGATGTCCAAACCAGCAGAAGGAAACCCTGTACCAGCTCTCAGAGAAAGACCGAGCTGCCTCTGTATATATCCTCTCCTGGCCCTAGTTCAGTAGTTGGGGCCTGCCAGTGCTGAGAGTGGAGCTTCCCACCTGATCTACTGAGACTCCCCCAAATATCCTCACAGATACACTCAAAACAATGCTTTGCCAGGTTTCTAGGTAGTCCTTATCCAGTCAAGTCCACACCTAAAATGAGTCCACAAGTTTAATCCCTTGACTGCTTGGCACCCATGGACATACTTAACCATATTTAATGGTTCAATACTTGAACCACACTTGATTCCAAATAGAGAAAATAAAGAGAGTATAGTTCTGCATAACATGATGCAACTATCCTTATGCTTGTGATTTGCAGGATTGTAGATGCAGATCTTTCCAGATTGCAACATTTGGGATTATGTCATTTGCAATCGTGTCTTTCAGGATTATGATCCAAACACATGTGAGAACTGTGAGGTCCCAAGGCTCAGAGGTGGGAGAAGATGGGGTGTGAGCTAGCAGCCCCAACCCAGCATGCTCTGCCCAGCGCAGGCAGCTACACATGGTGGGCCTGGAAGACTTCTCCTTGGGAATCCCAAGTAGGACCATTCCACCCCCTCAGCAAGAGCCTTGAGCCCACCCCACCAGGCATCACTGTGCCACCTACCAGGGCTGCATGGACCTGCCCACCCTGCCAGTGGGGGCTGCTGGACTCTGTCATAGTCAATACAGACAAATGATGATATCCCTTACCCTGCTCCGTAACTGAAGCCACGATGGTAAAATGCTCTTTGGCAAGATGACAATTGATTCTTCCTAACTCTGCCATTCTGCCTGTGGGCAGCAAAGGCCTTTGACTCTGGCCTTCTGTGTCATCAGCAACCCTCCCCCCTTTCAGGATAACTCACCCTTGAATGGGGCTGTGCTCCCCAGCCTGTTTGAAAACTGCACACAGGTGCCCAGATATTCAGAACCGTGAAGGGAGAAGGTGGCTGTCTTTCCTGGCCCAGCATCAGGCCAGCAGGTGCAGGGACAGATGGGCCATCCATGTTCTCTAAGATTAGATTCTACCTCAGCTAACACGCCACAGTTACATGCCAAGAGGGACAACAGGCAGCAATGAAATGGGTTTCTAGAGGAAAGGCCAGCATTGGAAAAGGACACAGACTACATGTTGTAGGTTCAAAAAGGTGCCGCAAGGCTCCCGATGGGCCCATCCAGACCAGTGAAGCCACCTCTGAGCTCTCTCCCAGGACCTGCACCTAGGAGCATGGCCATTACTGAGCCCTGCTGTGAACGTGTTCCATCTGCATCACCCTCACTGCAGGTGCCAGCCTCACCATTCAGACCTGAGAGCTGAGGCATGAGCGTGATGTGGCTCGCCTGCAGACATCACAGGTAGTGTGTGGGCACCAGGTTTGGATACTACCCCTGGCTCCAAAGGCTCTTCAGGCTCCAGGGCCTCTTGCTGAGCTCCCACACTGAGTCCTGCTCAGAGCCCTCACCCCTTCCTTCTTCCAGGACCCAGATGCCTGAATATGGTTGGGTGCCAGCCATGTGTCCCTGCTAACAGACTGAGAGCCCAGGGGCTCTTGCAGCGCTGGATAGAGAAGATGCTCAGTAACACTGGTTGAAGGAATGAAGTGGCAAAAGGCTGCATGGATTCTGATTTCTTGTTGACAGTGAACTTTGTGTCTTGAGAAGAATATGGTCAAGGTTTACATATGACTCTGGCTTGAGGGCCACATGCCCTCCCCTTGGCAGGGGCTGGAACATTCCATCATTCTGCTATGTTGTGCTATGGTGACTTGCCGTGATGAAGAACCTAGCCAGGCTGAGAGTGCTGCAGAAGGCAGGAGCTAGGGTGGTCCAGGCACTGTCAAGAAGAGGGAAGTAGGATGCCCAGACCGAGGGGCCACATCTAGGCATAGCCTACAGTGACCTGACAGCAAATACAAGGAACCAGGGCACTAGACAGTTCCAACACCCCAGAGATTCCCCTTCAGCTGTGTCCCAGGAGTGTCCCAGGAGTGCCCTGCTGGAGGAATGGAGGAGAGCAGTGTGACCTCCCTCAGGATTGATCTCACTCCTGCATGCTACCCTCAGGCTGCCATCCCCAGTAGGAGAGATCCAAGCAGTGCCAACCTGGCCAGGCTATGCAGGCCTTGGGGTGACCCATGGAGGGAAGAGAAGGGGCTTCAGGGTCAGCTCTTGGAACAAGTGCCTGGCCCAGTGCTAGAAGTGGAAGAGGCTGGTTGGGCATTTTCAGAGCTCTGGTCATTTCCAACCCTCTCTTTTGCACAAGGCTGTAGAGGCAACAGCAGATTTTCCTATGTGAAATAAAATCCTGAGAAGTATGTCCAGCAGTTCCCAGCTCACAGCTGTCCCACAGTGTCTGACAGGCTGGCCAGGATTCTACCATGGTGATTGGGAGGGGTTTTAACACCAGGACCATGTGCTGTGCTTTCTGAACTTTCACCTAATGCTGGGAACTTGAGAGCACTGGATGAGGCCAGGAGGATGGGGAGGGAGAGATGGAGGGAGGAGGGGAAGCATTGACAAGGAGAAGGGGTGAAGCCCAGCACAGGCTGGGAAGATCCTGCAGATTACATCAGTGTATGCTTCAAGTATTTCTTAGTTTCCTATTTCATTATTTTATTTTATTTTATTTTCTGGAATGGGAATAAATACATGAGACACAAAATTCAAAAGACAGGGAAAGGAAAACAATGGGAAGTGAGTCTCTGTCCTTCCCCCCTTACCCTTCTGTTGCTACAAATCAATTCATATTATCAAAGGACAAAATTGCAACAAATTTCATCATTGATCCAATTGGCTTTTATTTGCAATTCATGAATAGGGCAGCCTGCATTTTACAAAATAGAATGAGAGCACCACTGGATAATGGCAGAACATCGATCCAATTGGCTTTTATTTGCAATTCATGAATAGGACAGCCTCCATTTTACAAAATAGAATGAGAGGTCCACTGGATAATGGCAGAACAATGGGTTTTGTATGCTGAGAATAAGGAAACAGAATAATAGGAAAAATTCTGGCCAGTTACCATCAGGTTACTCTGGTGACTGTTTTGTGGCCGTTGAGGCAGAGGAGCCAGGTAGACTGAAATCTCCTGTTCTCAGGAAAAACTGGTTTGTTTGGGAGTCTGTCTGCTTCCTTGCAGTGTCAGTTTGATACAATGGCACTTAGGATGAGTGAGTTCACTCTAGTTTTGTCTGCTTTTCTGGGGCCTAAGGCAGGAGTTCAGTTATTTAATAACACTTACTACACCCAGTCCAAAGAACTCCAAGTGCACAGCCCCCTTTGCCTTTCCTTCTCAAACCAGTATTAGTCATCAGGCTTTCCTCTTCCCATGACGAGCACATGTGAACTTGAATCATCCCAACTGCCTGGGATGTCCTCCTGGGCTGAGGCACCAGCATGGGCAGCACCCTCCATTCTTATCAACAACTGCACAGCAATCTCTCATGGGCAGCAACCCATTTAAACACTCCCCTGTAGATAAACATTCACATTATTTCCCATTTTTGCTGCTGCAAATTATGTTGCCCTCCTTTAATCTTCTAAGCATTCACTCTTAAAGTCCTCTGTAAAATTGTAAAATTAAGGGCCAGGTGCAATGGCTTAATCCTAGTACTCTGGGAGGTGAATGTGAGTGGATCACCTAAGCTCATGAGTTCAAGACCAGCCTGAGCAAAAATAAGACCCTGTCTCTAAAAATAGCTGGGTGTTGTGGTGGGCTCCTGTAGTCCCAGCTACCAAGGGGATCACTCGAGCTCAAGAGTTTGATGTAGCTATGATGCCACAGCACTCTACCAAGGGTGACAAAGTATGACTCTGTCTCAAAATGAATGAATGAATAAATATATAAATAAATAAATAAATAAAATAAAATTGTAAAATTAAATTTACTCAGTAAGGAAAAGATGTCTCTTTTTTAATGAAGAGCACTTCTCACCTCCACTGCCCACCCACTGCCAGCTGCCCTGATGTTGGTGCCTGGACTCCAAGCCCATGCACACACATTATACATCCACCTCTGGGAGGGGAGAAGTTGGTTTTTGTTATTACATGTAAAGACCTTGGAAGCAAGGAAAAGGGGCTTCTGAAAGTAGACTGGAGATACTAGTGGATAATGGGCCACGGCTCCGAACATAAAGGGCTGAGAAGATTAGAAGACATGAGCCCCCCCTCGTATTGTCTGCACAGGCTACCACAACAGTAACAGGGCTGAATAATAAAACAGTGGATTACAGTTGAAAGAGCTACCAGAGATCCTCTCTGAGGATCAAAATAAAGGGAAGCCACAGAAAAGGAAAAGGAGAAAAAGGTAAGCCAGTCACTAGAGCAATCTGAAGCCTCTTGTGCCTACAGCTTGGACCAATGTTAAAACAGCCCATCTTCTAGCCAGATTAGTAAATCCTGACATAGAAGACCTGTTTGCCTCAGTATCTCTTATGCCGTACATACAACATGTCTGACTTCTGGCCAAAAATTACAAAGACTGCTAAAGGCAAGAAAACAGCAAAGTGCAAAGAGACAAAACAATCATATGATACAGAGCTTGGAATTAGTAAACAGGGAATATAAATAACTGTGGTTCATATGTTACAGGCTTTTATGGGAAAAGCAGACAACTTAGAAGTTGGTAATGTAAGTTGATAAAAAGAATGCTAAGAAAAAATTAGAAGAAAAAGCCTAGAAATCAAAAACTCTAAGAAACAAAGAGTCACTTTGAAGGGCTCGTCAGGAGACTCAGCAAGGATGAGCAAGGGATCAGAGAGTTTTATCAAAAAATCCTTTCAGATAAATTAAAATGAAGACCAAAACTGATCGGGGTCAGAGAAAGCAATGTGAAGAGGGGATTATGTATCTGTAATGCAGACACTGACAAAGAGGAGATCTCAAGCCAATAACCTAAGTTTACACCTTAAAGAACTAGAAAAAGAAGCAAAAACTAACCCAATGTTATCAGAAGGAAAAAAATTAATAAAGATCAGAGTGGAAATAAATAAAATAGACAATATAAAAACAATAGAGAAAATCAACAAACCAGAAGCTGGTACTTTGAAAAGATAGACTTAAATTGACTGAAAATGAAAGAGGCAAAACTCAAGTTACTAAAATTAGAGATGAAAGTGAGGGGATCAATACTAGTTTTACTGAAATAAAATGGGTTATATAAGAATGTTGGCCCAACACAGTGCCTCATGCCTGTAACCTCAGCACTCTGGGAAGCCACGGCAGGAGAAGCCCTTGAGGTCAGGTGTTTGAGGCCAGCCTAAGCAAGGGTGAGATCCCATCTCTATAAAAAAATAGAAAAATTAGCTGAGCATAGTCCCAGCTACTCTGAAGGTTGATTCAAAAGGATTGCTTGAACCTAGGAGTCGGAGATTGCAGTGAGCTATGATGATGCCACTGCACTCTAGCTGGTGTGACAGGATGAGACTTAAAAAAAAAATGCTGTGAATATTTGTATTCTGTCAAGTTGGATAACCTAGATGAAATGGGGAAATTCTTAGATCACACATCTACTAAAACTGAATCATGATAAAATATAAAATCTGAATAGAACTATAACTACTAAGGAGATTGGATCAGTAATCTAAAGTCTTCCAGTGACAACAACAACAAAATCCCAGAAAAAACCCCCAACAAAATAAGATGGCTTCATTGTAATTTCTTATACATGATATGATAAGTATAGGCAATAACAGAAAAATAGATAACTTGGACTTCATCAAAATTAAAAACTTTTTGTACATCAGAAGATACTATCCAGAAAGTGAAAAGATGACATACAGAATAGGAAGAAAATATTTGGACATCACAAATCTGATAAGGGATTAATATCCAGAATATATTTAAAAACTCTTATAACTCGGCAACAAGAAAACAAATAGCTCAGCTTTAAAAATAGACAAAGGCCTTGAATTGTCATAACTTCAAAGAAGATATATAAATGCCCAATAAGCACATGAAAAGATAGTTTGCATCCCTAATCATTAAGAAAATGCAAACCAAGACCACAGTGTGATGCTTCACACCTGGAGGATGACTACTGAAAAGAAAAAAGTGTTAGCAAGGTTATGGGGAGATCAAAACCCCTGTGTATTCCTAGGGAGAAGATAAAATGGTGCAGCCACTGTGGAAAACACGTCGGCAACTCCTCACCAATTAAATATAGAATTGCCATAAACATAAGCACAGAAAACATATCATATCATGAATACAAGGAAAAAAAAATCAATTCTACCCCTAAGTATATACTCAGAAGAAGTGAACGTGGGCCTCGGATGTTTGTACTGGTACCACTTCATCACAACATTATTCAGGTGAAACAACTAAAGTGTTCACAAACATATGAATGGATAAACAAAAGATGGTGTAAACACACAATGGGATATTATTCAACTTCTAAAAGGAATGAAATCCTGATATATGCTAGAACATGGATGAACCTTAAGGATATTCTGCTAAGCAAATAAGCCACAGACAAAAGGACAATTATTGTATGATCTACTTAAAGGATGTATCTAAAATAGGAAACTTCATAGAGACAGAAAGTAGAATAGAGGTTACCGGAGAGAAAGCAGAATGGGGGAATCATTATTTGATGGGTACAGAGTTTCCATATAAATGATGAAAAAGTTCAGGAAATGGATAAAGGTCATAGTCCAACAACACTGTACTTAATGCCACTCAACTGTACACTGAACAGCGTTTAAAATGGGAAATTTTGTGTTATGTATATTTTACCACAATAAAAAAGAAAGCAAAAATTAAAAGCAGTGAGTTTGAAAATAGATAATTGAAACTTCTAAAACTGAAATACAAAGAGAAAATCAAATGGGGGGAGGGGAAGGGCAGAGAAGAACAGAACATCCAAGATGTGGGAGACACATCATAAGATACGTACCTGTAATCACAGTACCAGAAAGAGTAAATAGAGAACGGGTACAAAAAGCACAGGAGAAATAACGGCTAAAAACTTTTCAAAATTAATAATAGACACCAAGCCCTGTTCTAAGAAGCTCAGAGAATACCAGACACACACAGATACACACACAACCTAGAGATGCCGTGTTCAATTTACAGAAACCAATGACAGGAAATTTTAAAGAAAATCAGAAGTTACTCAGGGTGGAAACCTTAACTACAGAGGATCAAGAATAAAAATTACAATAAACTTCTCATAAGAAATCATTCAAGAAGTGTTAAAATAAGTTATTTAGACAGAAGGGAAATAATATAAGTCAAACACTTGGAATCGAAGAAGTAAATTATGGTAAAATATTTTATTTTTGTTATTCTTTACTGATCTAGAAGATAACTGTCTGCTTAAAGCAGTAATAGTAACAACATAATGATGTTTGTAGCAAATGAATGAGTGACATGAATAACAGCAACGTCATAAGGTATAGGAGGGAAGAATTGAGCAAACTTTGTTATGAAGGAGCCTCGGTCTACATGCAATGTACGTGTAGAAAATGTTCAAATGTATGTTGTAAACTCTAAGGAAAGCACTATATTTTTTTCACAACTTTAAGTGAACTTTACTGAGATAAAATTTATATGCAGTAAAATGATACCATGTTAAGTATGCAGTTTTTATTATTATTATTTTCTATTAAATCATAACATTGTACATTAATGCATTCATGGGGCTCAGGGTACTGCTTCAATATACAATGTAAAATGCTTACATTGAACTAAGTAACACATCATCACAATTATACTCATTTCTTAATAGTTTTGAAATGTACCATTGCATCATGCACATTAGGTGAGGTTCCCCCAAATGCCCTCCCTCCCCCCATCCCCCCCACCTCCCCTCCAGCTCCTCTTCCCTTCAACTTTCAGTACTATAGTTATGTTTTGCCATTTGTGTGAGTGTGTAGGTGATTATATATTGATTTCATAGTAGTATTGAGTACATTGGATACTTTTTTCCCCATTCTTGAGATACTTTACTAAAAAGAATAGGTTTGAGCTCCATCCAGGTAAACATAAAAGATGTGAAGTTTCCATCTTTTTATGGCTGCATAGTATTTCATGCTGTACATATACCACAATTTGGTAATCCATTTATGGGTCGATGGGCACTTAGCTGTTTCCATGTCTTGCCTATCATGAATTGGGCTTCAATAAACATTCTGGTGCAAATGTCTTTGTTGTAAATTAATTTTTGATCATCTGGGTACATAACTAGTAGAGGAATTGCAGGATCAAACGGTAGGTCTACTTTTAGTTCCTTGAGTGTTCTCCAAACTTCTTTCCAAAAAGATCATATTAGCTTGCATTCTCACCAGCAGTGTAGAAGGGTTCCCCTCTCTCTGCATCCACACCAACATCTGTAGTGTTGGGATTTTGTGACGTGGGCTAATCTTACTGGAGTTAGATGATATCTCAAAGAGGTTTTGATTTGCATTTCTCTGATGATTAAGGATGATGAGCATTTTTTCATGTGTTTGTAGGCCATGAGCTTGTCTTCATCAGAGAAGTTTCTGTCCAAGTCTCTTGCCCACATAGAAATGGGGTTATTTGTTCTTTCCTTATTGATTAGTTTGAGTTCTCTGTAGATTCTAGTTATCAGGCCTTTGTCAGAAGCATAACCTGAAAAATGTTCTCCCATTCTGAAGGTTGTCTGTTTGCTTTACTTACCGTGCTCTTGGCTGTGCAAAAGCTTTTTAGTTTGATCACATCCCAGTAATGTATTTTTGGTGTTGCTTCAATTGCCCTGGGGGTCCTCATCATAAAATATTCTTCCAGGCCAATTTCTTCAAGTGTTTTCCCCACACACTCTTCTAGTATTTTTATAGTTTCATGTCTTAAGTTTAAATCTTTTATCCACTGAGAATCAATTTTTGTTAATGGTGAAAGGTGTGGGTCCAGTTTCAGTCTTCTACAGGTCACCAGCCAGTTCACCCAGCACCATTTGTTAAATAGGGAGTCTTTCCCCCACTGAATATTTTTGATAGGCTTGTCGAAGATCAAATGACAATAAGTAGCTGGGTTCATCTCTTGGTTCTCTATTCTGTTCCATAAATCTACCTCTCTGTTTTTGTGTCAGTACCATGCTATTTTGATCACTATAGATTTATAGTATAGCCTGAAGTCTGGTGACCTGAACCTCCTGATTTGTTCTTATTTCTCAGTAATATATTTGCTATTTGAGGTTTTTTATGATTCTATGCAAAACAAAGCACTATTTTTTCAAGTTTGTTAAAGTATGACAATGGTGCTTTAATAGGGTTTGCATTAAATCTGTAGATTGCTTTGGGTAGTGTGGACATTTTAACAATGTTGATTCTTCCCAGCCATGAGCATGGTATGTTTGTCCATTTGTTAACATCTTGAGCTATTTCTTTTCTCAGAGTTTCATAGTTCTCTTTATAGAAATCTTTTACATCCTTTGTTAGGTAAATTCCCAGATATTTCATCTTCTTTGGCACTATTGTAAAAGGAAGAGAGTCCTTGACTATATTTTCTGCTTGACTATTGTTGGCATATATAAAAGCTACTGACTTGTAAGTATTGATTTTGTATCCTGAGACACTGCTATATTCCTTGATCACTTCTAAAAGTTTTGAAGTTGAGTCCCTGAGATTTTCCAGGTATAGGATCATATCATTAGTGAAGAGTGAGAGTTTGATCTCTTCTGACCCTATTTGGATATCCTTGATCACCTTCTCTTGTCTGATTGCAATGGCTAAGACTTCCATTAATATGTTGAATAGCAGTGGAGACAGTGGGCATTCTTGCCTTATTCCTGATCTGAGAGGAAAGGTTTTCAATTTTACACCATTCAGTATGATATTGGCTGTGGGTTTGCTGTAGATGGCCTCTATCAGTTTAAGAAATGTTCCTTCTATGCCTATTTTCTTAAGTGTTCTGATCTTGAAAGGATGTTGGATATTATCAAAGGCTTTGTCGGTGCCAATTGAGAGAATCATATGGTCTTTGTTTTTTATTTTGTTGATGTGATGTATTATATTTATAGATTTGCATATGTTGAACCAACCCTGTAACCCTGGAATAAAACCAACTTGATCATGGTGTATACTTTTTTTGATGTGTTGTTGAATCCTGTTTGCTAAGATCTTACAGAATATTTTTGCATCGATATTCATTAATGATATTGGTCTATAATTTTCTTTCTTTGTTGGATCCTTTCCTGGTTTGGGTATCAGGGTGATATATGCTTCATAGAATGTGTTGGAAAGTATTTCTTCTTTTTCATATGCTTTGGAAAACATTTTATAATATAGGTACTTGTTCCTCTTGAAAGGTTTGATAGAATTCAGAGGTAAAGCCATCTGGTCCCAGACTTTTCTTTTTGGAGAGATTTCATATTGTTGATGCTATTTCAGTGATTGATATGGGTCTATTCAAAATTTCTAATTCTTTCTGGTTGTGTCTAGGAAGGTGGTGTGCTTCCAGGTATTGGTCCATTTCCTTCATATTTTCCTGTTTCTGGGAATAGAGATTGTTGTAGTAATCACTGAGGATTTTTTTAATTTCTTAACTGTCTGTTGTTATTTCTCCTTTATCATTTCTGATAGACAATATTAGAGATTTTACTTTTCTATTTCTGGTTAGATTGTCCAGAGGTTTATCAATTTTGTTAATCTTTTCAAAAAACCAACTTTTTGTTTTGTTGATCTTCTGAATGATTCTTTCATTTTCAATTTCATTTAATTCTGCCCTAATTTTGGTTATTTCTTTTCTTCTCTTGGGTTTGGGGTTGGAATGTTCTTCCTTTTCCAGTTGCTTGAGATGATCCATTAGGTTGTTGGCTTCCTCTCTTCCTGTTTTCATAATAAGGGCTTCCAATGCTATAATTTTCCCTCTTAGGACTGCCTTTGCTGTATCCCACAGGTTTTAATAATTTGTGTCTTTATTATCATTTTGTTCAAAAATTTGATTTCCTTCTTAATCTTATCTTTAACCCAGCTATCATTCAGCCTAAGATTATTTAGTTTCCATGACTTTGTTTGAGTATGAAGATTCCTATTGCTATTGAGTTCAACTTTTATTCCATGGTAGTCTGAGAAGATACAAGTAATAATTTCTATACTTTTAAATTTGCTGAGGTTATACTTGTGTCCTAGGATATGATCTATTTTGGAGGATGACCCATGGGCTGATGAGAGGAATGTATATTCAGTTTTATTAGGGTGAAATATTCTGTACAGGTCTGCAAAGTCCATTTTTTTCTAGGGTCAAGTTTAAGTCTAATATTTCTTTGTTTAATTTCTTCTTGGAGGATCTATCCAAAACTGACAACTGGGTGTTAAAATCTCCAACTTTATAGTGCAAGAAGATATAAAGTTGTTCATATACATTAGGGTCTGCTTTATGAATTGAGGAGCATTCTGGTAGGGTGCATAAATGTTAATTATCAAAATCTCTTCATGTTAGATGTTTCCTTTGACAAATATGTAGTGACCTTCTTTATCTTTGTTGGTTTAAAGACAATTATATCTGCTACTAAAATTGCAACCCCTGCCTTTTTCTGGTTTCCATTTGCCTGTATTATACAAGTCCATCCCTTCACCCTGAGTCTATTTTTATCCTTTAAGGTAAGTTGAGATTCTTGTATAAGCAGATATCCAGTCTGATTTTATGCATCCAGTCAGCCAGGCTGTGCCTCTTTAGAGGACAATTTAAACCATTCACATTGATTGAGAGAATTGATAAGCCTGGTTGTGTTTGGGGTGTCATGATTTTCAGATGTCCAGTGGACATTTTTAATCATTTCACCACTGTAGAAGTTGGGTTTTATTCAAAGATTTCTGGATAAGTTTACTTTGGAGGTAGAGCATTGCACTGGTCATTGTAGAGGATGGGTCTGAGAATATCCTGGAGAACTGGGTTAGTTATGGCAAATTCCTTCAACATGTGTATGTCAGTAAACTATTTGATTTCTCCACCACAAATGCAACTCAGTTTAGCTGAATACAGGATCCTGAGCTGGAAGTCGTTTTGTTTTAGGAGATTGAAGGTTGATGAGCATCTTGTTCTGGCTTGCAACATTTTGGCTGAGAGATCTGCACTCATTCTGATACTTCTCCCTTTGTAGATGAGGCTTTTCTTACATTTGGCTGCTTGCAGAATTTTCTCCTCTGTCTTAACTTTGGCAAAGTTAACCACAATGTTTCTAAGAGATGCTTTATTTGGATTGAGTCTTGCTGGGGTTCTGAAACTGTCTGCTATTTGAAGTTCTGTATTTCTTTCCATGCTTGGGAAATTCTCCTCCACAATCTCTTAGAATAGAGCATCTTTTACCTTTAGGACTATACTCTTCTTCAGGAATTCCTATAAGACGAATGTTTGATCTTTTGGAGTGATCCCACAACTCTCTCAGGGAACGATCTGTTTTTGCTTTCCATTTTTCTGCCTCTTTAAGTGTTTGGGAATGTTCAAAAGCTTTGTCTTCAATTTCAGAGATCCTTTCTTCTGCCTGGTCAACTCTATTACTGAGGGATTCTACTGTATTTTGGAGATCTTAAAATAACTTTTTCATTTCCTTGAGCTCTGCTATCTCTTTCCTCATTGTGTCCATATCTTTGGTGATTTTGTCTATGAATTCATTCATTTCTTGAGACAACATTAGAACTACTCTTGGGATTTCAATTTCTACCTCTTCTTCCATTCTATTTATCTATTTGCCATCCATATTCTGAATTCTATTTCTGACATTTCTGCCATTTGTCTATGCATGGCATCTTCAGTTGTATCTCCTTTGTCATTCCTTGGTGGGGTTGATCTACTCTGGTTATTTATGTTGCCAGAGTTCTTCTATTGGTTCCACACCTTGTTTATTTTCCATTGTTTGGTTATTAGAACTGGTAGAGTGAGATTGAATTGCGGTTCCTAGGTAGTACAGATAATCAGCCCCTTACCCAAGTGTTAGATTTTGTAATTGTGGCTTATCCCCTATAACCTTACACAGGCCCCTTTCAGAGTTTTGGCCAGAGACTCTGAGGACCTACTTGGTGAGATAGTGCAAGCTGGCTCTGTTTTGAAATCAGCCAACCTCTATCCTTTCCTAAGAAGCCACAGTATTAGGTTTAAATCTCAGCTGAGGAGAGATACAGACAGCTGTGGTGCCCTGGAAACCACCCTTCAGTTCTTTTCCACTACAGAACTTCAAAGGTCAACCTCTGAGTGTCCCCAGGTGGACAGCCCCAGACAGGAGTTCCAATTAAATTGTCTCGGGCAGTACAAACACTGCTCAACACAAAGGGATCCAAGGGTCTCCAACAGCACAATTGGAGCCAGGGGTCCACACCCCTGCCCACCAGACTCAGTCCACACTGGTGTCTGCTTCTCTGCTCACCAGCCCAGTTGGAGTCAGGGGACCATGCCCTGCCCACAGGTCTCAGACCATACCCAGAGTCTTGCTGGCTCTGTTGGTGTCAGGGGACCATGCCCTTGCCCTCAGGTCTTGGTCCACACCTAGCAAGCCTCTCTTGCCCAGTTGAAGCTGGGGACCAGCACCACCCACCAAAGTCAGTCTGCATAAGGCAACCACTCTCCCCCTTGCAGGTGCCATCAGAACCAGGGTTCTGCACCCCATCCCACCAGACACAGCCCAAGGGTCAACACCACCACTGGCCGGACAAAGTCATAACCATGGGACTGCTCCTCCTCTCCTCCTCCCACTGAGTGTTCCTTCCTTCCCATATGCTCTTTCTTTCACATTAGTCACAGATTCCATCCTTATGTTAGAGGGTACACACTTTGCCCAGATGTCTAAGGAAAGGACCAAACACTCTGCACTCTGCAGGGGGCAGAACTTCAGACCACCATTAGAGGCAGGAAGGTTGGACTGGGAGTTTGGAATTTTAGGGGAAAATATTTGTTCAATTTTATACCTGGCAGTGTGGTGTCTAGGTTAATAAGTGGGACCTTCCTGGAGAAAGAGACCCAATGTTTAGTGCCTCTCTCCAGTGAGGTAAAAAGAGAGGTCTTTTGTTCCCTGCTTGCTCATGGAGAGCCAGCCACAGGCCTCTCATTTGTCAGAGGGTTCCCCTCCTCTAATTCATAGCCTTTGTACCTGTAATTTGTTTTCTTGAATGCTCTTACCTGGAGTCACAGCTTGCCGAACTTTTTTCTTGGTTCTGAGATACAGACAGCTATGGCACCCCGACAACCAACAACCCTTGAGTTCCTTTCCACTATAGTACTTTGAAGGTCAACTTCAGAATGTTCCTAAGTGGACAGCCCCAGACACAGGCTCCAATTAAATTGTCTCAGGCAGTGCAAACCTTGCCCAACAGAGAGGGATTCAAGGGTCTCCAACAGCACAATTGGAGCCAGGGGTCCATATTCCCACCCACCAGACTCAGTCCACACTGTTGTCCACTTCTTTGCTCACAGGCCCAGTTGAAGGTAGGGGCCACACCCCCACCTTCTGGTCTCAGTCCACACCTAGCTAGCCTCTGCTTGCCAGACCAGTTGGAGTCAGGGGAGCATGTCCCCATTTGGCAGTCTAAGTCCACTGCCAAGCAAGCCTCTGTTTGCAGGCTCTATTAGAGTCAGGGCATCATGTGTGGTGCATTTACAAAAGCAAGCCACACCTGAGCCATGAAACAAACCTTAACAAATGGAAAAGAAGAATAACTATATGAAGTATGTTTCACACGGGCACAAGCTAACAATTCTGAACTCGGAGTGTACATATACTGAGATTGTACAAATGTGTAAGGGGTAGTGGATTGTGGATGTGAGAGCCCGGTTTTTCACTGATGGAGATGGAGATGACAGATAGGCAGGAAGGACAGGCTACTACAAAACATATGGTAATAGATTAGAGGCAGAGATATCAGTATGAACTCAGGTTTAGCTTCATATAGATATGGATGCATCAATATACAAGTAGTTATAGATATGTTTGTATAGTTGGGTCACTATACATACATATATTTCTAGCTCTGTCTACTAGCAATGACACCCCAGTAGCAATGGGCACATCCAGCCTCCAGATCTTGGTTTCTAATACCATTCTCCAAGAAAAGGAATCCAAAGGCTTTTTGGAGAAATGGCTGATTCTAGGGCTCAGGAGGGAATATACAAGATGAGCCTGGAGTATCTTATAATGCCAGAAACTAAGAAGGCACTTAAACATATATGTGTGCACACATATACACACATATACCAGACAAACACACAGTGACAAGGGTATGTCAAAAGCATGTGGGAGTCACCTGAGAAAGCTCCCAATGGCCAAAGATGGAAAAAATTGAGCAACAAAAATAAATAATGTAGTATTTATTTATGCCCAAAGGATATGTGGGCTGTGCTTAGTGACATCCTTATAGAGCACCATGAGGGAAGAGGATAGAAGATACTTTACAGTGGATACACCTGTCGAAGATGACCTCTGCCAGGTGATCAGAGTCAATGCCAGCAATGACAAGCCATGTTGACACTGGTGTGGGGAGAATGTTGCTTCACCTCTGTGCTCTTCCTCTCCAAACTCATAACCTCCATGTAACTACAGAATCACATCAGGCTGACCCAAACTGTGGGGCATTCTGTAAAATATCCAGCCAGTCCTTCTTGAAACTGTCAAGATCATCAAAACAGCAAAAGTCTGAGGAAATGTCGCAGTCCAGAAGAAATCACAGAGACATAAATGGAATGTGGTATCTTGGATGGGATCTTGGAACAGAAAATAGACATTAAGGAAAAATTGAGTGAAGACTATGTGGAAACTCTCTGTACTATTTTTATAAACTTTTTTCTTTGTAATTTTCTGTAAATCTAAAACTTCTAAAGCAAAAACCCTATTCAAATATATACATTTTAAAAGTCGGCAGCCAGGAGACCCCCATCCACGGTAAAGGGCAGCTCTGCCGACACCACTCACCTCTCCTTGTCATGTGTCTGTATGTCATATGATGGCCAGGGTGGGTCCAAGGGGGCTTGTGGATGGCCAGCGCGGGCAGCTTCTGTACAGACACAGGCAGGAGCCCTGCCTGCCAGTCCAGAAGAGCCTAGTTTTCTACACATGACAGCTTGAGGTTTGGCACTCACATTTATTGCTCAGGGAGCATTTTTTTCTTGATTACAGCATCCTCTGAAAGAAAAAGTGCACCTTCCATTCAATCATTTATTCAAGTATTCTCTAATTTTTTTTAATATTTTGTAGTTTTCAGTGTGGATGCCTTATGTCATTAATTAAATAAGCCATACATGCTTGCTTGTTTAGTTATTTGCTTGTTTTTCTTTTTTTTATTAAATGATAGCTGTGTACATTAATGAAATAATGGGGTACAGTGTGGTGTTTTCATATACAATTTGAAATATTTTCATCAAACTGGTTAACATAGCCTTTATGTCATTTTCTTAGTTATTGTGTTAAGATGTTTATATTCTACTCTTAGAAAGATTCACTTGTACCCTTGTAAGATAAACCATAGAAATGATCCTTCCAATCACCCTCCCTCCACCCATCCCCCTCCCCTCCCCATATTCTTAGGCTATAATTAGGTTATAGCTTTCATATGAAAGCTATAAATTAGTTTCAAAATAGGGCTGTGTACATTGGATACTTTTTCTTCTGTTCTTGTGATACTTTGCTAAGAAGAACATTTTCCAGCTCCATCCATGTAAACATGGAGGAGGTAAAGTCTCCATCTTTCTTTATGGCTGCATAGTATTCCATGGTGTACATATACCACAGTTTGTTGATCCATTCGTGGATCGATGGGCACTTGAGCTTCTTCCATGACCTGACTATATGCAATCCCTATTAATCCCCACTGTCACACTTTAAAGATCTTGCTTGTTTTTCTAAAGCATTGGTCTATGAAGGATGTTCCCTACTAAAAAAAATGAAGTAGAATGATTAATTAAAGAAATAATAATGAATAAAAGGTTTGCCTTCCATGGTTCCAGTGTGCTCCTTGGTCAAACTCCGGGTGGCTACTCATGTAGGCTTGCTTGGGCTGCCATAACGAAATACCACAGGCCAGGGACTTAACAGCAGACATTTGTTTGCTCACATTTGGGGAGGCTGGAGGTCCAAGATCATGGTGCCAGCAGGGCTGGTTCCTGCTGAGGTCTCCCTCCATAGCTTGCAGATGGCCACCTCTCTTGCTGTGTCCTCACTTGGCCTTCCTCTGTGCATGTGACTGCTGCATCCCTCTGAGTGTCCAAATATCACCCTAACACCTCACTCTACCTTAATCACCTTTTTAAAGGCCCTGTCTCCAAACACAGTCCCATTCTGACATATTGGGGCTTAGAGCGCCAACAGAGGAGGGAGGGAGCATAATTCAGCCCTTTAACAGTGGTATTTACAGCTGGTGGGTGGCACTCATGGTCAGGCAGGTTGGACTGCTGCCACAGACACACTGGTCACATCTTAGCTGGATGGTGACCTTGGGAAGAAAAAGAGCTCTACTCTCCTTTTAAAATAATGAACATATTGTCTAGCCCAGGAGTTACTGGATAGACTTGAAGAGCTCTTAGGAGGAAAGGCCACCCCCAAAGGCAGCCTTTGTCATTACTATGATGAGCTGATGATACAAGCAGGCGCCCTCCTAAACTCCCATTCCCACTGTCCCAGGTGTGGGGCCGTCACTGAGGACCAGGCCCTGCTGACTGCCCAGCCCGTGATGACACAGTCTGTCCACAGGGCTGCTTCACCTTCCAAATTTGGCCCTTGCTTATCTTGAAAATCTGTGTACTCCTCTGAACATTTTAAAATAGAGACCCTAACTTTCTTTCATCTCAAGGTATGTAACTAGTTGTAAAGGATACATATACTTCCCCATATATCCTAAAAGTTGACATTTTAAATTAAAAGGGTACAAGATGCTTTTATATTTATTCCACAGAAGCATGATTCAATTTTAAAAAATGAGCAAGGGAGTCTTTCATGTTCCATTGTTTATTTTTCTCCCTTTTCTTCTTATTTTTTCCTTTCCACTTCCTCAACAGAAGTCTGTGCTGAAGTCCTCCCCCTCCCAGGTGTTCCTAGGCCAGAGGTTTCAGAGCAGAGACCTGGGAAAGGCAGGACCTGGGCCTGCCATGAAGAGGGGCACACTGGTCGGTGTTTGCAGGCTGCAGATCAAGGTGACAGAGAAGTTAGGTGGGGACTCACCAGGTGTTCAAGGCAGAGAAGGCAGAAGAAAACTTACAGGTGAGGAGAAAGAGGCACCGACTCAGGTAGGAATAAGCCTGGGGAGAGGCAGAGAGGAGGCCTGTCCGGTGATCAGGGTCTTCTCATGTGGAGCTGAGGCTGGGACCACAGGAGACCTCGAGTCTGGGGTACACCTGGGAAAGGACGGGGCAGAAGGTGGACGGAAGGAAGCTCAGGGCGTGGTGGCGTCCTGTCTGAGGCACACAGGGGTCTTTGCGCAGGGTGGCCTGTGTGTCCGGTGGGTGAAGAATGAGATGGAGCACTGTGTTTTCACAAGTGCCAAATGATGGTAACTTAGAAGGGGGGTGGGGTGAAAAACCTGTAAGTACTTTTCCTAAGAAGCATTCATATTCAGAGGGAGGAAATAACAAGAACCCTGAGGTGATTGTGGGTGGGTTAATTGCGATACAGTTGGTGAGCTAGTTCAATTTCCTGAGACAAACATAGCTGATACCTTGGGCCGAGTTGACGCAATTTTCTAGAGCAAACATTCTGACAGATGTGTTTTCCTGTAACAATCTCGCAGAGACTCAAGGATGCAAGTAACAGCTCACGGAACATGAGCACAGATGTCATCATAACCAGTGTTCTCAGGCACTTCTCCATCCTTCACGGCATATATCAATTTACGACGACAAAATGGAAAAGACATTGAAATTGACCTTAAATAGGTTCTTCACCGCTTAAATCAATATTTGTAATTTTCTTAAAAGAGTGTCTGACTTATAAGCATTATTTAAAAGTTTGTTAAATAAGGTAAAATTGCAACATAAAATATTTAAACGATAAGCTTTTTGTCTCTTGTAACTTTATATTAATAGTAACTAATCAATATCCTCCAACCTTCTTCTTTTATCAAAAAGGACTGGTATTAGGGGCTAAATTGTGTCCCCTCAGTATCCTAGTTTGAAGCCCTAATTCCCAGTGTGACTGTATTTGGAGACACCGTCTTTAAAGAGGTAATTAAAACTAAATAAGGTCAAAGGGTAGGAACATCGGATAGAACTGGTGGCCATATAAGAAGAGGAAGCGACCCTAGAGATGGGCCTGCAGAGTACAGGCTCCCTGAGGACAGGGTAGAGACAGCCAGACAGCCGCTGGAAGCCGAGGAGAGAAGGAGAGAGGCTTCAGGAGAAAACAACCCTTGATCTTGGATTTCCTGCCTCCAGAACTGTGAGCAAATAAATTTCTGCTATTTAAGCCACCTGGTCTGTGACGACAGCCTTAGACCGAGACAGCATCCTCCAAGGCTCTCCATACTCTTCCATACTCTCAGGTTTTACTTAATAACTATGACTGTGAACTGTGATTTTCACCAAGACAGAATCTCAGTATTTTGGGCTTATAATTTTCTATTTCTACAGCATTTTAGTAGCTCTCCCAGCTTGATCACTATTTTGAGTAATAAGTCTCAGTTAAACCAGACGTGGTTCCAAATAATTTGGACCATTTCAACCAACTCAATCTTGCTCAATTGATTTTGTATACAAATATCTCATTCCCAAAGCAGTTTGGGAAAAGTTTCTTCAAACTGGGCCCTGATGTGAGGCCTGGAAGGAGCAGGCCTGTGTAGCCAGCTGGTTCCCTTACACAGCAGCACAGGGAGAAGGCCGGCAGGGCCCACTGGCATGACTGCAGGCTGAGCCAGCCATGGATGCAGCAGGGGGTGGGCTCTGCTCCTGCAGCAGGTCATTCCTCGGGAGGTACCATTGGAAAATGAGGCTAAGAATAGGACATTGGGCAGAAGTTGAAGTGCTGAATCTGCAGGAGACAACCCCAGCCTCTGGGCCAGCCTGTGGTGAGATGGGGGCAGGTGTACATTCTCCCAGGAGGCTCCCTTACCTGGCCAGGCACTCAATGCCCCAGACATGAATGAGTGACTGCAATCCATTTGAGTTAACGAGTACTTTTTATTCATCAAAGGGTGCTCACAAGTCTTATTAAAGGCTTCTTTAGAGGTCATGCTTAGCTGTCTCACCCCTTCCATTCTCCAGCGTGGCACTCACTACCCCCACCTGGACAAGTACTTACTAAGTATCTGACCTCTTTCCTTTATACACCATCCAATGTGACCTTCCTTAAACTCCAAATGTGCCATGTCGCCTCCCTAGATAAAAAACTTTCAGTGACTCCCTATTACCCCTCAGTCACTCTCAATTTATTGTGGCATTCAAGACCTCTGGTCACAGGCTAGCCCACGGGCTCCTCTGTGTACATGGCATCCCCACCTGAGCTCACTGTCTTTACTCAGACCCCATGTCGCAGTCATGCTGTACTCCCCTAGTGTGTCTAAGTGTTCACACCCAAACAGGTAACACCTGTCCAGCAATTCTCCCTCTCAAGCATTTCTCTCTTTGCTCCCATGAGCTTTACAGCACCACTAAGCTTCAAGACTCTTGTGTCGTTCCCTGGACATTGAACATTGGAGCTTCCTGCCTTCAGGTCAGAAGGATGGATGAAGGGATAGGTGGATGGGCAGGTGGATAAATGGATGGATGTGAGAGAAACCAAACCAGAGTTCCTTGAGTACATCCAGCAGAGGCACCACTGAGGACCCCTGCCCAATCCTCAGGGGCATTCCTGGCACTTTGCTTATACATCTTTTTCTTTCATCACTAAGGTGGAAACAGGCCTCTCTGGCCTTCCGGGAGCCCTTAAGATGTCTCTCCAATTTCTGCCATCCTCAAACACAACTGGGTGATGGCAGCAATGATGGGGACTGGGGTGGAGGTGACGAAGAAGAGGATGTAGAAAATAATAAACCCCATAAGTTGCTGTCTGCTCCTCTGCACAGGCCCCTTGCTCTGAACACAACACAAATGTGATTGATAAAGGGTAGTCTCTACCTCCACTGGAGCAGCCCGTATAGCCTATGGCTAGGAGGAGTGAGAGTTATAGGAAATACCTGTAATGGAACACCTTGGTGAACAGGGCATGGAGAGAGATTTGGTTCTAACTAGCATGAGAGAGCTCGCGAGATGAGAGCACTGGTGAATTGGCAGTCTCTACACCTGTGGTGTTGAGAGGCACGAGCTCAGCCTTATATTAGGCTGGAGGAGAAGGCAGTCAGGAGCATGTGCATTCTATCACAGACATGCTTACTCTGATTCTGTCTCCTCTCCTGCCTGCGGAACGCCAGCACGGCATCTCTCTGCTGAAGATTACCAAGCTCTGCCAAAGACTAAGAGCTATCTGTTCTAAGAAGACTGCTTTACTCTAAGATACTCTCTCTCTCCAGCTAAAGTAGATAGCCCTCAAGCACCAAAGAGAAACTGTTCCTGAGCAAGGTAGCTTAGTGGTCCACGAACCTACCTAAGAACCTACCTAAGCTGGGCCCGTAGACCTGGCCAGTCCCCGGCCCTGACAAGGGGTGTCAGATGCAGATCCTGACGACCACTGCTACAGGAAGGATCATAATCCAGGGTGAATGATCCAGGGTCAAACAGAAACAAAAGGGAAAGGGCTGGGGCTGAAGCAGGGAAGGGAGCACACTCCGGCCCTCTGCGGCCAGGGGCACCAAGCAATCCCTGGAAGCCCGGGAGCGAGGTAGGCCTTCTCTGGTTTCTTCATACACTGAGCTTGTTCTAAAATCAGAAGATGGAAGAGTAGAGGAGGAAAAAAGTAAGGACCTGTGTTTTATGGAATCTCCCTTCCAGGATAACTACCACACCTTCTTGCATGACTACCATTTCTGCGTCTGGCCCAGAGTGTGGTTGTGTGTCCTAACCACAGCCCTGCAAGTGTTCATCTCCTTTTGGGGCTTGGAGAGGTTGCGGGACTTAGGTCAGACACAGGCTCCTACACCTGGCCCTCCCTCCAGTTAAAGAAGGCACCAACTGGTCACCCAACCACAGCCAGAGTTCAGCCCTGCCTGGCACCACAGGCATCAGGCAGAGGCCTGGACTCAGCTCTGCCTGTGTTTAGGTAATGGGAAGAAAAGGTCCTCACATGAGCCCATGCCCAAGGTATGGAGTGCCAAGGAGGCAGGCCTGCGAGGTGCCAGCCAACTCCTGCATCTGCATTCTTTAGCCCATGTGAGCCCTCTTGCACGCTGTGAGAAGAGGCAGGCTTCATGAGTGCCCAGTACCACTGTCCAGGGTCGCACATGCCACTCAGGCGGCAGGTGGTGCTTGGCTCCTCGCCGTTAAAGGCTGACAGATGGCACACAGGAAATGGGGCCACGGGCACTTCTCTGCTTGACAGCAGGCTCCGGCCACCAGTCAAGCCCAGAGTTCCTCTTGGGAAACCCGTAGGCTGTGGAGCTGGCAGGGAATGCCTGCGTCCTGCTGCTTACACAGCAGCCTGCTTATCAAATGGGCTTGAAACCGGGAGGCAAGCAAGCCCTGCTGGTGAGAACTGTTCATCCCCAGTTGTCATGCAGGCTGGAGATGTGCCTGCTGCCTCTGCGCTACCCAGGGAGGGTGCCTGGCTCTGCACAAGGTACGAGGTACCACAGCAGGCAGCCAGGTCTGCAGCCAGCCCACACCCACCTGGGCTGCTGCACTGGCAACTGATTTTTTTGATAACAGTCTCATGGAAATATAATTTATGTCATAAAATTTTCCCTTTTAAATTAGATAATTCAGTGGTTTTTAGTCTATTCAGAGTTGTACATCCCTCACAATTAGTTGTTCTCGAAATCTAGAACATCTTTATTCCCCCTAAAAAAAAAAAAAGCCCCTATTACCCCGCATCTTCTCCCCCCAGCCCCTGGCAGCCACCACTGAAATTTTCTGTCTCCATAGATTTGCCTGTTGTGAACATTCAGTGTGGGTGCTAGACAATAGAGACTTCTGTGACCATCTTCCTTCACTTAGCATATTTTCAAGCTTTATCCATGCTGCCTATATCTGCATTTCATTACTCTTCATGTCTGAATAATATTCCACTATCCATACACATCACCTGTTCCTTATCTACTTATCAATTGATGGACACTTTGTTTCCACTTTGACTATTATGAATTATGCTGCTATGAATATTCATGCACAAGTTTTAGGGCAGACATATGCTTTTATTTCTCTTGGATTTATACCTAGGAGTGGAATTGATGGACCAAATGGTAACTCTGTTTGACATTTTCAGAAATTACTTAGAATATTGTCTAAAACAGCTACACCACTGTACATCCCCGCCAGCAGCATATGAAGATGCCAATCTCTCTGCATCCTCCCCAACACTTGTTACACCAGCCACCCTGGTGGCATGAGGGGGCGTCTCAAAGAGGTTTTGATTTGTATTTCTCTAATTCATCACGGTGTTGAGTATCTTTCCATGTGCTCATTGACGACTTGAAGAAATGTCTACTCAGATCTCTACTCTGTTCTGTTTTTTTTTTTTTTTTGAGGCAGTTTTGTCACTTTTGATAGAGTGCTATGACATAGCTCACAGCAACCCTCTTGCCTCACTTTCTTTTTTTTAGTAGAAACAGGGTCTTGCTCTTGCTCAGGCTGGTCTAGAACTCCTGAGCTCAGGCAATCCACCTGCCTTGGCCTCCCAGAGTACTAGGATTACAGGCGTGAGCCACCGCACCCAGCCTCTGCTCTGTTTTAATTGGGATTTTTGTCTTCCTATTGAGTTGTAAGAGTTCTTTATGTATTTTTGATACTACACCTTTATCAGATATATACATTTTGCAAATGGTTTCTTTCATTTTGTGGCTTCTTTTCCCTTTATTCTTTGGCATAAAAAATTTTGTGTTTTAATATCTTTTTCTTTTGTCATTTATGATTTTGGTGACATTGCTTAACCCAACTTCATACAGATTTGCCACTGTATTTCCTTTTAAGAATTTTGTAGTTCTTGCACTTTTGTCTATGATCCATTTGGAGTTAATTCTGTATATGGTATGAGGTAGGATATAGCACTATCCTTTCACATGTGGGCATCTGTTGTCCCAGCACCATTTGTTGAAGAGAATATCCTTTCTTCTGCTGAATTGTTTCGGCACACTTGTCAAAAACTAATCGACGTAAACGTGAAGGTTTCTATCTCAACTCTGTTTGATTCCATCTATCTTTGTGCCTCTCCTGATACCAGTATCACACTATCTTGATTACTGTAGCTTTGCAGTAGGCCTGGAACAGGGCAGTATGGGTTCTATTTCAAGACTGTTTTGGCTATTCTGGGCTCTTGCCTTTCCATATGAACTTTAGGACCAGCTTGTCACTTACCTCAAAAAAGCTAGCTGAGAGTTTGGTAGGGATTATGTTGAATCTATAGATGAGTTTGGAGAATATTGCCAACTTATTAGTATTAAGGGCACCAACCCATGAACATGGGGTGTCTTTCCATTTTTTTTAGCTCTTTTTTTTTTTTTGCCAGGGCTGGGTTTGAACCTGCCACCTCCAGCATATGGGACCAGCGCCCTACCCTTTTGAGCCACAGGCACCGCCAATGTCTTCCATTTCTTTCAACAACATTTTATAGTTGTCAATGTACCAGTGTTGCACTTCTTTTGTTAAATTTATTCCTAAGTCTTTTCTCATTTTTGATGCTGGGCAGCAAATTTTTTAAGGAAATAAAGCAGAGACAAAATGATTTGCAGAATCCAAAATGTAAAAGGGGAGAAGGTTCATTTTTCTTCACAATATTGGAGCTTCACAGAGGACCAGCCAAAGGCTGGCTTCTGGGGTCCAGGCCGCCTATGCCCTGCCCTGGCCCTCACCATTCCAGAGAGGTGTCAGTCACCTGTGTCCTCCTCCCGATGGCTCAGCATCTGAGTCTCCTGCCAGAGTCATTCTCTCAACATGAATGAGAAGAAGAAAGGCTTCATCTTTTCAAGAACATCTTGATTCCTTTCCTTCAATACCTAGTGTATACTAAGTGCCTTGTCTGTGCCAAACGCTATTCCAGGAGCTGGTGACAGAGCAAATGAGGTCTAGATAGCTCCTGCCTCAGGGGGCTTAAGTCGGGAGGAAGACCCCTACACAGACAGGACACAGGGAGGAAAGCTATCCAATAGGGGAGTGCACAGGTCCTGGAGCCTCAAAGGGCACCATGCTGGCTATCAGGGCCATCTTCAAAAGGAGGCCTGCCTTCTCCAAGCAGAGGGCTGAGGTTACCCATTATCCTGCTCTGCCAAGGACTGAAGGTTTTCCCAAGATATAGGACTTTCCGTGCTAACATAGAAATTCCACGCAAGCTGGGTCAAGCTGGTGCCCCTGCAAAGAACATGAATGGAACAAGATGAGTCCACAGGACCAGCCACAAAATTTGTGCAGAGCCTCAAGAAGTAGGGCTCTTTGTGACAGCCCAGGCACCACCCTATAAAGCTGGCCCTGCCTGTCCTAGTCCTCATAGGTGGCACATAGGGACAGTGCAAGCCCTGAATCCAGGAGAAAGGGAGCAGGACCACAGGAAGAGCAAGCTCCAAAGAGATAGCCATTGGCTCCTGGAGCCAGCCTCAGAACCATTGCTGAATCAGTCCCCCCTTCTCTCAAAGTCCTTCCTGCCAGGGCCGGGGTTCATCTATCCCCTGTCTAGGCCAGTGGTCCCTACACTTCAGCAGGCATCAGGATCAGGAGTATATGACAGATGCTGCATGCATCCCTTGATACCTAAAACATTGATTTCTGTGTCTGGGGGTGGCTGTTGTGACCCCATGACCTGAGAGGCTCTGAGCACAGAGCAGAACCCCCAAGCAGAGATGTAGGAATGGGGCTTCCAGGCAGTTATTGGAACTGTGATACGAAGTTGAAATTGGGTGAGGGGGGGGGAAGGGACTAGGTCTGGGAGAAGTCTGAATGTTCAGATCCAAAATAGTAGTCCCCTCCACCCCTAGAAGACACCCACAAGTAAGCCTGAGCTTGGACAGGAGACTCTACCCATGTGCCAGCTCCCCACACATCTCCCTGTGACTCAGAACACACTATGGGGAGAGAAGGGCAGTGCACATGGCCAGAACAGGGTGCAGGCTGGATCTATTTCCCAAAGGCTGGAACTGCCAGACAGCTGCCCCACACACCACCCACCACAGCAGAAAGGGCAAGGGAAGGGCAAGCCCTGGAGTCATAGCACAAATAGGGCGCAGCCGGATCTAGGTCTGGGCTCAGCGTAGGCAAGGGCAGAAGGCCAGGAGCAGCTGCCTTCTAGAATCACTAGCAGTACAAAAAAAAAAAAAAAACTTGTGAAAATAAACTTGTATTTGGTGAAAATGCTCGTCCTGTGAGTTTGGTGGGCAAGGATCTGGTCCTCCTGCCCAGAAAACAATCAGAGGGGCTTGGCGACCGCAGGCTGCAAATTTCATTTGGAGAAAATGAAAATACATCTTAGCCACCCTGCCAAGGATTTGCTTGGCCATGGAGAGCCAGGTTAAAAGGTGATGAGGTCACAGAGGCCTGGGGGCAGCTAGTGCCTTATCCTTCCTGCAGATCCCACGCCCACCCCCAAGCCAGGCTGGCCCCGGCTTATTGCTCTCTTGGCCTGTGCAGAAGACTCACATATCCGAAGGATGCCACCAGGGCCATGAGACCCCAGGCGCTGCTTCCCAAGGACAGGTGGTCTCTCCTGGGGGTGCTGGGTGGGCTTAGGCATGAGGGGAATGACACACTCCATCCCCACTGGTCTTGGGCTGGGCACTTTTCTCAAATAAGCGCTGTGCTCCCCAAACTCTAGAGGAGGTTCTGTGCCTCCAATACGGAGCTGGAGCTCCAAGGTTGTGATGTGATCAAGGCACAGCAATGATCTAAAGGTCTGCCTCTGAAGAGCCTCCACAGCTCTGTCACCCCCGCAGGTGCACTCTCCCCTCCCACTGGCATTTCTGAGCTCTGCTTTCCCGTGCTCTGCAGGGCTATGGCATGAGCGAGGTGGGGTGGTGGCAGAGGGACCCCAACCTGCCTCCTTGCCGCTGGTCTCTGGGGCCCTGAGAGCTGTGCGCTTTACAGGGAGTGTCTTCTGCAGAGATCCACATTGGTCAACCAGAGTACAGGCCAGGATGTGTGTGTGGAGGCCAGGATGTCCGTGACGGAGTTTGGGCCTTTCACATCACTAAGTATCATACGCGTCAAACTCCGGACAACCATTTCTAGCAGCCTCTCTGAGCAGACGTGGGCTTCGAGTGCGCCCCAGCCCCGGATGAGCCGCGCTGTGGGTTTCTTCTCTTTGAAGATGAGTTGACCCGGGCAGGGAGGGACTGCGTGGCAGCCGTGCTCGCCCGTGCGCCCGTGCCTTGCGTCTGGGAAGGTGGCCGGCTTCGTCGTGGGAGCGTCTGAGAGCCAAGCACGGCACGCACCGCCTCAGTCACCGGCGGCTCACATGGGCTTTCTGATCTCACCAAGCGCTGGAATCTGCTCTGCTAGGGGCTAGGAAGACAGAGCCGGCGGACGCAGGCCTGGCTTCTTAGACCCTCGCCCCTTGCAGGCCAGGTTGACACCCACGGGCTCCCGGGCCACCACGACCCTACGGACACGCGCGACGGCGCAGAGGGGGCGGCCGGGCTTGTTCTGCGGCAGCCAAGAGGCCCGGGCGCCTTCCGTCTAGAGCAGACTCGCCAGAGTCTGCACGTTCAGGTTCCCTGCGGGCGACTGGGGAAGCAGCTTGAACAGAGCTGTCGCCACGAAAAAGGACGGCGTGCTGTTCGTCCTGGGGCCCCGAGAGGGCGCCGAAGCCCAGCAGACCCGAGGGGAGGCGGTGCCGGCTGGGGGTGGAGGCCGGAGGGAGCCCTTGGCCGAGGTAGCGGGTGACTCACCCTCCCCTCCGCACTCTGGCCGTGGGTGTGGGGCGCCTGTGCTGGATCCAGCAGGAATTTACATGTCCTGTTCAGCGGCGGCTGTGTGGCTTGCAACGGCTTCCCCTGAGAGTGAAGCAGCGCAGCCAATGGCCACACAGCCGAGGATCCTCTAGCCAGTCTTCCAGAACGCAGGTGCCAGAGCTTGTGATCCGGGTGCCGCGAGCTGTGCGTGGGATTATGGGGGGAGGTGGGGGAAGTGCTGGGTTCACCTTTAAACTTTAAAAAAAAAAATCTTTCACCACAGAGATACAGTAGGAAAGGGACACTTGGCCCCCACCAGAGCTGCCCTCACTCTGAGCCACCCGGCATTCGCACTTCTCCACATCTCCGGGCGTGCAGATAGGGCTGGTTGAAGCCAGATGCCCCTGCTCCCCAGCTCCAGCACACTTGTCCTGGAAGTGTCCTGCATCCTCCTCAGAGGCTTATTTGGGATAGAGATCAGATCAACCACACCACCACCCTCCCATTTGCCTGTTTCATGCAACTGGGGTGCAGGGATGGGGGAGTCTCCCAGTGACACGGTGACAGTTTTTGCTCTGCATCCTACCAGAGACTGCCCACCTCCCACTTTTGAAAGGGAGGTGCTAAGTCCCTTTTCATGCCTTCAAAAGGCTCTGACAAGTAGAATGGGACTTGACTTGAGTTGTGGCTGTACACACACCCTTTTCAAGGAAAGGTGCTGGCCACCCCCCTCATGCTCCCTGGCTATCAGCCCCTCACCCAAGCCTGTCTTTAGGCTCTGCCAGACTCCCCCCACTCCCACCCCGCCTCACAGAGCCCTGGAGCAGAAGCTGCCTCAGAGCTGCTAGGTGCTCGCACGCCCATCCTTGCTGTGAGCAACCAGACATTTAGCATCCCTGAGAGAAAGAGACAGCATCCTGGGTCTGAGGGCAGAACATGGGACAACTTCCCCTGGAAAAGCCAGAAAGAGGGCAAGAATGTTTGGTGCCTGGTAGCTCAAGGCAGAGATGCCACCCATTCAGTTTCCAAGGTGGAGTGATTCCTAACCCGCAAGGTATCAGGTATGAGATGCCCTAAAGGACATTGCCCCAAAGGACAGCCTGTTAGGAGGGACCCTGGGGACAGTGCGAAGCCAGAGATTACCAGAAAGTACAGAATTCAGCTTATGGAAGGTGCAGAGATGTGGGCTGTGTGTGTTCCCAAAGAAGCCCACAAATGCCCTTTCTCCAGCCCCTCTCCCCATCCATGTCAGGGCCACCATGAAATATGACACTGGGACACTGGACTGTCAAGAGGGATGCCCCACAGTATTCACAAAACAGAAGAGCTTGGACTCTTTCCTGTCACTGGGTCCACCACCTGCACCAGCCTGCCTGAGTCATCTCCTAAAGGGCAAGAAGGCACAGGCTTGTGCTCCCCTCCTGGCCTGGGCAGCTGAGGGCAAGGGGCTCTGACTGAACAATGGGACACATGTTCATGTTTTAACTTAAAGCGGACTTAGGTGTTCTTGATATTTCCAACTTTTATGGCAGTTTATAAACATGACAAAAAACTGAGCTTATAGTACAATAAGCATGAGGTCACCTCCCCCTTTAAGGAAGTGACAAAGGCATGTACACTAAAAACTACAAAGCGTGGCTGAAATTTTAGAACATCTAAATAATGGAAATACATCCATGCTCATGGGTCAGAAAACTTAATATTGTGAGGATAACACTACTTCCCAAGGCGATCTTTAGAGTCAACATAATTCCTATCAAAATTCCTATGGCCTTTTTTTTCAAAAAGGGAAAAATTGATCCTTAAATTCATATGAAATTTCAAGGGCACTGAATAGTTAAAACAATCTCAAAAATAAAAAACTCACAAATTTCAAAACTTAATATAGAGCTACAGTGATTCAGTGTGGTACTGGCATAAGATAAGCCTATAGTCCAATGGAATAGAAGTAACAGTCCAAAAACACACTCAGACATCTGTGGCCAACTGACCTCCAACCAGGGACCAGTCCATTCAGTGTGGGAAAGAATAGTCCCTTCAACAAGTAACATTGATATGGCTGGACCCTCTACCTCGTACCTTAAAGAAAATTAACTCAAAATAGATTAACAGCATTAATACAGGCACTATAGGGAGGTGGAGCAAGATGGCAGCCTAGTAACAGCTTCTTTGGAACCGGGAGCAGGGAGATTAGGGAGAGAAGAATCCAGGCATCTCTGGCTTGTGGGATCTGCCCAGAAACATCCCTTTGGGGATGCAGGGAGACAGCAAGAGACTTCTGGACCCCAGGACGAGGGACAAAAGCAGTGGAGAAGTGGCAAGTGGTTGTGAATGGGCTGCTGTATCTGTAACCACAACAGCAGAGAGGTTGCAGACAGGGAAGGCCTTCCTAGTGGGTTGTTTCGTTTGTTTGGAGTTGGGCACTCAGTTGAATTACCTTGGGAGAACTTGACGAGAGTGTGGTGACTTTAAGCATTGTCCAAACCATGGGACTGAGTCACGGGGTGGGAAGGGAGCTAACATTGTTTGGCTATGGGCCCAGCAGCAGCCATTGTGGGAGAACTGCCCCTGTGGAGAGCTGCTCTGCCCTCCGGGTCTCAGAGTGAGGCTCAGGCTGGGAGACCTTGGGTGAGTGATCTGATCTAGTGACTGTGAGCAGCGCCAAAGGCCAGGACTAAGACGCTGGGGAAGAGCGGGACCTTTCTGTGTTTGGCAGTGGGAGGGCTGCCTTCCAGCCTTGGCCCTCGAGGGCATAGAGTGAGGCCAGTTTTGGCATACTGGATAAGTGGGCAGCCAATTCAGGAGAGATCTCAGCAACAAGTGCTTTCCTGAGAAAACATCTGCTTAGCCAAGGTTAACGTTTTATACTGTCTTTGAAGCCAGCTGAGGAGAGATTTAGGCTCTCAACCCTGCAGGGTTTGAGAACAAAGAAGTCAGCAGAGGCCTCTAATCTCCATCTCATACAGCTGTATCAGCATTGTGATTAGCACCTCATACCCCAGAAGATCGCCGGTTGCCCATGCCCAAACAATATTCAGCAAGACATACACACTGCTTTGTTTTGAGGATTTTTTTAATTTCAACTTTCCCCCCTAGATTTTTTTTCTTTCTTCATTTTTCTAGTGTAAATATAATTTTCCATTGTTGCCTTCTTTAATAATAAGAATTTCATTTTTGCTAGTGTTTCTGCCCCTGTATGTGGTTTTTCTCCCAATTTTGTCCTATAAGATTTTCTGTTTGTTTTGGTTTGATTAGTATTAGTATTTGTGTTTTTCCTCTCTATTTGGTGGAGGTGGGGCACTGTGTCTTCTCAGGCTGGCAAAGAGCTGCTGACCTTAAGGGAACCACTCAACCCGGCACCCCCAGAGGTTGGGGGGCTTTAAGGTCAAAGTACCCTACTGTACACCATTATTACTCCTGTCTCCCTCTTTCTGTGCCTTTTCTTATTTTTGTCAATATTCCCTTTTACCCTGTCTCCTTTCTCTTTTTTCTTTTTTTAAAATCGTTTTTCCCTTCTTGCTCTTAAATCTTCTCATCCTTTTAGTCCTATACCAGAGGACTCATCAAAACCTTAGACCAGAGTCATGGTAACTTACAGAACAAGAGGAAGTGAAAGGAAAATTAGGGCAGGAAACAGATACAAGAAAAAACTCAGCAGAAAAATCCTGGCAACATGAAAAACCAGTCCAGAGCAACCCCACCAAGGGATCATGAGATAGCTATTGCAGAGGATTCCACCTATAAAGACAAGTTAGAAATGACAGAAAGGGAATTTAGAATACAGATGATGAAAACAAGGAAGGAAATTGCTGAGAAAGTGGAAAATAACCAAAAGGAAATAAAAAAACAGAATCAAATAAGAGATGAATGATATGAAGAATATAGAAAGGATATAGTGGAGCTGAAGGAATTGAAACAATTAGGGAACTTAAAGATGCAATAGAAAGTATCAACAACAGACTAGGTCATGCAGAAGAAAGACTCTCAGAGGACAAAGCTCTTAAGATAACTCAGATAGTTAAAGAGGCAGAAAAAAAAGAGAAAGCAGAACATTCACTGATGGAATTATGGGACTTTGTGAAGCATTCAAATATACACATTATAGGTATCCCAGAAGGGGAAGAAGAATGCCCCAGAGGAATGGAAGCTGTACTAGAGAATATTACAAATGAAAATTTCCCAAATATCACCAAAGATTCTGACATACTCCTTTCAGAGAGATATCAGAAGCCAGGTCGCCTCAACTCACATAGAGCTTCTCCAAAATACATTGTGATGAGCCTGTCCAAAGTCAAGACAAAATAAGATTCTTCAAGCTGCCAGGAGTAAGCACCAGTTGACCTACAGGGGCAAATCCATCAGGGTGACTGCAGACCTCTCTAATGAGACTTTTCAAGCCAAAAGACAATGGTCATCTACCTTTAATCTACTTAAGCAAAACAATTGCCAGGCCAGATTTCTATATCCTGCTAAGCTGAGCTTTAAAATTGATGGAGAAAACAAATCTTTTACTGATATGTAAACGTTGAGGAAATTTTCCACAAGACCAGCTCTACAGGAACTACTTCAACCTGTTCTACCCATAGACCATCACAATGAATCAACAGCAATGTAAGAATCTGAAATTAAAGGACAGACCCTAACTTCCACAATAATGCAAAAGAGAAAATTAAGCAATGGTCTTTCACAAAACAAGATGGATAGAACACTGTGACATTTATCAGTTATCTCAATAAATGTTAAGGGCTTGAATTCCCCACTGAAAAGGCATAGACTGGCTGACTGGAATAAAACACAAGTCAGCCATCTGCTGTCTGCAGGAAATACACCTAGCCTCAAAAGACAAATGAAAACTCAGTTAAGTGTTGGAAGACAATTATTCAGCCAAACAGAATTCAGAAGATAAGAGGAATTGCAATCTTATTTTCAGATACATGTGAATTTAAAGCAACAAAAGTAAAAAAAAAAAAAAAAAAAAAATGGAAACTTTATATTGGTCAAGGGAAAAATACAACAAGAAGACATTTCAATTCTAAATATTTATGCACCCAACTTAAATGCTTCCATAATCTTGAAATGGACTTTACTTAGTCTGAGCAATATGATATCCTATAACACCATAATAATAGGGGACTTTAACACTCCTCTACAGAGCTGGTCAGATCCTCTAAATGGAAATTAAACAAAGATATAAGGGACTTAAATGAGACCCAAGAACAACTGTGCTTGATAGACATATAGAACACTCCATCCCAAAGATAAAGAATATACATTCTTCTCATCACCCCAGGGAACATTCTCCAAAATTGATCATATCCTAGGAGACAAACCTCAACAGAATCAAAAGAATTGAAATTTTACCTTGTATCTTCTCAGACAACAAAGCACTAAAGGTGGAACTCAATTCCAACAAAAACATTCAGCCCCACAAAGGCATGGAAATTAAACAGCCTTATGTTGAATGACAATTGGGTGCAGGATGCCATAAAAGAGGAAATCATTAACTTCTTTGAGCATAACAATAATGAAGACACAAGCTACCAAAACTGGTGGGATACAACAAAGCAGTACTGAAAGGAAAATTTATCGCTTTAGATGCCTACATCTGAAAAACAAGAGAGTACATCAACAAACTCACGAGCCATCTTATGGAATTGGAAAAAGAACAATTGAAGCCTAAACCCAACAGAAGAAAAGAAATATCCAAAATTAAATCAGAGATTAATGAAATTGAAAACAAAAGAATCATTAAGAAAATTATGAAACAAGGAGTTGATTTTTTGAAAAAAATAAATAAAATAGATAAACCTTTTTGGCCAGACTAGCAATAGAAAAGTAAAATCTCTAGTAACCTCAACCAGACCTAATAAAGGGGAAATAAGAACAGATGCCACAGACATACAAGAGATTACCTCTGAATAGTACCAGAAACTCTATGCTCAGAAATTTGACAATGTGAAGGAAATGGATCAATATTTAGAATCACACCCTCTCCCTAGACTTAGCAAGGAGGAAATGGAGCTCCTGAACAGACCAATTTCAAGCACTGAGATCAAAGAAACAATTAAAAAAATCTCCCAACCAAAAAAAATGCCGTGGTCTGGATGACTTCACACTGGAATTCTATCAAACCTTCAAAGAAGAGCTTATTCCCATACTGCAGAAATTATTCCCAAAAATTGAGGAGGAAGAAATCTTCCCCAACATGTCCTATGAAGCAAACATCACCCTGATACCAAAACCAGGAAAAAAACCAAAAAGGAGAGCTTCAGACCAATTTCACTAATGAATATAGAGGTGAAAATTCTCAACAAAATCCTAGCCAATAGATTACAGCTTATTAAAGTCATACATCATGATCAAGTAGGTTTCATCCCAGGGATGCAAAGCTGGTTTAACATACGCAAGTCTATAAACGTTATTCACCGTATCAACAGAAGCAAAAACAAAGACCACGTGATCCTCTCAATAGATGCAGAAAAGGCATTTGATAAAATCCAGCATCCTTTTCTAATTAGTACACTGAAGAGTATAGGCACAGGTGGCACATTTCTTAGATGGATCAAAGAAATCTATGACAAACTCCCTGCTAATATTTCACTGAAAACTAAAAGCTTTTCCACTTAGAACTTGAACCAGACAAGGTTGTCCTCTATTGCCACTTCTATTCAACAGAGTGCTGGAACTTCTAGCCAATACAATTTGGCAAGAGAAGGAAGTAAAGTGCATCCAAATGGGAGCAAAGGAGGTCAAACTCTCCTACTTTATGATCTTATACTTAGGGAACCCCCAAAGACTCAACCACAAGACTCCTTGAAGTCATCAAAAAATATAGTAATGTCTCAGGATATAAAATCAATGTCCACAAGTCAGTAGCCTTTGTATATGCCAATAACAGCCAAGAAGAGAGGCTAGGGACGCTACGCCCTTCACCATAGCTTCAAAGAAAAGGAAATACCTAGGAATATATCTAACGAAAGAGGTGAAGGACCTCTATAAAGAAAATTATGAAACCCTAAGAAAAGAAATAGCAGAGGATATTAACAAATAGAAGAATGTGCCATGCTCATGGCTGGGAAGAATCAACATTGTTAAAATATCTGTATTTCCCAAAGCAATCTACTGATTCAATGACATCTCTATTAAAATACCAACATCGTACTTTCAAGACTTGGAAAAAATAATTCTTCATTTTGTATGGAACCAGAAAAGGCCCCATATAGATAAGGCAATTCTTAGTAATAAAAACAAAGCCAGGGGTATCACCATGCCAGACTTCAGGCTGTACTACAGGGCCATAGTGGTCAAAACAGCATGGTATTGGCACAAAAATAGAGACATCAACATTTGGAATCAAATAGAAAACCAGAAAATGAAACTAACACCTACAGCCACCTAATTTTCAATAAATCAAATAAGAACATACACTGGGAGAAAGAATTCCTATTCAATAAATGGTGCTGAGAGAAATGGATATCCACATATAGAAGACTGAAACTGGACCCTCACCTCTCTCCACTAACAAAAATTGATTCAAGATGGATAAAAGACCTAAATTTAAGGGACGAAATGATAAAAATCCTCAAAGCATAGGAAAAACACTGGAAGATATCAGCCTGGGGAAAGCTTTTATGAAGAAGACTTCTGTGGCAATTGCAACAACAACAAAAATAAACAAGTGGGACTTAATTAAACTGAAAAGCTTCTGTACAGCTAAGGAGATGACAACCAAAGCAGATAGACAACCTACACAATGGGAAAGGATATTTGCATATTTTGAATCAGACAAAAGCTTGACAACTAGGATCTATAGAGAAATCAAATTAATCCACATGAAAAAAGCCAAAAATCCCATATACCAATGGGCAAGAGACACGAATAGAACCTTCTCTAAAGAAGACAGATGAATGGCTAGCAAGCATATGAAAAAATACTAATCATCCCTGATTATTAGAGAAATGCAAATCAAAAGAAAAAAATGCAAATCCACATCCTGAAATATCACCTAACCCCAGCAAGAATGGCCCCCATCACAAAATCTCAAAACTACAGTTACTGGTGTGGATGTGGAGAGAAAAGAACACTTTTACACTGCTGGTGGGACTGCCAAGTAACACAACCCTTTTGGAAGGAAGTATGGAGAACCCTCAAAGAACTCAAGCTAGACCTCCCACTTGATCCTGCAATCCCATTACTGAGCATCTACCCAGAAGGAAAAAAATCCTTTTACCACCAGGACACTTGCACTAGACTCTTGCAGCTCAATTTACAATCACCAAAAGGTGGAAACAGCCTAAATGTCCACCAACCCAGGAATCAATTAACAAGCTGTGGTATATGTATACCATGGAATACTATTCAGTCATTTAAAAAGATCCTTTTGTATTAACCTGGATGGAAGTGGAACACATTATTTTTAGTAAAGCATCACAAGAATGGAGAAGCATGAATCCTATGCATTCAATTTTGATATGAGGACAATTAATGATCTAGTACACGGTGGGGGTTGGGGGAAGGGGAGAGCAGAGAGAGAGAGAAGGAGGGAGGGGGTGGGAGAAGGAAGAACAGATAGAGGAAAGGGGGAGTGGGCATCTCGGTGTGTGGCACACCTTTAGGGGGCAAGACACAAGTATAAGACTTTACCTAACACATGCAATCAGCGTAACCTGGTTTCTTGAACCCTCAATGAATCCCCAACAATTATATATATTTATGCACTATAACTACAAAATTCTTACAGGAAAACATGGGATAAATCTGCATGAGCTTGGATTTGCTAATGGATTCTTAAATATGCCACCAAAAAAAAAAGCAACAGAGAAAAAATAAATTGGACTTCATCAAAATTAAAAACTTTGATGCATCAAAGGACATCATCAGGAAAGTTAAACAGCTGTAAGAATGGAAGAAAATATTTGCCAATTTGATAGGGTTTAATATATAGGATACATAAAGAACTCTTATAACTCAGAAAGAAGACAACCCAATTGAAAAAGGAGCAAAGGACTTGAATAGACATTTCTCCAAAGAAGATACATAAATAAGCAACAAGCCTATGAAAACATGCTCAGCAACAGGAATCCCTAGGGAAATGCAAATCAAAACCACGATGAGGTACCACTTCACCCCTATTAAGAAGACTATAATAAAAAAGGGGGAAATAAGTGAAATGAATGTTGGTGGGATGTGGAGAAATTATAACTCTCATACATTGCTGATGGAAATGCAAAATGGTATATGTGGTAAACGGTTTAATAGTTTCCCCAAAAAGTTAAACAGAGAATTACCATATGACCCAGAAATTCCACTCCTAAGTTTATATCCCAAATGATTAAAAACAAAGACTCACACATATATGTGTACCAATGTTTATTGCAGGACTATTCACAATGACCAAAAGGGTGAAGACACCCAAGTGCTTATCAGTAGACAAATGGATAAACAAAATGTAATATAAATACACAACAGAATATTATTCAGCCTTAAAAAGGAAGGAAATTCTGATGTATGCTGCAATCTGATGAACCTTGAAAACATTATGCTAAGTGAAAGATGCAAGATAAAAAGAAATATTGCAGGATTTTACTTATATGAAATATCTCGACTGGGCAAGTCATAGAGGTGGTAAGTCAGTTAGAGGTGACCAGGGGCTGTGAGGAAGGGGAGATAGGGAATCATTGCTCAATGGGTCTAGAGTTTCTGTCTGCAATGATGAAAAGTTCTGGAAACAGTAGTGATGGTTTCACAACATTGTGAAAATAATCGATACCACTGAGTCATACACTTTAAAATTATTGAAACGGCAAATGTTACGTTACATATATTTTACTACAATAATAAACATTAAGAATAATTGGTGGTCAGATGTAAAGTGGGGAGACAATGATGAGTGGGAGTAGGAAGCAGTGCTAGATCAGGGCTCTCAGGTCCTGGGACCACCTGCTATCACACTGGAAGCTCATTGCTGTGAGAGCAGACCTGGGGCCAGAGCAGCCAGCAGGGCCTGGCCACAGGGAGGACTGGGCAGAGGTGACAGCCATGTCTCTGTCCTGCTGCTTTCTCCTTTCTACTGCAGAGACTCTGATTCCAGCTGTCCCCACACTATTCCCCAGTCACACCCTGGTAGCCCTGAGCCAGTGTCTGGAAGCTGCCTTCAATGCAAGCTATAGCTGGGTACAGTGTGGAGAGATTGGTCTGTGGCATCTTGATATATCTATCTGTAGATAT
The DNA here is from genome assembly GCF_000181295.1 of Otolemur garnettii. NCBI lineage: Eukaryota > Metazoa > Chordata > Mammalia > Primates > Galagidae > Otolemur > Otolemur garnettii. The sequence goes on from NW_003852509.1 coordinate 5,577,056, forward strand.
TATAATCTTCTCCTTCCCTATCAACTCCTCCCATGGGGAAAGAACAATTTAGGTTTGAGCACATTTCAAAGAGACTGAGGAAAGGTGAGAGTGGAGGTAGGAGATCCCTAGCCCCACTGAGAAACTGTGTTTCACAGTGACCATCAAGGCTTTTAGGATGTACAAGCAAGAATGGAAGAGGAGGCGGCTGTGCTCCAAGGGAAGTCAGGAGGAGGCCAGGCCTGGCAGCCCAGCAGCCCCCAGCACAGGGAGGAGCATACAGACAGCATGACCCCAGCTTGTGCCAGGTCCCTGAAAGGCAGGACTCTGTATAGAAAGGCATAACGTCCTGTGATTTGGGTAGCCTCCAGGGTGGTGCCTGAGTCAGAGCATGGGACATAATAGGGCAGCCTTCAGAAGCCTGGTACACCCAAAGCTGGACCGCAGGGGCCCACATGCCGGGGGAGCTGCAAGGCACAGGGTGCTTTCTCAGGATGGCCTGGGGAAGCTCCCAGGGACCTTTTCTGTACCTGCATTTCCCAAAGCACCTCTCACCCATCAGCTTGGGGGCCTAGGAATAAAACTCATGAGTAAAGGGAATTATGTTCTAGTTTTCCATTTTTAAAAAGCAAATTCACAGCCCTGCAAATTCCTAGTTGTCCACATTGGAACACCAATAAGGAGCGTGGGCAGTGGACTCAGAATGATCACCAGCATCACCATCAACACCACAATCATCACCACGGTTGTCACAGTCACCATCAACACCATGACTATCACCATGATTATCACTGTCACCAGAAACTCAGATTCAGACAGTTAAAGGATGTACCTAAGGTCACAGGATCATTAAAAGTTAATTTTGAATCCAGGGCTCTTAGCCTCCAAAACAGACCGCTATGTTGCTTTCACTTTATACTGTTTTAGGAAAGAAAGTTACCTATTCTCCCTTAGCCTGTTTCTATAAAATGTGCCTTTTGATTTAGTAATTCCAGCCCAATGAATCCATGCTAAGGAAGTAGCCCAAATGATAGCCAAAGCTCTGTATATGGAGATGTGTATAGTAGCATTATTTACGGTGACAGGAAAAACAATTTGGTACTTGAAATTTCTCTTTTCACTTCTGTTCCTCAAGGCTGGGGCTCAGAAAATCATCTTTTTTCAAAGTTGGGTAATAAATTGGCATGCAAGCTGGAGAGTCTGAAAAAGATAAAATGCTTTACATTAAAGAAAGTGAGGCATCTAGAAAACCAGTATGAGGAGCTCAGGGAAATCTTTCTCCCAAAGAGATGTTGATTAGGCCAGTTGAAAGTAACCATAACGGTTATCCAGACTCTCTGGAGACTAATCAAAGGGCTTGCAACAGATTGAGAAACAAGCATTAACAAAATCTACAGAAGCTACAATAAGAACACTGGGAGGCAGGGGCATCTGAACCAATGTTGGGGGGCCTAATGCAGCCCCACACAAATCCTTTCCCCTCCCCACCTTCCTCCTCTCCTCCTAAGACACAGACACAAAGGATCCCTTGTAGGGGACACCAAGAGTCAGACGATCTCTGAGCAAGATCATTTGCATCTGAGGGGTGGGCCCCTGGGCAATTCATTCACAGGAGCTCCTTGGGGAGAAAGCCCAAATCCATGGCGATCCTTAGGCACTGTAGTCATTGTTGAATACTCCCCTCACCTGTCTTGTACGGTCTCAGTAAAAGGCTAGTGCGGAGGTTGCTCAGGGCTACCCTGCAAAGAGGGGCTAGCCTGTCTCCCTCAAGCTTGCACTTCTAATCTGCATCACGCCTGGTTCCTTCCTGTGGTGATCGACACCAGGACCATAGGGGCCTGACAATCCCTTAGCCCACCCCCTGAGAAGTTTGCACCAAACTTTCCAAGCAAGCTGTAGAATTTGCCCACCCCATAGGGCCCCATGTAAAAGAATCTCTAACTGCCTGGGATGCAGGTGCCATCTTTGCACTGCTCAGGTGGGTCATCGCCCCTTTCAATAAACCTGGTGTGAACATCTCTGCTGTGCCCTAGCCTCTGGGTGCCATCATTTACACCTTTCAGCTAGGTATTTTATCACCTACCCCAGATCTGTCTTTTCAAGTGGGTTTGGCAATGAGAGGCAGTCCCTATCTTGCCCAGCTCCTGGGGTAGGGGAGCTGCTCCAGGGGGTTGGGCAGCCAGTGCAAAATTCCAATTGCATTTTCCACAGCTCTGTGCTGTGGAAGCCATACAATACCAAGACTTGTAGGATGCAGTGAGAGCCATAGGAAGGCCATGGCCAGAAACATCTGTATTAAAAAGGAAAAAGTTCTCAGGTCAATAACCAGACCTTATACCTTATGGAACTAGAAAAGGGACACCACACTAAGGACAAACCAGGAAAAAGAAGGAAATAATTATCAGAGTGAAAATAGAATAAAATATTAGAAAACGATAGCATCAATGAACCTAAAAGTTTGTTCTTTGAAAGATGAATAGTTTACAAACCTTAACTTAGACCAACCAAAAAGAGAGAGAGAGAGAGAAAACAACTTACTAAAATCAAGAATGAAAGATAGGATATCACTAACAATCTTAGAGAAATACAAAGGCTTGGAGGAGAATCTAACTCCAACAAGATTAGCCCATATCCCAAAACCAGAGATGTTGGTGTGCTTGTGGGAAAAAAGGGAACACTTCTACACTGCTGGTGGGAATGCAAACTAATATGTTCCTTTTGGAAAGATGTTTGGAGAACACTTAGACAACTACAAATAGACCTGCTATTCGATCCTACAATTCCTCTACTAGGTATATAGGCAGAAGACCAAAAATTACATTATAACAAAGATATTTGTACCAGAATGTTTACTGCAGCCCAATTCATAATTTCTAAGTCATGGAAGAAGCCCAAGTGCCCATCGACCCACAAATGGATCAATAAATTGTGGTATATGTACACCATGGAATATTATGCAGTCTTAAAGAAAGATGGAGACTACTCTTTCATGTTTACATGGATGGAGCTGGAACATATTCTTCTTAGCAAAGTATCTCAAGAATGGAAGAAAAAGTATCCAATGTACTCAGTTCTACTATGAAACTAATTTGTAGCTTTCCTATGAAAGCTATAACCCAATTATAACCCAAGAATATGGGGAAAGGGAGGGGAGGGGAGTGGGAGGATGGGTGGAGGGAGGGTGATTGATGGGACCACACCTATGGGGGTACATGTGAAACTTACTAAATGTAGAATATAGATGTCTTAACACAATAAGAAAACACCATGAAGACTATGTTAACTAGTTTAATGAAAATATTTCAAAACCAGCACACTGTACCCCATGACTACATTAATGTACACAGCGATGATTTAATAAAATTTTAAAAATTTTTAAAAAGAATGTTATGAACAGCTATAAGCCAGCAAATTAGATAACTGTAATGAGACAGATGACTTTCTAGAAGAACATAAACTACTGAAACAGACTAACTCAAGGAGAAACAAAAATTCCTATAAATAAACCTATAATAAGTAAAGATACTGAATCAGCAATTTTTAAACTTCCTCAAAGCCCAGACACAAATGACTTCAAGAACAAATCCTACCAAATATTTAAAAAAGAATACCAATCTTTCATCATAAATCCTTCTAAAAAGAAAAAATTTTGGAATAGCCAAAAAAAAAAAATTGAAAAAGAAAAGTTAAATTAAAAGATTCATACATCTGAATTGCAAAACTTAATACAAAGGTACAATAAGAAAGACATTGCGATTCTGGCATGAAGAAAAACATCCACACCAATGGAAATGAATAGAATTCTGGGAAAAAGATTCTTACATTTATGGTCAGTTGATCAACAAGGGTATTGTGATAGCTAATTTTAGGAGGCAACTTGACTGGGTGAAGCATTATTTCTGAGTATGTCTGCGGGAGTGTTTCTGGCAGAGGTTGACATCTGAATGAGGGACCAAGTGGACTGATCCACCCTCACAATATGAGCAGGCACCGTTCATTCAATTGAGGTCCTGGCTAGAAGAAAAAGGCAGAGGAAAGGTGAACTCATTCTGTCCCCAAGATCCGGGACACCCATTTTATCCTGCTCATGAACATCAGAACTCCAGGTTCTCTGGCCTTCAGACTCTGGGACTTGACCAGCAGCCCCCCCGGTCCACAGGCCTTCACCCTTGAACTGGGAGCCACACCATTAGCTTCTCTGGTTCTCAGGCCTTTGGACCTGGACTGAGCTATCCCACTGGCTCCCCTGGGTCTTCAGCTTGCAGATGGCAGATCATGGGACGGCTCGGCCTCCATAAATTCCCACAGTAAATCCCTCTTATGTTCTGTATCTGTCTACCTGTCTGCTATCGTTTCAGTTTCTCTGGAGAACCCTGACAAGTCCATGTTTTGGTGCTCTAAAGGAACAGAATGAGCTCAGGGATGGAAATTCCCAGCTCATGCCCTGCCTAAGTGACCTACAAGCCCCCAGGTGTCCCGGTAAGGAGAACTTTAGTTCCTGGAGCCACAGAGCTGGAATTGCTAACAAACAGATGTCCTCAAGATGCAATTTGGCTGAATTACAATGAAAGTTGGACTTCCTGGCTCACAGGATGTCTACTGTTAAACCCCAGTGAGGGTACTGACTAGGAGAGAATGAGACTCTGGAAGTTGGGATGGGGCAAGTTGTGAAACGGGGACCATTGAGCTCCTATATTCTGAAGAGTCTTCTTTGTTGGTAGAAGATGTCTTCTCACTCCCTGTAAAATAGTCTCTCATCCCCAGTGGTACTGGCCTTAGTCTGGAGGGATCAACCCTGCACTGCCCAATGACAATGGGACAGTTGCCACGCAGGACAGTGCTGACTCCCCTAAGGACCACAAATGCATCAGTATCCACTTTGGTGGAAGTAGTTGCAATTCTCAGTGAGTTCTCTAGGTGCTCAGCAGATACTTTGGTTTTCATTTTACTCTTAACTTGCTTTGTTCTTGAAAATAGTTGCTCACAAATGTCAGTGCTACCAAAAAATGAGGACACGAATAAGGCGTGAGTTGTGAAGCAAGGGCTATTTGTCTCTGGAAAGATAGGAACCTATAAAAGTCCAGTGAAGAGACATGATAAAATTTCTCTTTAAGTTTAATGTCAGATTGCGGCTCTATGCATTCCGTTTGAAAATTGGCAGGTAACATATTTATGCAACTGAAAATGGAGTTGCAAATGCACCAAAATGTTGATTATTTTCCCAGAAATCTTAAAATCTGTTTTCAAATTCTTGTCTCAAATAAAAAAGCAAGGCTGCATATTTTTTACTGTTCACAGAAATGTGTTTAGCCAACATGTTGAAATGCATAAAATGGTTTGCCTTAATTTGAGCTGGTCGTAATTTCAGTTTCATGTGGAGCCTGTCACAGTCTAAAACACTGTATAGGTAAGTCTGTTTTCACCTTGAAGATGCGTGTTTAATTTACTTAAGTGAGCAATTAAATCCACTAAAAATGCTAAATCTATGAGCCAGCTTTCCTGGTCTACTTCTAGCACAAATTTGGTTTTTGATACCATATATAAATGATTTCAACATTTGGCCTCACCTTAGGCATCTTACTTCTGAAAAGTAAATGAACTCTCAAAAAGAAAAAACAAAAAAAGTAAAGGATCTCACCATCATCAGCATCAATACTTTTAAGGACTTCCTGGATTTGGCAATGATTTAATCCCTTGGCCTTTATGAAATTTATAGTCTTTTTTTTTTTTTTTTTTTTTTTTTGAGACAGAGCCTCAAGCTGTCCCCCTGGGTAGAGTGCTATGGCACTACAGCTCACAGCAACCTCCAACTCCTGGGCTCATGCGAGTCTCCTGCCTCCGCCTCCCAAGTAGCTGGGACCACAGGCGCCCGCCACAACGCCCGGCTATTTTTTGGTTGCAGCCGTCATTGTTGTTTTGGCGGGTCTGGGCTGGGGATTCAAACCCGCCACCTTAGGTGTACGTGGCTGGCGCCTTAGCCGGTTGAGCTATAGGCGCCGAGCCGAAATTTATAGTCTTGACGATGATTTGCATGACATTCTCCATTTTTAAAGATTTTGTGAATAAATTTTCTTGATGTACTATACAATGATACTTCACCAAATGTGAGTATGGGGTGAGAATTACATCTTGTATTAATTTTGCAAAGTCCTCTCTTTTACCTACGATCATCAGGGCACCATCAGTAATTATACCAGATGTGTTGATGACAATGACAAAGAAAATTGCCTTAACATATTTTTTACACCTTCATATACGTCTTGACTTAGCTGTGTCTCTAAATGGCACCAAAGAAGCCTTTTCTTCAGTGACATTATATTCATCATCAATACCTTTTAAAAGTGGCAAGTTGAGCCATATTGGTAATCAGTGCTGTCATCCGTCACCAAAGCACAAAGTTTTAAATTGGCAACTTTACTTTCTAAACTTCTTTTGATTTTTCAGTTTCTTTAGTCTGGTAAGACAAACTGATTTAAGAAGTATCCCCCTTTTGGTCAGGGCAAATCATATCCTCCATGCTTTCCAGACATTGTTAATAAACTCACCATTAGAAAATGGTTTTTACTTTTTTGCTACTAAATACCTAGCCTTTACGATGAAATCCACCTGAGTTATAACTAAAAAATTTTCATTGAGGCAGTGCCTGTGGCTCAAAGGAATAGGGCATCGGCCCCATATGCCAGAGGTGGTGGGTTTAAACCCAGCCCTGGCCAAAAAATGCAAAAAAAAAGAAAAAAAATTTTTGTTGAGAAGACAGACCTTTTTTCAGTTCCACTATTTTGTAATTTTTAAGACACAATCTTTTATGCACATTGAATTTGGCACCATGTTTTTGCATGAAATGCCTTTTGAAATGATAATCTTTGAAAACTTGCACAGATTCCCTACAAATCAAGCAGAGTGTCTTACTATTTGCCCTGACAAAAAAGTGGCCATCTGTCCACTTTTCACTGAACAATCTTCCTTCATCTGTAACTTTTCTTTCTGGGGGTTCTGTTTTCTTTTGACACATAGAAGCCATGCTGTAATTAAAAAGTAATAATAGATAATTTACTTTTATTAAGAAAATTAGGGAGGAGGGGTAAAGGGAGGGTGATTGCAGGGATCACGCTTATGATTTTTCCTATAAGGGTACATGTGAATCTTTCTAAATGTCGAATATAAATGTCTTAACACAACAATTTTGAGAATGACATGATGGCCATGTTGGCCAATTGGATGAAAGTATTTCAAATTGTATATGGAAACAACACACTATCCCATGATAGTATTAATGTGCACAAATATGATCTAATAAAAAAAATTAATTGGCAGGATAATAGAAAGCAAGGTTTGGTCCTGTCCACATCTTGGCTGCTGATGCAGGGTGAGGTGGAGGCTGATTATAAAGGCGGGCGATGTCTGAGGTGGCACTGAGGTACGCAAGTGCCTTTGATAACAAAATAAGAATGTTTACCTGACTCCTAATAATATTAAATGCCTAATGTTGCATAAATATTACTGCCTCACCAAGTCACCATGAGCACAGGTAACATCTGATGATTTCAATTCAACCGTCTGTGCTTGCGGTTTAGGGCAGGGGCTGGGCTTGAACCCACTACCCTTAGTATATGGAGCTGGCGCCTTACTCCTTGAGCCACAGGCACCGCCTAACTGTCTGTGCTTGGAAGCTAGCACCCCAGAAGCCACATACCACATAAAACTGAAGCCCCACATGGAACAAATAGCAAGAGTGTATGTGTGTTTATTTTATATAACATTATGATAAGATGTTGTCATCTACAAAGTTCATTCATAAGAATGGCTCAATCAAGTTCCATCCACAAAATCACAAAAAATCTCATGTTTTAAGTAAGTTTACGATTTCGTGGTGGGCTGAGTTCATAGCTGCCCTGGGCTACAGGGCATCCCACAGGTGGTGGGTTGGGCACCCCTGGTTTAGGGAAATTGGAATGCTAGGGTGGGTTTGTCATTTCAGACCTATTCACCCATACTGGGAGGGTCCATAAGACACGTCCTTCACTGATATTTTAAGAAATGAATGTGAGGGGGAGACTGAGCATCCTTGAAGAGTTCTGTGGCTGTTCTTGTCCATAGGCCTGACCCTACAATGGGGGCCATGGTCACTCAACTGGAGAAAGTTAGTGAAGTGAGAATAACTGGGTCCCAGGGTGAGTGAGGGGCTGGTAGAGGGACTCAACCCATCGCCAAGAGCAAGGCAGGCGCACTCACTATAATGGACAGCAAAACAAAGCAGCAGTCAGATGGCCCTGACCACGTGGATCCACGGCCTGGAGAGTTAATCATGGTGGTCCAAGAAGTGAAATGAAAAAGAAGCCTATGTTGAAATAAAAATAAAAATGTAGGCACAAATCTCTAAATTTAACATTTTTGTTTAGGATACAAGAATTACGATTTAGGGGTATACTCACAGACCAGGTGGTCTCCGACATGTCCAAAACACAAAGGGAAGATTGAGGGTTTTATTAAAAAGAAGAATGTTACTTGTGGTCTTAAAAGAAAGCCCGTTGGTATTAGTAAACCTCTGGGCTGCTGGCCGGCTCCTGATGGTGAGTAGTTGCAGAGGGCAAAATTAGCCTAAGAGTTGCAACAAGTTATTCCTGCAGCTGTAGATAAATTTGGTCTATAACGGGCAATTTGAAAGCCAGACTGCAAAGAATTACTTTTCTAGAATAATGTTATTTGCCCTGAACGTTATGTGCTTTCCCCCTCAGTCCCTCCACTCTGATTTAGTTTGGTATGACAAGAGAGATCTAATTGGTATGATCAATTTTTTTACCTATTAAATTCTTATTTAATCTATTTAAGCAGAAAAATTTCAGGTTAAATGAATTTGAATCATAAAGATAGAGAGTCATGGCCCCTCAATCAATTCCCAGACTTGAGCTAGTTTGCAGACCCCAAAACTCCTCCAATGAAGGGAAAACTGGATTCACTCAAGGAAGGATCTGGTCATTACCAAGAATTTATACTGTTGATCTTTCTCCCATCCTTCTCCTAAGGGACTTTTGGCCTTTTACCAGGGTAACTTTGCACTGGGGAAAAGAAAATAGTGCCTTTCAGGGACTAGTGGAAACTGGCTCTGAATTGACATTGATTCCCAGGAGATCCGAAATGTCACTAATGTCACTATGGCCCTCCAGCCAGAGGAGGGGCTTATAGAGATCAGGTGATCACTGGAGCTTTAGCCAGGTCTCTCACAGTGGGTGCAGCAAGCCCCTGGGCCCAGCCTGTGTCTGTTTCACAGTTCCAGATGCATAATTGGAATAGACATAGCCGTAGGTGACTTAATGATGGGGATTCGTTCTGAGAAATCCATCATTACGAGAGCTTGTTGTGCACATGGCACAGCGTCCCTATACAAACCTGGAAGTGCTGCCCACCCAGGCTAAGTGGCCTGGCCTATTGCCCCAAGGCTACACACCTGCACAGCATGTGAGTGTACCAAAGGCTGTAGGTGACTGCATGGGAAAGGTACAGTAAAAATAAGGTATTATGATCTTATGGAATTGCTATCATATATGAAGCCCATCCCTGAGCAAAAAAATGTTATGTGGCTCATAACTGTATTTATTACCTAGCAGATCCACATATGAGTTCCCTGAGCCGGGGAGTGAGGGAGATTCTGGTGGGAAAGAGCACATAGACCCTGTTAGAGCTGCCTCTACCTAAGAAAACAGCAAACCAAAAGCAATGCTGCATCCCTTGAGAGATACAAAGATTAGTGCGCCATCGAGTACTCGAAGGATGCAGACGATGATTCCCAACTCACTCGACTCACCCACAGGGCCTCTGCAGAAGACAGATGGGTCTCAGAGAAGGACGGTGGATTATTGTAAGCTTAACCAGGCAGTGACTCGAGCTGTGGCTGCTGTACCAGATGTGGTTCCATTGCTTGAGAAAATTAACACATCCTCTGGTACCTGGTGTGCAGCTACTGATCTGGCAAGTGCCCTGTCCCCAGGGCCATCGGTAGGTGCACCAGCCGCAGTTTGCTTTGCTGTGAGCCGGCAGGGCCAGCAGCGCACCTTGGCTGCCCTGCCTCAGGGGTGTCGTAGTTCAGCCTGCAGAGATGGCAACTGCCTTTCCTTCCACAACACACCCCGCTGGTGTATTGCATGTATTACCTTGACGACATTGTGCTGACTGGACCAGTAGTGAGAAGTCATAACTACTTTCATGGACAGAATGGGAAATAGATCCAAATAAAACTCAGGGATCTTCTACTTCAGTGAACTCCAAGGGCTCCAGTGGTGTGAGGCACCTCAAAATATCCCTTTTAAGGTGAAGGATAGATAACTCGTTGCATCTGGCCCCTCCTACAACCAGGAAAGAGGAGAGCCCAGTGGGCCTATTTGGACAGGGGAGGCGGCACACTCCACACGTGGGTGTGCGCTCCAGCCCATTCACTAAGTGACCTGGAAAGCTGCCAGTTTGGGGTGGAGCTCACAGCAAGAGAAACCTCTGCCACAGGCCCAGCCTTTGCACAAGCTGCTCTGCCGCTTGGGCCAGGTGATCCAGCAGACCCAGTAGTGCTTGAGGTGTCACTGGAAAACAGGAATGTTGCCTGGGGCCTTTGGCAGGCCCCGTAGGTGAGCTACAGCACAGGCCTTTAGGATTTCAGAGCAAGGCCCTGCCATCCTCTGTAAATTTCTACTCTCCTTTTGAGAGACAGCTCTTGGCCTGCTGTTGGACCTTAGTACAGACTAAACTCTCACCCAGGGGCCACCAAATTACCATGTGACCTGAGCAGCCCATCAGTTAACTGACCTCCCAAACCACAAAGTTGGGTGTGCACCTCATCTCCCCATCATCAAATGGATGTGGTATATACACGATCTGGCCCAAGAAGGCCTTGAAGGCACAAGAGGTGGCCAAGTACCCCTGGATCCCACCCCTGCCACACTGCCTTCTCTCTCCCAGCCTGCATGTGGCCTCATGGATATTCACACACAGAAGAACGAAGTTGGGCCCTCACCTTACACCAGATAAAAAAATAATTAAAAATGGATTAGATGCCTAACTGTAAGGCATTTAAAAATTATAAAACTCCTAGAAGAAAACACAGGACAGGGGAACATTATGAAATTGGCTTCGGCATTGAAGCAACAAAAGAAATAAATAATAGAAAAACAACTTTTTCAAAATTAAAAACATTTGTATATCAAAGTACGTGATCAATGGAAGGATATAGAAGAAAATATTTGCAAATCATATATTTAATATGGGGTTAATATCCAAAATATACTTCTGTTCATCTGTTTTGTTTTGTTTTTCTTTTAGAGATGGGGTCTTGCTCTGTCACTCAGGCTGGAGTGCAGTGGCTTGACCAGAGCTCACTGCAGCCCCAGCATCATGGGCTTGAGCGATCCTCTAGCCTTAGCCCCCAGAGTATCTATACTACACGCGCAAGCCCCTGGTGCCCAACCAAAATACATATTTAATTTTTTTAAAGACTGCATATTGAATGGTTTCATTTATGTGAACTGTCAAGAATAGACAAATCCACAGAAGGAAGCTGATTGGTGGTCTTGTAGAGCTGGGGAGAGAGGGGAGGTTTGGGTGACCGGTAATGTACATGAAGGTTTTTTTGGTGCTTGATTAAAATATTCTAAAATTGGATTATGACGATGATTGCAAACTCTGAAAATACTAGACACTATTGAATTGTACACTTATAAGAGGCAAATTGTGTGGTATGTTAATATCTCAATAAAGCCATCTAGAGGGGGCAGAGTGTGGATCGTGAACCCCAGCAAGTGGAAGCCAATGGACCAGGGCTGGGTGGGAGGGTCGAGGTGGGGGAGGCGTCAGGAGAATGAGAACAGGTGCGTGTCGGGAGAGCCAAGGCCGCAGTCAGGCAGGTGCCAGACAGAGCATGGAGTTTATCAAAAGCAGTAGTTGAAAACTGGTATAACCAATTCAGCTTCTTCTTGAACACTCAGTAAAACCCACGTTATCTACAAGTGTTTCAGGAGCTGCTTCTCCTGGGTGTGTCTTTTGAATCCTGAATCTGACCCCAGGGGGACACGGGGATCCTCTGGGCCCCCTCACCTAGTGCTAGGTCTGGGACTTTATAGGTACTCAGGGATGTCAATCCATGGGAAGTATTAAAAAAATAAAATGAATGAACAAAGGACTGGGTTATCCCATATCTCCTCCCATCCCTCTCTGCCAGGGTCCTCTCCTCTCCTGCCTTGCCCGAAACGTCCTCTGCTGATGTCACCTTCCTCAGGGGCCCCGCCTTCCCCCGAGAGGGAGTACCTGGTCACCAGCACCTGCGCTGGCCACCTTGCTAGCCACTTTACCTCCTTTTCCTCACTGAATGCTCTCAAGGAGAAGCTATGCAAGATGGCAGCTCTTACCACATATTTTATGGATTGAGAGAGCAGAAGCGGCCTGCCCAAGGATCCAGAGTGTTCTACCTCCCGTCAGCTCCGGAAGACCCCAGACTCTTCAAGGTTCCAAGTATAACAGTGTCTAATGGTGGAATTCTGGGCATGGTGGGGGATGGATGCCAGCAGAGTCTCTGGGACAACCGTTCTCCCTGCCAGGAACCTATGGCATCAGATGTTTCATGGTGAAGACCAGCCAAGCACCTTGAGCATTGCTGGGATCTTTTGAGTGGGTGGGGAGGCTGCCCTCTCTGAAGAGGACAAGTTTAGTCAGGCTCCGAGGGGCGGTGCTGGGAGGCTGGCAGCGAGCCAGGCGCCGTCCTCAGCCACACTGGCTGCAGCAGTGGAGGCTGGGTGCCCAGGCAGGGCCAGCGATGAGGGAGGGTCCTAACAAGCACCCCTTGCCTGGGCCTGGGACCAGGCTGGGCTTCATGGTTAGTGGACAGGCAGCCTGCTCTCAAGGCCCCCCAGACTTACCCCTCCACCCAGATGAGCCCTTTACTCACACACGTGTGAGCCCGGGCTGAGAGCACACACTGCCTCCCTCACACTCACACCTGTTTCACACTTGTGTTCATTTCTCTACACGTGCACACACAGGGCACAACTGTGGGAAGCATAGATGGAAATCTACACATCACAAAAATCAACTCAAACCATCCATAGCAAGAAAAGCAAGGGTGGGACGGAACCGGACTGTGATGGCACCTGCACACAACCCTGCGCACAGGAGCCCCTACCTGTGAGGGGACTGGGCCAGGCTGGCCCTGACAGTGGGTGAAAGAGCAGGACAGTAGAAAGAGTGTGGGTGGGGCACTGTGCAGGCAAGGCTGCATCCTAGAGGGTGGGCGTCCATGGGAGGGAGCTCTCAGACTGCTCCCCCAATGCAGCCCCCAGATCACACTCCCACCTCTCCCTGCACCCAGAGTGAGCCTCCACTTCCGGGTGGAAACGACAGCAAATTATCACCCACATTTCCCAGCACTTTTCTGAAAGGTTCCAAGCACATTTTCTCCCTGTTGTGGCTCAGCTCAGTTTCCTTTTGTTTGGTTTCCCCTGTAACGTGGTTGGCCTTGCTCTTGTCCCCAGCCCCACTTCTCTAGCAGCAGCCAGCCCTTTAGCAGTTACAGTCCACCACACCGGTCACGCCTGTTCAGGACATGGGGAATCCTCAGAACACAAAGCGTAGACACCACTCAGCCAGCAGTTCTACTCCTGGATATACACTCATGAAAAATGAAAACATGCCCGTACAAAAACTTGAACATGAATGTTCACAGCAGCATTAGTCATGGTAGACAAAAGCTAGAAACAACCCAAATGTCCACCAGCCGATGAGTGGATAGACAAAGTGTGTCTAAGACAATGGAATATTCTTTGGCAATAAAAAGAAATCAAGTCCTGACACATGTTGCAACAAAGATAAACCTTAAAAACATTATGGGAAGCACAGGGAGGCAGACACAAAAGGTCACACCTGGCAGCGTCTGTTTATGTGACGTGTCCAGAAGAATCACAGAGACAGACAGGAGATTCACGGCTGCCGGGGCTGAGGAGAGGAGAGTATGGGGTTCTCTGGGGACTTTAAATTCAGGTAGTGGTTAGCCGGGCATTGTGGCAGGTGCCTGCAGTCCCAGCTACTTGGGAGGCTGAGGCAAGAGAACTGCTTAAGCCCAAGAGTTGGAGGTTGCTGTGAGCTATGATGCCACAGCACTCTACCCAGGGCAACAGCTTGACACTCTGTCTCAAAATAAATAAATTCAGGTAGTGATAATGGTTGGGAAATTCTGTGAATATACTAAAAGCCATTAAGTTGGAGACATTAAAGGGGCTAACTGTGTGGATATGAATTGTATCTCAATAAAAATAAATTCAACAATAAATACACACATATGAATAAAAGACATATATATACACACACATACAAATAAGTGTCTATATAAATCATTTCATTGTTTAATTGCAAACTCACCAAGGTCTTTATGCTCCACTCAGGGTAGAGCCCCAGAGCCTTGCAATGCCTGCACTTGCTTACGTGGCCTGTTACAACCCCTCTGTCATCTCAGGCTGCCAACCCCTGGCTCATTCACCTCTGGCCACACCGGATACGTAGGTGTGTTGCCACACAGGGTCCTTGCACCAGCTATCCCTCTTCTGGGAAGGTTCTTCCCCCAGAATCTTTGACTCAGTCTCTTACCTCCTATACACAGAAAAATAAAGCTAATCTTTCCTTCATCCTATACGGAGAGGTGCGCTCCAGTAAGGGAAACTGGAGAGGGCAAGGTATCTTCAGAGCACTAACACATAACGTCAGCAATTAATACGACTGGATTAAATTATTCCCTAAGTGTATTGAATCCCTTTGGCCCTCAGCTAATAATTTATTTTGGTAAACCTTTTCTAAGCACCTGAAGAGAACATGTTTTATATACATAAGAATAATTGCTGGCTCAGTGCCAGTAGCACAGTGGTTACAGCACCAGCCACAGGCACCGAGGCTGGTAAGTTTGAACCCAGCCCGGCCAACTAAACAACAATGACACCTGCAACAAAACATAGATGGGCATTGTGGTGGACACCTGTAGTCCCAGCTACTTGGGATGCTGAGGCAAGAGAATCACTTAAGCCCAAGAGTTTGAGGTTGCTGTGAGCTGTGACACCAGTGCACTCTAGTGAGGGTGACATAGCAAGACTCTGTCTCAAAAAAAAAAAAAATTGCTATGAGCTACGGGAAGGGAATAGGTACTTAGGATAAAGGGGGAAAATAATAAATTACATTTTAGAAATCATTTATAATAATTTAAATTGAAATAATTTAATATAAACAAAATAAGAGAGTTCTTGCCATACTGTGCCCTTGAACTGAGAAGTACGAATAACTCAACTCCCTGCATCTCAAGTGCCCAGAAGAAAAGGTAAACCAGGAGCAGAGCCCTGAGCTACTCTCAGAGGAAAGATGTAAGATACGGGTGAAAAAGAGGGAAGAATCTTTCCCAACTAACGCACAGAGAGGCACAAAATGAGAACTCTAGATGCTGCAATGAGAAGTGGGACAAGCCTTCACCTGGAGTCACAGAAGAAAAGGGGCCTGGCCTCCCAGTGACCAGATGGCTCCACTGAGGCCAGCCGTCCCCATCTACCTCTGCCAGGCAGCACCAGGGAATGGACTCAAGCTGCCGAGAGGGACATTCAGAGGGTGTTCAGGGTGTCGCCAGTACCTCTGAAGGGCTCAGGGCAACCTCCCAGCTTTCTAGATGCTTCTGCCCTGCTCACTTGTGCCAAGGCCATGTGCTTGTTCCTGCCACCTGCCCCTCCCCCAGGCAGCCAAGCCCCTCAGGCTTCCCCTCTCACGGAGGTTTGCTCTGGACGAGCGATTTTGTGACTTCATGTTTTTTAAGTGGTGATGTTGCTCTTTTACATGGTGAGGTGAACAGTGATGAGCGAGTCTGGGTCCCACCTGCCACTGGGGGCCCATCCAACTGCTTCGGGTGCACACACCCTTCACGCTCAGAGCACCCTGCTTTTTCACACCAGCAGGCTGTAAAGCTCATTCCATGTCCCATATATAGAATGCTCTCATTCTGCTCAGAGGCTGCAGGGTCTTCCGTTGTATGGCATACCGTCATTTACTAGACTGGCCCCAGAATGGATTTTTTTAAATGTTAGTAATGCCAGTCATTATAGACGTTTGATCTTGCCAGTTCCTAAGGAAGCATCACCTGCCTGGTTTACAGAGGAGAAACTGAGGTTCTGATGGAATAAGTGGCTTATGGGAGGCCTCACAGCATGAGAGGGACTGGATCAAACTGAACCCCAGTCTGGGTCCAAAGCTCTTCCTCCCACTGCATTGCTGAATGGTCTCCATCCACCTGACATTCCCCAGGGACCTCAGGTAGAACTTCACACTGGGGTTGTCCCACCACCCACCTGACAATGCGATGGGGGTCTGAAAGATCTTAAACCTGGCGTGCCCCCAAACCAACCTCTTCATCTTCCTCTCTGAACCATGGTCATTTGTTTCCCTGGGCTCCAATTTTGTTCTCCTTCGTGATCTGCAGTTTCACTGTGGTATGATCTTTAAGAATTTATATCAGGCTCCACTCCTGGAAAATTCCTGGTGGGAGAGAAGCACCAACTTGTCCAGGACTGGTTTCCTGAAGGGTGGTCTCCCTGGAAGGCTGGCCCAGCGTGGACCCCAGATGTGATCACAGAAGGAGACCCTGGAAGCCCTACGCTATGAATGCTGGGAGGCATGACGGGACAGCAGCCATGGTGCTGCCACGTCCGAGGCTCCATGTTTGGGACCATCATCATGCCCGGGAGGGGGTCAGCCTGTCTTTAATCTTTCAGCCAGAGGGCTGGAGTCAGACATCTTCTAGGAGTCTGGGTGCTGCCCTGAAATGCACTGCCCAGTCGGGCCCTCACTACCATTTGCAGAGACCTGTCAGTATCTTCTCCAGGAAGGCAGATCTCACAGGCCACTGCTGGTATGTTCAGCCATGTGCCCTTCAGTGAGACACTCAGCAAATGAGCTTTGGCACGACCCTTCAGTGACGGGTTTTCCCTGCCTTCTTCCTCCTGTGTTGAACTTGGCTCCAGCCCCACTTCATAGCCCCACCCTGCCAGGGTCCTAGTGTTGCCCCAGCCTGGGGCTCCAGGAAGGCTGATGCTTCTGCCCAGCTTACCCCCACTGCAGTCTGTTTCTTTGCTGTTTCCCTTACAGGTGATCCTGGCCATGACTTTCTGATTGTGTCTCCTTTTATTCTGTGGTGCATTTCTCTGCGTGTGGCGGGAAGGTAACTACTGAAGTCTGAGCT
Source organism: Otolemur garnettii (assembly GCF_000181295.1). Classification (NCBI taxonomy): domain Eukaryota; kingdom Metazoa; phylum Chordata; class Mammalia; order Primates; family Galagidae; genus Otolemur; species Otolemur garnettii. Next base: position 5,594,268 of record NW_003852509.1, read on the forward strand.
TCCTGGGCCATCAGCTCCAGAACCAGTCCTGCTTTGCTCTGTCCGCCCCCTGACTGAGGGGGCTCCCACTCCAGCCTGTGGGGTCCAGGGCAGCCTCCAGCCTCACTCCTGTGCTCTGCGCCTGGGTCCCCTGCACTGTTCCTTCATGTGAGGGAAGGAGTGAGGTTCAAGGTGAAGTGGGCCTTGGAGCAAGTCTGGGCACTTGGGACTGCAGCCTTGAGCCCTCAGCTGTCCACTGGCATGTCTGGAGAAGTAACTGGGATGGTGCAAGAAATTCCTGGTGCAAAGCTGTCATGGGTAACTGTCACAATACTGCTGACACAGGAGCTACCTGAATCCAGGAAGGGGCTCCCTGGGCTGAGGAAGCACGAGGATACTCAGCTTCTGAGTTGGTGGTATCCGTCTGGCAGGGGGACAAGGCCCAGGGCTGTGGTGTGTGGGGGGGGGCAGCAAGGGCAGGGGTCTGAGGCTGTGGGTGGGTGAGGTAGACACTGAAGAAGCCAAGTATTCCTGTGAGTGCCCCCAGACATCTGGTCAAGTTCAGTTACCAGAGTCTCAGAGAGGGAGGCACCTTTGGAGAGAAGGAGGAAGAGACAGAGGATTATACACCCAGAGCTATGTGCCCAGGGATGGCTCTTGTCACCAGCAGCCCAGGAAGTGGGCCTAAGGCCCCGTCTATGCCCACCTGGGTCTGGGTGCTGTGGATAGTGACAGAGTGGCCCCCCAGACAAGAGGAGCCAAGCACACCCTGGTGCCCAGTTGCCCGGCAGAGAGGTGGATGGGGGCTGCAGGCTCGGGGGAGGAGAGGACGAGACTGGAGCCACACAGATCGGATTCTCTGATGGCAAAGTGGTTAAATGAGAACTCAGCAATGAAACATCAGTCAAAAAATGTGCTCAGAGACTTTTAAAGATGCTGGACACTCAGGCATAGAGGAAGCACAGTGGACATTTTGAAGTTTTAAAGAACTGAAAAGATGACCTATCGAACTCTGTAAAATGCAGGTAAACCTGTTCTTGATGAAAATGCAAACCTTCAATGCATTTGTTAAAAAGAAGACAAAAGAACTCAACGATTGTGCAGTCAAAAATTAGATGACGTGGATAATTGTCATTAAAATGACATTTTAGGGACAATTAAAATGATCAAATTGACACAAGAAGAAAACAAGATGGACTGTAAAAGTATTAGCAGGACAAATAGCTGACTGTGATGTTATCGATAATATATAGAGCATTGCTGTAAACCAATAAGGAAAGCAAGCAAACAATCCACTTGTAAAACGAATTAGAATGGCTAACGAACACACTCAAGATGATCAACTCGCTAGTAATCTGGCAAGGAGAATTTTGACAGGACACCACATAGCGTCTGTTGGTTGGGTGACTATCACCAAGCATTTCATTTGAACTGAGGTCTGCAGAGGTCGTGGAGCAACAGACTTTCTACGCCACTCTTGGGACTGTCTTTTGGTCACAACCACTTAGATGAGTAATTTGGCAACTTCTAGTAAGGTTAAAATATACATAGACACGATTGGTTATTTTGCCCGTCGGTCCTTCCCCAGCGTGATTCTCGTGAGAAGGGAATAGCGCTCAGGCAATGCTTGGGAATGAACAACGAGAATCAACCTGAGTTTCCAGCAGGGGGAGGACGAATGTGCCGATTATGATATCTCACTGCGAGGAAATGTTATATATAAGACAAAGTAAGTTAGAGTTATAATCGTGCACATGAATGAATCATAAACATAAAATACTGTGACAACTGTAAATGGCAGATTTATGAAGAGGAATGAAACTACGTGTATGTAGTTTAGAACACAAAACAACACTGCACCGATCTTTTATTCAGCGGTTCTCAACCTGTGGGTGGTGACCCCTTTTTAAAAATGAAAATACATTGTGGCACTGGATTATAATAGTAAATATATTTCTTTCTAGAATGGAAACAAAACCAAATTCAGAATGTTTACTTCTGGGGAAAAAAGATGAAAGGGAGGGAAGTAAGGTTAGGCACGGTGCCTGGGAGGATGAAACTCATTTCCATTATTATTGTATTTCTTTAAAGAAAAACTTCTAAGGCGAAGAGGGCAAGTGCTGTAAAGATTTGACAAAGCCAGGTGATAGGAAAGTGGGTGTTTATCTTAGCATTGATTACACTTTCCTGGATGCTTGAAATAACACAGATACCCATGTGGTGATTTCAGATGGTTGTAAGTGTGTGGAAACTTAGTGCCCTGTGACAGGCCGGGACAAAGACAAAGGAGGGGGAGGGGCTCTTCCAGGGTAGCTGGGGACGGCCTGGGGCATCTCAGTTGGGTCTCCAATGGCAGAGGAGGTGGCCCTGCAGTCAGGGGATTGGGAGTGAAGGGGGCCAGCAGAAGGAATCAGCTCCTCCTTGGACCAGTCCAGGCCCAGAGCTGCCCTTGGTGAAGGTCAGAGTGTCTGCCACAACCCAGAGCTCCTCAGGACCAGGTACAGGACCAACAACGTGACATCTTCTGAGTTAGCAGCAGTTGCTGGGAGTGAGGTGCCCCGAGCGGAGAATGAGGAGCTGGGAAAGGGGACCCCACTTTCATTCTGAGGATATTCCCATGGAGAGCCCCTCCTAGCATATCTAGCTTTTATCCAGTGCCATGAAGGGTCCTGCTGGTCCTTAGAAAACTAAATACCCTAGATTGTGGTTGAGATTATTTATTAAGAGTTGCCAGGATGAAGGAGAGAAATGGAGTGGGGAGGGAGGGGAAGGCCGAGGTTTGATAGAGGGAGGGTAAAAGGCAGGACCACACCTATGGAGCATATTGCAAGGGGACAAGTCAAATCTGTCAAGTGTAGAACGTAAATGTCTTAACACAATAATCAAGTAAATGAGGCGAAAGCTATGTTGATTGGTTTGATGGAAGCACATCAGATTATATAAAAAAATCAACACATTGTACCCCACATATGCATAAATGTATTGATGATCTGTGTGTATATGACTTAATAAAAAATAAAATAAAATGGTCCTGAATTTTAACAAATAAAAATTAAAAAACAATAAAAAAAAGAGTTGCTAGGTATCAAGTAAGGGTCTGTAATTAGGGACATTATGCCCTAATTTTCCCGGCCCCCTCTAGTTGGCACCTGAGGTCCCAGTGTAATAACTTACAGGGCTCCTTTTACTTCCCCCAGTGTCTGGGGTCCGGGTGACAGTACATACGTTTGGCCCGCTGTGCCCATCCATTCCAGGGTGCAGCCCTGAGAGTGTCTTCCCAGTAGGACAGTGTTCCTGGGTGTCTGCCTTGTGAGAACTCCCCTGCCCATGCTGTCTGGCAGCTGGGTCAGAACTGGGGCACTGCTGGACACACGAACACCACAGGGTGGGTCACAGAGCATGGGGTAGAATGGAGGAAGGGACTTACTCTTGAGGTTGGGGGCAGGGACGGCAAGACTAGCTCTGGGGTGAGCTATCCCCTCTGGAGTCTGCAAGCTTAGAAGGGTGTAGAGTCTCTGGAGACCGTGTAGCTGCCCATAGGGAGGAGATGAGCCAGTGGGGTTCACAGGAATTCATTGACAACCAGCCTGGAGCAGATGTGTGGCGGGCAGACCCTTTGATCTGCCCCATCCCAAGGGAAGCTGGGGTCTTGCTGCTCAAGGAGCAGAAAACTTCCTTTGTGGTCCATGAGGTTGTCTGGCTTTGCAGTCTGCCTGTGCAGAGACTGACAGTTCTGCCAGACGGGGTATACCATTACCTCATTTCCAGGTGACACCTGTGTGGGTGAAGCCAGGCTGGCCTCTCCTTAGCCCTCTCCTGCCCCTGGCTGGCAATACCTTTGTGCCTGAGCTGTGTGTCACTCCTCTCAGACTCTGGCACCATGTCACAGCCTTTGGGATCACCCTGGCCTTGCTACTTCCTGACTGTGTGACTTTAGACAACTGACCAACACTTTCTGGACAAGGACCAGGACAAAGCACTGGGCTCTGAGCAGCCACCTCCCCTCCCATGGTGGGCTTGCCCAGGCTGTGAATCCTGTGTCCTGTCCCGGGTATAGGCCTGGCCCTGGCTGCACATGCCTGTGCTTCGAGGTGGGGCTGCCCTGGGATAGGCAGGGACCCGTGGCTGCACTACACAGCCAAGGCACCGAGGCCCAGATGCCCTACTTCGCATTCCCTCTTTCTCACATCCATCCTATCCTCTCAGGCCCTGAGGGGCTTTCTGAGACTGCCCAGAGCCTGTGGCCTCCAGGTCCCAGGTGAGAAATGGCAATGCCTCAGTGGCTGGGCCCTCCCCAAGACCATGAGAGTGTTAGGATCAGGAGTATACACTGTAATGCCCTTGTGCACTCTGCCTGGCAAAGTTTCCCAGACTAGGGTAGGGGATCCAGCCTTGGGCCTTTCCTCTGGCCACTCAGCCCAGCCCCCTACACACAGATACTGAGGACTGGCCAGGCCTCTCTGACCTGGCTTTATCCCAGGTACCTTCTGTATACTCAGTGGGCTCCGGGGATGCCTCCCATTCTCTCTTTGCATACTGGAGGCAGTGAGGTCTGAGCCTCTGCATCTTCAGCTGTGAAATGGGCTGTGGACAAGGGTAAAGTGCCAATCTGCGTGTGTCCTGGCACCAGCAGGACAGCTGTGAGGCCCATGGGGTGGGTCAGGACCCGAGCATGTCCCACGCTGCCCACAGGGCCCACACACAAGAGGATAGGACGTTGGGGCAGCCCATGGTCTGTGCACCTAGATGCTTCTTTATCAGAAACCTAACAGGGCTGTGGGAGCTCAGCTGCTGAACTGCTTCCTAGTTGGAAAACTGTGATTGTTTTCTGTGGGAGAGAAACACTTCCCAGACACAAGCAGCACTGTGCAGAAACCCCTAAATCTCCCAGCTTCCTGCTGTCTGTGGGAGACAAGTGCCCCCCTGTGACAAACCTCATTCTGCCTTTTTGTTCTGCCTCTGCTCTGTGGTTAAGTGAGAGTGATTCCCACACATGCACTCACACCCCGCGCCCTCTGTGAAAGCACCTCACACAGACACACATGGTCCCGGCAGCTGGGGGCTGGTGCAGCCTGAATTACCAGCAGATTTCTCCCTGTGGACCCGTTGCTGAGGGCAGCCTTGGCCCGGCTCCCAAGCATAGGCCCCAGGGTCCACCCCACTAGCTGGTGTGGTGGTCAAGGGCCCCTCATGGTGGGGGGTGCTGAGGATAACAGCAGGTATGGTGGGCGGGCCATGCCTGTCCACCCCTGCCCAGGGGTCCTTGGGACAGGGCTGGCTGTGTGCAGGACAGCCCTCTGTCCAGGCTCAGCCTGCAGCCTTTTCCACAAGGGAGATGGGGTAGGGACCCCAGTCCACAATTGCTCGTCCAGCACATGGTACTGAGTGAGATCCTGGAGGTTTCCATCTCCAGGAGAAGATCCTGGAGGAGACCCTCAGCCCCTCCTTCAGAACGAAGCCTGGATGGGTGACAGGCCCCATGCACAGATGCACCTGGCTGCAGGGTCCCCTCAAAAGGTCCCTGCCTACTCCAGGGCAGCCCCACCTCGAAGCACAGGCAGGTGCAGCCAGGGCCAGGCCTATACCCACGATGGGACACAGATTCACAGCCTGGGCAGGCCCACCACGGGAGGGGAGGTGACACTCAGAGCCCCTCAGCTTCTGGCTCTAGACTACTCTCTGCTCTGATTATAGCCAGTGTCCTCCTGGCCCTTATGGACAAGGGAAAAGACCCTGCCATGGGAACAAGGCTGGCGGCCTACAAGCCTGCTCCATTCCGGCAGGTGCAGGAGAACCGTCTCCAGCCTGACTGCTTCTTCTCCCAGCCCCCACCCCTTCAGCCAGGCCCTATTCAAAGCCTGCGGCCCCCTGGCTGAAAGGCCGGGAGTAAAGGCCATTTGTTGCCTAGTGAGGGTGCGAGGTGGGCATCTCGGCGTGTTTTATGTGCTTTCTTTCATGCTACCCTTTCCTCCCTCCACCGCTGTCGCCCCAGGAACACCCCCCCATCTGCTGCACACAAAAGCCCATTCTGGCCTCTCTCTTTGAGACCAGCATCACCCTGGAGACTGGCGCCTTCCGGCCGAGCCCTCCTCTCCCCACCCCAGCCTGGCCTTGGCTCCTAGGCCCCGGCTCTCAGGCCGGCTGGCAGCCCTGCCCATTGCCCCTGCGTCCCTGTCCTAGGTCCTATTCTGTGAGCCAGGATTCTGATGTGTCCCTTGTCCGGCCCTCCCCATAAGGCCCCCAGGAACCCTGCACACTCAGCATGACTGTCCCTATGACACAACCTGCTCTGTGCCATGCCCATGCACAGCTGTGAGTGAGCACATCAGCCCCCCCTGGAGCATCCGTGCTCACAGGGGCAACTGGTGATTTAGTGACAGCAGGTGCAGCAGCCTGCTCCTCACCTGCACCTGTTCAGTCAGAGCCTCACTCTGACAATGGAGACAGGAAGCACCCCAAACCTAGGTCGTAATCATTTGATTACTATGCTTCTTGTCTGGAGTGGTGGGCTCAGCAGGTGGTTCTGATGGGGGAGGGGAAGACAGAAAGGCTGGGAGACACCAAAGGCCAGCAGGCTGGGGTGCCTGCTGTGCACCACAGGCTCCCCCTTCCTTCTGTCAGTCGCCTCTATCATTAAGCAATAATGAAGTGAAGGCAAAACAAGCAGAGGTGTGTGCAGGTGCCGCTGGCAGCAGTTAGCATCAACACCAGCTCTCCCTGTCGGTAATTCACCAATACCCACGCCAGGGCCAAACCCTGGAGGAAGGCTCAGCGGGACTGCCTATCATGTGAGGGTGGCTCAGCCCAGGAGGAGGGGCAGTGACTGCCCTGTTTTATGGATGAGGGGACTGGGCATAGCAAGGTTAGTGACTTGCCTGGAGCCAAACAGCAAGCACTGGGCCAACCCTGGAGCCCCCACCCCGTGGCTGCCCTTGACTCAGCACCCAGGGCGGCCAGATTATTTCTGTATCTGATGGATCTGACAGACCCTGCACCTGAGAGACTGTGCACTCAGGATCTTGTACTCGAGAAGCCCTACTTTTAAGGGATCCTTCACCTGAAGGACCCCACTCCTGAGGACCCTATACCCGAGGGACCCCACCCGCAGCCTGCCACACTGCCCTGAAGTCACTGGTTCCTCCTCATGCACAGACCCCAGCTCAAAGGCCAGCTCCCAGGAGCACGCCTCACCTGCTCCCCATGACCACAGTCCTCTCTCTGCTAAAAGTCAGGCTTATGCTCAAATGTAGAGAGTGGCAGCCAGGTGTGACACAAATGTCCCACAGTAGCCCCTGCACTAGGTGGTCCTGGCATCCCAGCCTGCCAGGACCAGCGGTGAGAAGGTGAGGCCCCACGGAACCCACTGCCCTACCTGACCCTTCCCTGGAGGGTCAGTGGGCTGCACCTTCCTCCAGGAAGCCCCAGCCAGGCCCCAGAAGCCCTCCACCCCCAGCTTGTCCTGTCCTCTTGTGGTCCCTCCCCAATGGCCCTGACCCCCAGGAACTTCTCCAGGGGCTGCTGATGGAGACAGAGGCACAGGGGCTCCTGAGATGCCCTCACTCTGCTCCCAGCTGGGGGTCCCAACAGCAAAGACCAAGAAGAAAGTCCCTGTTGTCCCTAAAATAAAGCCTGCCAGCTCTCTGCCCTTTTTCTTCCCTGCTTTCTTCCTTTGCATTCCATTTTCTTTAATTTCCCTTTGAACAATCCACAGAGTTGGCCAGAGACTGTTGATGCTTCATTGCCCTGCATGGAGCACACCCTGTGAGTTTGACCTCAGAGCTGCCTGGGGGAGGGGCGGGAGAGGGCCGTGGGTTACCCGCTGGGCTGGTCCTGTTGTTGCTGAGTCCTCCACTTCTCTGGGCTTTAGACACCCAGACTGACTTCACCCTGTTATGCAGCTGGCCCTGTTGCAGCCCCGCCTGTGCACTGCCTCCCAGCCCTTTGGGAAGTATGTTCCTGTCCCCAGTGTGGGGCTCAGCCTCACTTTTCCAGGGCACTGTGACTGTGTCTGTGTGGGCTGTGACTCTTTGGCCTGAAAACCCCCAACCTGCAATTCCACCCAGGAGCCACCCCACCCCAGTTTCTCCATGGAAGAGATTTTGAAACCCCGCACCTTTCTGAGGGGGCAATGAGAAGGCCCTCAAAGGCAGGGCTTGGGGCATTCCACCCAGGGTGCTAGAGGCCACATGCCCAGTGGTCCAGGATGCTCAGAGCATCAGTGGCCAGAGATCTGGAAATGCCACACATGCAAGCCCAGGGCTAGGGGAAGGGTGTGTCCTGCACGTGTGTTCACAGTGCAAGTGCCGATGTCCCTCTGAGTGTCTATGGGGGACAGGTCACCTCTCTAGGAAGGCTTCCAAGGTCCTGCAGGGTGCTTGCCTGTGGACTAGACTGGGAACCCACAGAGCACAGAGCAGACGTGGCTTCTATTTATCCAGGAGTTGGCTTGAGTTCACATCCACCAATGGGCCTGACTCAGAGCAGAGCAATCTGATAAATAAGTGGGAGCCCCTGCTATGCCAGGGGAAGCACCCAGGGGAGCACAGTGGATCACTGTGGGTGTCCTTATAGACACTGCCCACCCAGAGATCAGGTGACTGATACAATGGGGGCTGAGATCCGTGCAGAGCCTCACAGGCGTCACTGCAACTGCTTTAGGTCTCTGTGCCATGACACATTGAGGAGATCTAATTGAGGGGCTTGTGTCCCTCCTCCCCCCCACAGCCTCTCCCAGCCTCAGGGCCCTTCTGCTCTGCCCCCACCCCAGCTCCTACCCCATCCTCTGACTTCCATCTGTGCTCCCTGAGGTCCAGCCACTCCAGCTCCTCTCTGCTCCCCCCAAAACTTGCCATGGCCTTTAAACTAACCCATATGACCGCCTCTCCCTGGATCGTCCTGTGGCTTCTTAGCCCCCAGAGCTCAGAGAGGACTTCCTTCCCTTACCCCCACACTTTGAGCCTTAACGGCACTTAATTTTCTGTTTGTTAATTTATTTTTAAGAGTGATCTGATAGCAGGTAAACCAGACTTTCCCCAATGCTGAAACATGAATGCAACTATCAGGTCCTCAGGAAATATTTCTCAGATAAACACGTGCAATCAGGTTGCTCTGAAATAACTACACACAGGAGATGAGACAGTAAAGGCAGACTTGCTCCTGACCCTTGAGTCTCTGCAGCCTGGTCAGCCCCCCAGCAGGTGAGGGCTGCCTGCCCGCCTGTCCCATCTCCCCCCCTGAGTGAGAGGGCTCATGTCTGTGTGGTCAGCTGCACACTGGCCACACTCAGAGCCACTGTGGGAGGGCGGGTCCTTATCCCACAAGGATTCATGGAGGTCGAGCTGAGTGAGCTGCCTACTCCCGGCTGAATGTCAGGCACTGAGGACAACAGCCCTGAGCTAATGCCATCATCAGGCCATTTCACAGATGAGGACACTAAAGCTCTCCACTCTGGATGCTCCATCCCTGGCCTCCATGGCCCAGTTGTGCCCTGCACCCCTGCAGATCAGGTCCCACCCATCTCGACCCTCCCTGAACCTCGCTTTCCTCAGGTGGTAAAAAGGAACCACAGGTCACTCTGAGAGAGTTCCTGCACTGCCAGGGAAATGCCATCCTCTGCAGGTTGTTTGGGTCACACTCCCAGGTTGCTCTTGGCCTTGGCTGCCCGTACTGGACCAGTCAGGAGGTATCTCTGCTTGGCAGGGACAGGGGTGGCAAGGAGAGGGCAGGGGGTGAGACAGCAGAGGGAGACTGGGTGTGTGTCACTCCTGCAGGGTGGCCATATGCATCCTGGGAGGCTGCTGAATGCAGATGAGCTCAGGTGTGGGGCCACGTGGAGCAGATGAGTACCTGTCCTGAAGTTGGAGTCCTGGGCAAGGGCAGAAGGGATGGGAAAGGGGGTGCTGGATGAGTCCTCTCCTGGGCAGCTAGTGGGCAGTGGACTCTGCTGGCCACCTCTCCGTGCTTTGCTGAGTGCTCCCCAGTCAGCCCCCATCTGGCTCCACCTCTCGGGCACCCTTCTACATCTGTCCTTTCTGGGAGTTCCTTGAATAAAGGCATGACAGCCACTGTCCTGGCTCTGGTGGTTCTTGGAAGAGGCCTGTGGGCTTCCTTAATTCCTTTTTCCACCTGCTACCATTTCCAGATCATGAATCAGTCTGTGAGTGCAAATGGATTGTTTCATATTGTTCCCAAGTCCCCATGAAGATATGTCTCACAGAGTTGGCCAGGAGAGGGCCAAGGAGGTCTAGGCAGGGAAGCCCCTCTCCTGGGCCTTCGCCTGGGCTTGGTCTAGAGAGGACACCAATGTTGCCATGGCAGTCTGTGGCTGACCACCAGCCCCAGCCCCAGCTGGCTGTGCAGCTGGATCTCTGCCAGTCCACCCTTATGTCAGGAATCACTTGTTCTCAATTTGCCAGGACACGTTAGCCAGAGAATGGCATGGTCTGGTTCAACCCAGATTTCCAGCCTGAGCAGTTCTTTGAGAATTCTATTTCCATTATGCCCATGATCTGACCCTCATCTGTGACACTGAGGCAGAGCCCAGCTTCCTTCCACACCAGCTGGGAGGCGCAGGCCCTGGGTACATCGGCTCCCTGAGGCAGGCACACAGTGACACGTGAGCAGTCCTGGACTTTACATCTTATTAACTAATCGAGGCCCAGGGACTCAAGGGTTGTTGGCAGAAGCCACAGGAAGCTAGAGTCCAGGAACAGAGCTTCAGGGAGAGGCCCCAGTCCCAGCCTCCCTACTGGCAGTTTCTCTGGTGGGACTTAGCTATGGCCCTTCCGACTGGCTCTCCTGGTGTTTGCCTGTCTCCTGCGTTAGCATCCCCCACTGCCTGATATGTGACTTATTTCACATTCTCCCCAAATTCTCTTTCCTGCCAGGGTAGCCAAGGTAGTTGCTGTCCTTTGCAATCCAGCCCCTGCTGGTTGTGTAGGTCTGTCTATGTGGTGCCTGGGGACTTGGTTGTTGAAGTGAAGCAAGTAGCCAGGTGACCCAGCACAGAAAGCACACACCTTGAGAGTTCTTTCTGCCTGTGCCCACCCTCTCCCTACTGCCTGGTGTAGGCTGCTGTGTTGTCCCTCCAACCACTCAGTTCACCTCCATCGCTGACCCTGTTTAATTGTATCTGACAGAGACGCAGTTGGGTCATATTTAAACACGGCAAGCTCGGTTGATTAGAAACCTTGTGCACATTTGCTCCTGAATCATACATGCTTGCCTTTTATTGTTTGTTTTTAATGGCAAAAGAGAGAGGACACACAATGCAGTTGGGTCCTTCTAAAATCATGGTCTTCAGAAGGAAAAATCAGTCATAACACTACATTTCACTTATTTTCCCTTTGGGCATTCGAGGTTGTCACTTCCTCAAAGATTGTCCAAGGTTAAGTCATGGCAAGGCCCTCGCTGTCCCGGGACACAGTAGGTATCAGGTGAATGAAACTTATGGCGGTCATGCTCCAGCTGGGACCTGGAGACTGCCCCCTGCCAGACTGGAAGGTTGGCCCGGGACACCTGAGACCAGGCCTTCTCCAAGTGTGTTAAGGACCAGCAGTATCAGAGTCGCTTGGGAACTAGTTAAAAGGAAAACTCTCCGGGCTGGGTTGGCTGTGTGTGGTGGGGGCAAAAACACACCCTACCAGGCCCCCCTGGATACTTGCTGTTGACCAGGAACTGCCTTCAGTGGGGCCAGGACTTGGGCAGGGGTGCACAAAGCCAGTTTGGGTAAAGGCTTAGCCCCTGTGGGACTCTGGATCCCAGAAATGGTTTCCTCAACTGGCAAATAAGAATGCTGGGCAGACGGAGCTCCAAAAGTGCTCGAATCTGCACAAACCCTCGAATCTCCCAGAGCAGAGCTCTCAGGCAGCAGTGAAGGCTGCTCTCCCCAAGCAGGGCAGAGGCACAGAGTCTTGCGTGGAGGGTGGCAGTTGACGCCTGTGGCCCGTGTCGGTGCAGACACGCCAGGTGCGTGTTCACTGCGCGGTTTCAGAAACGTCCCGGGTTCCCATGAGCCGGGAGCTCAGCTGGGCTCTGATCAAGCCGCCGATGGTCCCGCGGCCAACGGCCAGTATCTGAGCACGGCTCTGGCGTGCGTCTGTGCGCCCCCAGTCTCGCGGGTCACCAAAACACGACGGTGGAAGGGGAGGACACTGAAATGCCGGGGTCCTGCATGTGCCCGAGTGGCCGGCTTCGGGGAGGCGGGGCGTCTTGGCGCTCCTGGGCGGTCGGGGCTGGCACCGGGGCGGAGCTCCGAGTGGCGTTAGCAGAGCGGGGCTCGGCGGCGCGGCTCGTAGTGCGGGCTGGCTCCGGGCGCCCCGGCGGCCACCATGCTCAGTGTCGTGCACTTCTTACGGAGCTTCTTCAAGGTGAGAACCCGAGGCCAGCGATCCGCGGTCGGGGATTGCGAGTAGAGAAGGAAAGCTATGACCCCGGCCATCCGCTGGTGTCCAGTGGGTGGGGGGCACTCCCGTAGCTCCCAGCCGACCCCAACTTTCAGACTTGCCGACCGGAGGCGGCCGGAGCCGGCGGCGGGGAGCGCGGGTAGGAGAGGTGCCGCGGCGGAGGCGCTTGACGGCGGCCCGACCGACCTCCCTGGCGCCGGCTGGGCCTGGGCGCTGGGGCACTCGCCGAAGCCCCTGTGGCGGGGAAGGAGGCTGGTGCCAGTGGGTGCTTGCGAAGTGCTCGCTATGGTTAATACTACCTGGGCTAAGAGTACCCTTGGGAAAAGAGGGTTTGGGTGTCCAAACGGCGGCAAGGAAATAGGAACCTGGGCCTCTTAGACTTCTTCCTGTACAGGGTGCCCCCGCGCGCGCCGAATTCCTGGCCCGCTTGCCAGGGGACGCGGAGCCCCACTCTGCTGGGACCCTCTACCTCACCTGCTCCAATACGGACCCCAAGGTGGGGGTGGGCTCCAGCGCAATGCAGGAGGTGTGGCCGGCTGCGGGTTGCAAGGTTCCACCCACCCAAGTGGAGAGCAGGTGGGCCATGGGATGGGGCTGGGCAGGGAAGTGCTGCCAGCCCTCAGCAGGACGGGCCCAGGAGGAGGGAACCCTGTGTGGGGCTGCCCTGGGTAGTGTGGTCGCCTTTCCCTAGACGTGCGGACCTGAGGACGGGACAGAGAGCTCTGATAAACATGGAGGCCAGAGGACCCAGGGTGGGACCTGAAGGAGCCCTTTCCTCAGCTCTCAGCCCCTGGAAGGACAGCTTGTGAATCAGCTCACCCCCGAGTAGTTAGTGTGTACAAACATTGGAGGGAGGGGGCGGAGGGGCGGGCGGCCTCTCAGGAACTAGTGCCAGGGAGTGCCGGAGATGCCGTTGAAGAACAGAGACCTCACACCTCCTCTGAATCCTGATTCTGTCACTGACAAGCTGTGTAATCTTGGCACAGTAATGAAACCACTTTGGTCTTTGTTTTTCTATTTGAAAAATGTGGGTGATGATTCCATGAGTTCCAGGTTGGCATGAGGATCTTACATGTATTGGAAAATATTTGTGTGTTTATACAAAGCAGGAAGCCTGGAAACCTTGGTTCTTTCTCACCCATGACAGTGGTGGCAGATGGTCACCCAGGTGAAGGGAAGTTGGTTAGAATCTGAGACACTTCACCTGGCCTCAGCAGCTCTCATAGCATCAAAGTGTGACTGGAGAAGAGGCTGCTGGACATTGCTGGGCAGGCACTTCCCCAGCTGGCTGGGAGGTCTCCGGGAAGGTATTGCCATGGGACACCTGTCTTCATATTCCTCACGTGTTCAGAGAGGCCCTTCCATACCTCCTGTCCCCAAGCCCCATGCCTGCTCTCAGGTCCCCATGGGTCAGGAGACCCTTCAGGTCTCTCCATGCATGCCGTGGGACCCTGAGATGTGCCTCAGAGGGTCTCCCTTTCTGCTGTCCACCTTGGGATGGGCTCTGAGTGCCACAGCAGTCCATTCTGGCTGTGCAGGTGTAATTTGCAGAACCACGTGTAAACTCAGTTCACACTTGTTCTTCTCAGACACTGATTGTAAGGGGGACCCCATGAGTCCACAGATGTGGGAGGGGACACCTGCTGAGTCACTTCCTCATGTCTCCTGGTCCTGTGTGGATGTCTCAATGATGAGTGCCCAACTGGGCTGAGAAAACCCACTTTATCCTGGGAACTTCAGATCATTGAGGTGCTCTAGTCAGACTCTGTTAGCAGAGACAGAGCTGGTCTCCACCAAGGCCCATGAGGAAGGCAGTGCCTCAGAACCTAGGGCCCCATGTGTGACTTTTGAGGGGATGTGCTGCAGACTTTGCACAGCATCCAGATGTGTTGTGGGCATGTTGGGCACTGTAGGATCTACAGGGCATGACAGTCATGGAACAGAGCCCCTCCAGTGCAGATGGAGCCAACAGCCTGCACCTGCCATAGGTCCCACATAGAGTACACTCACTTTGGGGTCACCCAACAAGTGACTTGAAGCAGTAAATCAAAGAGGGAAACACATTGTCTCAAAAGTCAGGAGGCCCACCCAGGAGCATGTCTTTCACTTTCAAGGGGATATCCCAAAATGGTCCAGATAAATGGACACCCGGGAGCCTTCCTGAAGTGGAAGTTCCCTCTATTTTCATAGAATCTGTGCACTACATTCCTGGTGTATATATATGTCCAAACACCAGGGTATCTTGCTACTTGCTATCCTCCAACACCTGTCCCTGTGTAGTAGACCAGCATGAAGTCCTTTGGGATGGAAAAGTCAAGGTCTGTGCTGGCCAAATTGTGCACAAAGCTGAGGCAGGGCAATGAAGGGACATTTCTGCTCCATCACGGGAAGAGCAGCCTACTTCTGCTGATCCCCAAATACTGGGGCAGGAAACATACACAGGTTCACACACAGGCACGTGCATACACGCACACAGGTAGAACTTTCACCAAATAAGGTTTGTTCCAGTAAGGAGGTCATGTGTGGGACAAGAAAATCCAAGCAGGTGAGCCTAGAGCCGTCTGCTGGCATTCCCCAAGCCCCTGTGTCCTCTACACAGGCCAAGCCAGCAAGTCAAATGGGGTGCAGCAGGATTTCCTCAAGCTTAGTGGCAATTTCATAGTCATCAGTGATGGAATGTTGCTGATGATTCACTATTCTGGAGGGGAGAGGGTGTTCCAGAGACTAGCCATTGGCCTTTGCCACCAAAAGTCTTTATACCATGGATCAGGGAGCTAGAGTGGAGTTTCTGCCAGTTACTGAGCATGTCTTTGTCATCTGGACACTCCAGAGCTGGGGACATTACCAGAGGACAGGTTTGGGATTCCAGTAGGCTACTCTGGGGTAGACACAGAGCACAGTTCCATTTGTGACCTGAGATGCCTTTGTCTCCAGTGAGCCACACCTCTGGTGCATACTGGTGACATCATGAATTGCCAGGTTCTGAAGAGTACAGATATTTCTCTGTCTACAGCAGCAGTTCTCAACCTGTGGGTTATGACCCCTTTGTAACAATGAAAATACACTGCAGCATTAGAAAGGTTGAGAACCACTGGCCTAGAGCTTCTGGAAGCTTCACAACATGTGTCTATGATGTTGTGGCAGATGACTAGCCTGCCCTTCATTCAGGGAGCTTTGCATCCATTGAGTCAATTCTAGGAATTGGGCAAAGGACAACGGAGTTTATTCACTAAATTACTGAACACTTACTACGTGCCAGGCATTGTTCTAGGCACTCATGTTCTAGGCGCTACCATTCCTTATAAAAAGGTATTTTTACATTTCTATCATATTACACCCACCAAATAGGACTCTATTGGCATTGTCCATTGGTTTTACTCCTGTTGGCCTCATGGGCGATTTGCCATTGACAAGGAGCCTCAGCATGAGAGCATCCTGGTCCCACTCTGGCCGCTGGTGTGTTAGTGCTACCTCTGTCCTCTGTTGCACCAGCTCTGCTGTTCTCACCTATAGAAGTCTCAACAATGAGAGGGTCTCCCATTAGCATCTCCACTTGATAGAGAATAATGCCGGTGGTGATCTTCCAAGATCTTGGTATTCTCTTTCCTAAGCATTTCTTGGTGACTTGGGGTGGGGCATATCTTTTTGGCTCTCCGAGGAATGCAGTTCTGAGTGGTGAGCAGCTTGCTCCTGATCAATCCATGCCAACACCAGATCCCTTAAGAAAGTTGGGTTCTTTTTTTATTTCAGAATATTACAGGGGTACACATGTTTTGGTTGCATTGTTTTCTTTTGTATTTTTTAAGTCAAAGTTGTAAGTGTGCCCTTCTCCCAGAAAGTGTTATGATTTACCAGTCAGGTGTGAATTTGCCCATCTCCTCTGCCCCTCTTCCACCTACTTGAATTTTGTGGAGTTTTGCTTCCATATGTGGAGGTAGATTTTCATCAACTAATTTCAATTTAATTTAATTTATTTTTGAGACAGCCTCAAGCTGTCCCCCTGGATGGAGTGCTGTGGCATCACAGCTCACAGCAACCTCTAACTCCTGGGCTCAAGAGATTCTCCTGCCTTCTCCTCCCAAGTAGCTGGGACTAAAGGCACCCACCACAACGCCCGGCTATTTTTGGGTTGCAGCCGTCATTGTTTGGCAGGCCCAGGCTGGATTTGAACCCACCAGCTCAGGTGTATGTGGCTGGCGCCTTAGCCGCTTGAGCCACAGGCACCAAGCCAATTCCAATTTAGTACTGAGTACCTGTGATGTTTGTTTTTCCATTCTCCCAATGCTTCACTTAGGAGAAAGGATTCACACCCAAATTCTAGCAAACCTAGAAGTTGTTACAAGAGATACTAGGTCGCCACATATACCACATTTTATTAATTCTTTTATTTACTGATGGGCACTTTTTGCAGTCGTGAATTGTGCTGCTATAAACATTTGAGTGCAAATCTCTTTGTGATAAAATGTCTTTTTTTCCTTTGGGTAAATCCCTAGTAATGGGATTACAGAATCAAATGGTAGTTTCTACTTTTAGCTTTTTGAAGTACCTCCATACTATTTTCCATAGAAGTTGTATTAGTTTGCAGACCCATGAATAGTGTAAGGGTGTTCCTTTCTCTGTGTATTCTTGCCAGCATCTGTTGCTTTGGGACTTCTCAATATGTGCCATTTTTACTGGAGTTATGTGACATTTTAATGTGGTTTTGATTTACATTTCCC
The DNA here is from genome assembly GCF_000181295.1 of Otolemur garnettii. Taxonomy (NCBI): domain Eukaryota; kingdom Metazoa; phylum Chordata; class Mammalia; order Primates; family Galagidae; genus Otolemur; species Otolemur garnettii. The sequence goes on from NW_003852509.1 coordinate 5,611,369, forward strand.
TGATGATTAGAGACATTGAACATTTATGTGCTTGTTGGTCATTTGTCTGTCTTCATTTGAAAAGTTTCTGTTTATGGCATTTGCTTAGTTTTTAATGGGGTTGTTTGATCTTTTCTTGCTGATTTGCTCAAGTTCTTTGTAAATTCTGCTTATCATCCCTTTATCGGATGTATAGCATGCAAATATTCTCTCCCATTCTGGAGGTTGTCTATTTGCTCTATTTATTGTGACCTTTCCTTTGCAGAAACTTTAATTTGATCAGATCCCATTTGTTTATTGTTACTATGATTGCTTTTGGTTTCTTCATCGTAAATTTTTTGACTAGGCTGATATCTGTAAGAGATTTTCCAACATTTTCTTCTATAATTCCTATAGTTTCATGTCTTAGGTTTCTAAGTCTTCTTCTATCTGTCATAAGTTGATTTTTGTAAGTGGTAAGAGGTTCAGTACCTGTTTCAGACTTTTAGATGTGGCTGTCCAGTTTTCCTAGCACCATTTATTAAACAGAAATTCTTTCCCCATGGTTCATGTTTTAAGAAATAAAAAAATAGACATTATACCATGTGCCTTCTCAGACGACAATGGAATAAAGTAGAAATCAATTTCAGCAGAAATGCTTATCCCTACACAAAGTCATGGAAACTAAACAACCTATGGCTGAATACTTGGCAAGGAAGAGATAAAGATGGAAATCGAAAGATATTTTTGAATTAAATAATAATGGGGCTATAAGTTGTTAAAATCAGTGGGATACTGCAAAAGCAGCCCTTAGAAAAAAACTCATAGCCTTAAATATTCATATCCAATCAACAACTTAATATATCATTTCAAGGAGCAGGAAAAGGAAAAGAGCAAACCAATCCCAAATTGAGCAGAGGAAATAATCAAGATCAGAGCAGAACTAAATGAAATCAAGAACAAAAAAAGAAGTCATAACAGACATCACAGAAATACAAAACATCATCTCTGCATACTATAAAAATCTCTATGCTTATAAGCTTGCAAATGTGGACAAAGTGGACAAACTCTTGGAATCATACTACCTCCCTAGACTTAATGAGGAAGAAATAGAACAGACCATTATCAAGTGCTGAAATTGAAGCAACAATAAAAAATCTTCCAACGGAAAAAGCCCCATCCCAGATGGTTTCACAACCAAATTTTACTGAATCTACAACAGAGAACTTATATTGCAGAAATTATTCTGTAATATTGAGAAGGAAGGAACCCTTCCCAAATCATTCTATAAACCTAATAGCACCTTGATACCAAAGCCAGGAAAGCACACAACAAAAAGAGAAAACTATAGGCCAATATTTCTTATGATGCAAAAATTCTCAATAAAATTTTAGCAAATGGAACCCAGCTGTACATCAAAAAGATAGTCCATCGGAACCAAGTAGGCTTCATCCCAGAAATGCAAGGTTGGTTCAACATATGCAAATATAAATGCAAGCAAAAACAAGGACCATGTGATCTCACAATAGATGCAGAAAAAACATTTGACAAAATCATCACTCTTTTTTGATAAGAACACTTAAGAAAATAGGCATAGAGAGGACATAGTCCAAAATGATAAAAAAAAAAAAAAAAAAAAAAAAAAAAAAA
>NW_003852509.1:5612996-5627941 GCF_000181295.1 Otolemur garnettii
AAAAAAAAAAAAAAAAAAAAACAGGACAAACTCACAGCCAACATCATAGTGAATGAGGGAAAATTGAAAGCATTCACTCTTAGAACTGGAACCAGGCAAGGTTGTGCACATTTACCATTTCTACTCATCCTGATGTTGGAAGTCATAAGCCAGAGGAATCAGACAAGAGAGGGACATCAAGACTATCCAGATGGGGAAAGGAGGTCAAACTTTCACTCCTCCCCAGTGATATGATTTTATATCTAGAAAACTCCAAAGACTCAACCAAGGCACTCCTGGAATTTGATAAATTCAGCAAAGTCTTGGATTACAAAATCAATGTACACAAATCAGTAGCTTGCATACATACCAATAACAGTCAAGTTCAGAATCAAGTCAAAGACACAATACCCTTCACAATAGCATCAAAGAAAGTGAAATATCTAGGAATATATTTAACTGAAGAGGTGAAAGATGTCTACAGGAAGAATAATAAAACACTGAGGAAAGAAATGGCAGAGGACATAAACATGGAAAATGTGTCATGCTTATGGATTGGCAGAATCAACACTGGTAAAATGTCTACTCAACCCAAAATAATTTACAGATTCATCTCAAGCCCCATTAAAATACCAGTCATTTTTCTCCCATCTAGAGAAAAATAGTTCTATGCTTCATATAGAATCAGAAAAGACTCTGCATAGCCAAGGCAACCTTACATAATGAGAACAAATTGGGAGGCTTTGCTTTACCAGACTTCCAGCAATACTACAACACTGTAGTAACCGAACAGCATGGTACTGGCACAAGGACAGAGACATAGACCTGTGGATCAGAACGGAGACCCCAAAGAGGAAACCATCTTCATATTCCCATCTTGTCTTTGACAAAGCAGACAAAAATATACACTGGGGAAAAGAAATTTGTGTTTGTTTTTTTGTTTTTGTTTTTGTTTTTGTTTTTGGTAGAGACAGAGTCTCACTTTATTGCCCTTGGTGGAGTGCCATGGTGTCACACAGTTCACAGCAACCTCCAACTTTTGTTCTTAGGTGATTCTCTTGCCTCAGCCTCCAGAGTAGCTGGGACTATAGTTGCCCACCACAATGCCTGGCTATTTTTTTGTTGCAGTTTGCAGTTTGGCCTGGGCCAGGTTTGAACCCACCACACTCTGTCCATGGGGCCGGCACCCTACCCACTGAGCCAAAGGCATCACCCTGAAATTTGGATTCTTTACAGGAATCCTTGGCTTTTCAGTTTCATTTTGTGGGGCTGAGGTTTTGTTCAACCTGCAGATCACATGCTGGGATGCTAACCCCACAATGGGTGGGTGACCAAGAGTGACATTCTTCTCTCCTTTGCTCAGGTACTCTCAGAATCTACTCCCACCCATTTTCCCAGGGTTTTGCTAAACCACGTTGGCCATCATGTTCTGAAGTGTGGGCCTTTTCCCTGACGGTCTCACGTGTAATCGGTTCCCATGGCCTGCTGAGGTCTGAGTCTTTGGTATGGGGGAGGCAAGGGGTGCTACCAGGGGTGGTGACAAGGAGTTAGCCTCACCCTACAGGAAGACTTGCAGGAAGGTGACAACAGGTTCCTGAAGCAGACTGGCAAAGAATGTCTGGGCCGGAGCCAGGGGTGGCAGCGAGACCTCAGGGACCCCATTCCTAAAGCATGGGGACCCACCTTTCCCAGACAGGGTCTTCACTTTCACTCAAGGAACCAGGGAACAATCTGCAAATTGGTGGGATCAGACAGCTTTTGTTCCAGGATATCTTGGGCCAGAGGCTGCAGGAGAGAAGAGATACTTCATGTATGGTCAAAGAGAGTCCCCGAGGGGATAGAGTTTGTCATTCTCGCCATCCAGAGCAGTTATGGCAACAAGCTCGCCTTGGAGTCCAACAATTCTTCATGACTTTCATTTGGTGTTTGTAGCACAGGCCACTTTCCCCCTCAAAGCACCCAACAGAAATTTGCCATAGTTGATTATTTAATTAAGGGTTGGACAACAAATCAATGGAGCAAAATTGCATTTGTGTCCCATGAATACATACATATAAAAACAAGTGGAAAAAAAGAAGTACTGGTCATATAATGAGATGCCAGAGCTCCATGTTTTCACACTGGATGCATTTTTACTGCGTTTGCTTCAACCAGGTGAAATCACTGATCCCAGCCCCACTACCCACCCCCGTCGCAAGGACCTATTATCCAAATCATGCTGATGCAAACTCCTTTACTAGTGAAGGATCTTGGCTGCAAAGCTAGAAAAAGGCTCCAGTTAATTGAAAATAAAAGTAAGCATGTTGGCAAGGCATGGGCAGGAATAGAGAGGGTGGAGTGCGGCCGCCCTGCTGCCCTGGGCTGTCTCTCGGCAGCCGTGGTTCTGGCTGGGGTTCAGCTGCACTGGCGGAGGGTGGGACGAGAGGGTATCTGCCCTCTTTCTACTTCCAAATTAGGTGGGGCCAGCTTCTCAGTTATCTTGGAGTCTCCTTTCCTGAGTCAGGACTGCTGCTCAGTGTTGGGCAGAAAAGCAGCAAACACCCACACACAGCCAGTGGTTAAGTCAGAGTCCATGGGACTCACCTGGCTGCTCAGCTTTTGCGGGAATGGGAGTGCCAAGACCACAGGTTCCCAGGGGGCCACCTACTATGCAAACTCTTCTGGGTGAAGGTCAAGCATGGTCCTGAGGCCAGAGATCCTGAGCCATGGAGGGCTGTCCTCCTGAGCCCTAGAGAGGCTGGTCGTCTTCATTGCAGAGTGGGAGGGACAGACTGGGCAGGGGAGCCCGCTGCCTGCCAGGAGGCCCTAGGTGCCTCCTGCTGCCCTGGACATGCCACCCTGGCTGTGTTGCTGCTTGAAGGTGCCAGAGCTTCTTGCTGCCTGGGCCTCCCCTCCCACTCTGCCTTTGCTAGGCCTCAGCAAGGCCAGAGGCCAGGTCTCTCCTGTGCTTTTGTTCCAGATTGTCCACCCCATCTGCCCCCTTGGGGTCTCCCCTGACCCCTCCGGGTTGTCTGTCTGTTTGGTGTTCATCCTCCAGTGTGCTGGGCTGTGACTGTGTCTCTGACAGTTGCTTGCACAGGGCAAGGGTGAGGGCAAGGGTTCAGAGCAGTGTGTACTTGAGAAATGCGGGCCAGCCTGCGTGTGACCAGGGCAGAGCCCCAAAGGACCCTGAGTCCAAAGGGCTTGACCAGACCAGCTGGGTTGATGGTTTTAGAGACGTGGACTCCTGGAACTTGTATAGGTGTTGTTCTTGGGGCATAGGGTGGGCCCAGTTCCCCCCATGTCTGTGTGCCTGTGCCCTAGCAGTCCCTGCTGCTGGCTGCAGACTAGGCCCTTTCTGTGCTAGCCAGAGACTCTGCCTGTTTATAGCTTCAGGAGCTGAAGGCATCACTCACCCACTGCCTTGTCTGCTTCTCCTGTGGAGTGGAGGGCAATTCCTGGCACAAGAGAAATGCCGGGTCCTTCTCAAGCCCCCCTGCTGTTTCCTCATCTCTGAAGTGAGCAGTCCTCTCGCCTCCTGGCAGTGCTTGTGAGGTTAATGTGATGTTGCTGGCCCTGAGTCTGGCTCCTGGTACCTCTTGGGATCTGAACCATCTGGGGGCAGAGGGTGCTGCCTGTGAGGCCTTGGGTCCCCTCACCTGAGGTCAGGTGATGGGGCAGGGCCCATGCACAGAGGCCACCCCCAGGTGCCCGCTCACTGTGGGTTTCTGGCCCTGCTTTTCCTGCAGGGCACAGCAGCACCTCCTCTGGGGGAGGTGCCCACACCCTCCGGCCCTTCCTGGTGCTGTCTTTGTGCCCTTGTCCTCCTGTTCCAGGAGCACGTTGATGGGCACCCTCTTTCACCCTCTGCTCACTCCCCATTAACGTCCCTGATAGTTCTACTTACTGCTCTCAGAGGCCCTGTGACTGCACACCCCGGATTCCCTTTTCCCCAAGGTCCTACTCTCACCCAGGCCATGCTCTAAGGTGACATACAAGCGAGCTGTTTCACGCCCCACACTCTTGTATGAAAATCCACACCAGAGGGAAAACCTCTTCTGTGGTGCTTAATGATTACTGAATGAATGCACTAGTTCAAACATAAACCCATTTTTGCTTTTGTGTATCATAGATTACATAATTTAAAAATCAACCTGTCTTAGTCCATTGGTGTTCCTATAAAGTAATACCTGGGGCTGGATAATTTATAAAGAAAAAGTTTATTTGGCTCATGGTTCCAGATGGCTGAGAAATTCAGAATTGTGCTTCTGCCTCTGGGAAGGGCCTCAGGCTGCCTCTACTCGTGGCAGAAGGTGAAGGGGGAGGAGCTACATGTGCAGAGATCATGTCGGGAGAGGAGGCAGGAGAGGGAGCTGGCTGTCACTGGGAATGGAGGAGGTGGTTGCCTAGCCCCAGGGAGGGCATTAATCTCTCTCCTGCACACGGGCATAGCCCTGTGGGCTACATGCAGATTCAGGTGAGCAGTAAACCTCTATAGACCCTGCCCCTCCTGGGCCAGCTCCAAATGCTGTAGGCATCATCCTCATGTATTCCAAATAGGCTGATCTGTCTCTCTTTCACCACTTTTCACCTGTGAAGTAAAGCTCTCCTGTGATTGAAAGGTGGTTTCACTGCAGCAGGGCCCCGGGCTGGGGGCTGCTCCTCTTCCTTGCTCCTTCCCATTGCTGTTGGCCTCTGGGAGCCCAAGGTGAGCCAGCTGCCCTAGGAGCTCTGCACCTCACCTACCCCTCCATTCGCAGGGGTGGGTGAAAGTAAATGAGCTAAAAAATGAGTAAATGAACTAAAAAACCAAGGGAGGAATGTGTGCCATGGTGTTCGGAGGGAGCCAGTATCTCCTCTCTCCACAGTCTGTTTCTCTTTTTCCCCAAACAAAATGTTTTTTTCCTTACGACCTGTAGAGCTGATTGGAAACCCATCTCTAAAACCTGGCCATGTGAGGTGCTGCTGGCCCTGGTTCCTGCTCCAGGTAGCAAATGTGCTTTCCGCAGGGCCTCAGCTCTCAGGACACCCTCAGGGCACATGCCGAGTGGCCAGTAGGAGGAGCTAGAGTCAGGAGTCCGGCAGTTTTCCTCCATATGGAAAACTGGGGGGACTGGGGACTATGAGAAAAATTGTAAACAACTGGGAGGGTGGTGTGTGCCTGCCGTGGACCCCTACTGTCCAGCAGAAAGGAGTGAGCCTGCTGCATGCTCTAGCCTTGGGTGGCTCTCCAGGGAGTGGTGCCCAGACCTGCTGGGTGATTAGATCTCACTGAAGAATCTAACATTCTGGACAGCACACAGGAATCTATAGTGACAGAAAGCATGTCAGTGGCTGCCTGGGGACAGTGAGGGTGGGTGGGGCAGGAGGGCGGGTGAGGAAAGACAGGACGTGGTGGAGAATCACTGTCCCAATTGAGATAAAGGTGCGTGCACCTGTCAAGACCATCAGGTTGTACTTTTGGTGAGTGCACTTTATGGCCTGTCAGCAGGACCTCCACCGAGCCGTGCCTGCCTCAGCCAGGAGGCAGCTGTGTCTCTGAGGCACACGACTCTCCCAGAGAGCTAAAGAAGCCCATTTGCTTCCTTCACCCCTTCCTGGGTGCCCCAGGCATGGAGGCTGGGACAGTCCTGGGACAGAAGGCGGACAGCAAACCAGGACCCATCGTGCATGCAGATGGGGTTATTATTCCTGCTTCCTACGCCTCCACGTGAGGCGTCCCAAAAACCAAGCTTATCTATCCTTGGTCAGCTGTGTGCCATGCGAGCCAAAGGGGCTGGGAACCATGCTGGCCCAGAGTGACTGGTCTTCTGGGACCTCCATACCTCTAAGAGTTGATTCCCCTTGGGTGTTGGGCTCCTGGGAGCCTGCCAGCACCAATTTGGGGGTGGGACAAGGCTGCTGGCTGTGCATCCCCACCCACCTGCCTGGTGCTGTGCCTTAGGCCAGTCCTCCCTCCCAGACCCCCCAGGAGCTGGCCTAGGGAGGATGGTGTGAAAAAGACCTTAGGGTTACATTAGAGCCTGGTGGGGAGGCCTTAGGGGAACAGGTCTTAGCTTGGACTAGTGCCACGAGGAAGCCAGTATAATTCTGTGATCAATCTTTAGAAGCAGGTGGATGGCTCAGCACCTGTAGCTCAGTGGCTAGGGCCCAGCCTCATACACCGGAGCTGGTGGGTTTGAATCCAGCCCAGGCCTGTCAAACAACCATGAGAACTAGAACCAAAAATAGCCAGGTGTTGTGGCAGGCACCTGTAGTCCCAGCTACATGGGAGGCTGAGGTAAGAGAATCACTTAAGCCCAAGAGTTTGAGGTTGCTGTGAGCTGTGACACTGTGGCACTCTACTGAGGGTGACATAGTAAAACTCTGTCTCAAAAGAAAAAAAAGCAGGTGGATGGAAAGGAGGCTCATGCTGGGACCAGTGAGGCAGCCATAGTGCTCAGAGCAGCCAGCACAGGGTGCCAGGTAGCCATGGCCTGGACAGCTTGCAGATTTGTCTGTGCTCAGGTGTGAGTGTGGAGGGGCTGGTTCCTGTGCCTGCCAGTATTGTTCTGTGACATGGTTCATGTTCAACAGGGGAGCACCAGGGCTGCTGCTCTCTTTTATGCTCATTTGGAGGGAGGGGTGGCCAGATGCACAGGGTGTGTCTCTAACCCTTCACGGACATGTGCCCATGCCCTCCTGGCCCTGGCATTGTGACTCTCCGGGGGAGGCCTGAGCAGGTACTTAGTGGATAACCCCGGGGGTTTTCTGACTGTGCTGTGGCTGAGAGGCCTGAGTGCATTCCTGATGTGCTGCGTCCGGCTAAGGCAGCACCTCCTCCCTGTGCTCTCCCTGGCCATGCCCTGCCAGCTGCCCACCCCAACCCAGTGGCTGCACCCTCGGGAGCAGTGTCTCCCCTCCCCTCCCAGGAATCTGGCCTTTCTGGACGCTGCTTAGTCCCCAGCCTATCCTGACAAGCAGGATGATGTCCATGACCTGGGTGCCTTGGGACCCTACTCATTCCTGGGACACCTATCTTCACCTGGAGTGTGACTACCTTGACCAGAGGAGGCCAGAGAAGACACTTCAGCGCTTCATGGCGCTAGAGGGAGACTGGAAGACAGGAGACTTTTGTCATCATGTTAGGCGTGGAGGCCCATGAGAGCCTGTGAATTTCTTTTTTACATAATCATGCAACTCCCATCTCCCTATCTGATGATAAAGGTCCCCCTCTGTCATGTAACTTGACTGTGCAAGTTACATAAGCTAAAGTTTGTGAACTCCTTTTTCCCGGAGACCCTGGGTGTTCTATGGCCAGCCTTGACTGCCTTTCCACCCTGGCCCTTGAGGGCTGGACCCCAAGGCAGGAGCAAATTTGGTATCCTGTCCCCTCGTGGGTGCACTTAGGTCCCCTCTCTGTATGTTCTGGAGTTTATAAAACTGAGAGTACATCAGGCATGGAGGGTGGCCAAGGGGGCTTCCTCGGGAGGACACTGGCACCCTCCCCTGCCCCGGGCATGAGGGACTGTGTACTCTGACCCTGCTACAGCCTCCGGGTGCTGGGCCCGTGCCTCGGGCACTCGAGGGATGGGAGCTGAGCCCTGGGTGGGGGTCTGAGTCTGTGGGCAGACACGTGTGGCTGGCCCTGTGGGTGCAGCTGAGCTGCACTAGAGACCACAGGGGTCCAGAAGCCCCTCCCAGGGAAGAGGAAGTCAAAGTCACCAAGGACCCTGGGTGGTCTGTGCAGGTGGGAGCTCAGGCCCTGTCGCAGGGTGACCTTCTGACCTCAGTGGGGTGCAGCATTCCTGTGGGACAGGTGTGCTCAGGGATGTCCTACACACTGACCTGTCCCAAACAACCTGCCCCCTGCTCTAGTATACTGATTAGAACCAGAAGTCCATGTCATTCGTCCTGTTTGATTCCAGGTTGTGTGTTGGGTGGGGGTGGGGGACCAAGCCTAGAGCCAGACGTGGCCCTGTGGGTGCCCTGAGCAGGTGGTCCCAAACTCTCCTGGGTGTAAAAAGCCAGTGTTCTTGTGAGGATTCTGCAAAGGCTCTGAGTACTAAAAACATTCTCCACATTTGAAGGGGAAGCAGCCACGTGCTGGCTGACGTCTTGGTACTTGGAGGGTGGGCAGAATGGATGCACCTCAGGAGGCATGGGCCCTGGACACCTCGCATCCTCCATACCAACAGGCAGAGTGGGGAGGACAGCCGGTGGGGTCTTCCGTGCTGCCCCCACCTCGTTGTCCACAGCCTCAGCCCAGACCACCTCCTCTGCCCCCACCCTGAACCCCAGGACCTGGGTTCCAGCCCCCACATCCCCTGTCAGGGTCCTGCCTTCAGTTTGCTCCTCTCCGGTGGGCCCACCCTGCAGGGCTCCCCAGGGGTAACAGAAGTGTGCCAGGAAAGCCGGAAGCTTTGGGGAGAGGGCCCCCTGTCTTGTTGGGTATTTGTCAGAAGCACAGGGATGGCAGTGGGCAGGGCTGGGATGCTTTAGGACATGTGTGTACCCAGTGTGGAGGGTCACAGAGCCGGCCTTGACTGGGCCCCAGGGCTCTGGCTATTGGCGGGGAGGGCAGGGGGAGGGCAGGCCACCTTTCTGCCCTGGAACCTGAAGGAGGCTCCCTTTGGACATCTCTGCTCCTGTAACACACCACCTTTCTGTGAGTCTAAGCTGCACTTTTTAAAAGACAATTTAGTACAAATCAAGATGCAGTTATAATTGATGTGCACATTTACCATAGTGATCTCTTCTTCCCCCTCAATAGCTGTTCTTTTTTTTTTAAGGGACAGAGTCTCACTTTGTCGCCCTCAGTAGAGTGCATGGCGTCACAGTTCACAGAACCTCCCACTCTCTTGCCTCAGCCTCCCAAGTAGCTGGGACTTCAGGCGCCCGCCACAACACCCAGCTATTTATTTTTTTATTGCAGTTTGGCCAGGACTGGGTTTAAACCCGCCACCCTCAGTATATGGGGCTGGTGCCCTACCCACTGAGCCACAGGCACTGCTCTCAATAGCTCTTCTTAACTCAGTGGCATCTCAGTGTCCAAAAAAACAGGGTTGTTGTGAACTCCACACACGGAATGATGTCCTGGGGAGGCCCCAGTTCCTGCCCCCCTTATTGCCTAATAAGCCCAGTCTGGCCCGTTGGGGGTCTAGAAGCAGCCCACATGTTCAGGGCATTCTCAGGAGAGCTGTGCAAGTGCCAGGGAAGGAGGAGCAGCTTCCCCAGGTACCTGTGTGTGAGAGAAGCGAAGAGATCAGACTTGTCTTGTGTCTGACACATAGATACAAAGAAAAGCCTCTGGCTGTGTCCCCGGCACTCCTTACATGGGGAGGGGGGTCACTTCTCAGCTCACCTCACAGAGCAAGTGTTTCTGATGATGCCCATGGCCTGGGTCTGCTGTGGCAGCTTGTGGCTGGGGGATGTGTAGGGGCACAGCCTGCCTCTGGGAGCTGGCCCTGCTCTGCCCTCCCAGGAGCCATCCTGGGACATACCCCCAGCCCAGATGCCCCTAGTCCACAACCAGCATCCAATGGCTGCTCAGATTCCCAACTCCAAATCCCTCCAAACAGGGCCAGTGCCTCCCTCCAGTAAGGACACACAGATCCCCATGCAGGGCCATCCCAGTCCAGGAGCTTGTGAGGTTACCAGGGCCGCATGATCTGGCACACCAGGCCTGTACTCACTATACAGACAGACCCAGGGCTGACAGAGCCCTCAGCAGGCATGCAGCGAGTGCCAGGGAGGATCCCTACCCCCTCAGTCTTCAGATGCCCTCAGGATGAGGCGGAGACCCACAGAGAGGGGACCCACAGAGCAGGGAGTAGGGGGCCACACCAGACCTACTCCCCTCCCATGGCACAGACTTTCTAAAAGGGCTCCTTTAGGGCCCTTCTGGGGCACCCAGGTTTCTTGTGCATGTACCTCTGTGGGGCATAGACTGTGTGAGGGGAGAGGCTCGGTCCCTGTGGGCAGGGGGGCCCTGGGCCTCGAGGTATAGCTTCAGGGCCTTTTCCAGCCCCAAGCTGACTTCAGGCAGATCTCTCAGCCCCTCTGAGCAGGGTATTGTGCTACACAGCTGCAGTAACCACCCTGAGGGGTCCCTGAGGGGCTGTGGGGAGGGCATGTGGGATGGGAGTCCTCGGCTTTCTGTGATGTGTCCTGACAGCTGAGGAGCTGCAGAGGTGTCTGCACTCGGAGAGAGATGGTTGGGATAGCACCTGCCAGAGGCCAGCGTGTGCCCTTCCTGCCCTGGTGGCTGGCGGCTGTGACCTGGGAATGTAAGGCAGATAGGACGCTAATCGGGAGCATCTGAGATGGTGACAGGTGTTATATGCCAGCTGGGTAGTGGGAGTTGGGGAGTAGGAGCCTGCTCTTGAGAAGGACCTCCCAGTGTGTCCACGGCCAGCTCTGGGTTGCATCAGCCAATGGATCGCGCAGTGCCACCACACAGCCAGCTGTGCCTTCTCAGGGAAAGGAAGCCCATGCTCCTCAGGGCACAGGCGGCTGCGGAGCGTGGGTGAGAAGGTGCTCTCGGCCAGAGCCTGACCCGGCACCTTCAGGTGGGGATGCCCTTTGCTGTGGTGCAGAGCACAGGCCACACTGACTGGCTGAGAATGGGGCGGGTAAGTCAGAACTCAGTGCTTGGTGAGTGATGTCACCAACATGGCACTGCTGCTGCCTCAGCTCATCTATGAGCTAGAGCAGGTCCCTGCCCCTGTGGACACAGCCCAGCCAGCAGGGCACAAGGGACAGTAAGACTTGCCTGCCAGTCTCTCAGCTCAGTAAGCCTCCCATGAGGCATCACGTGGTAATGTTTGTGGAAGCTGGGACAGGGGTCAGAAAGACCTGGTCCCAACTCCAAAGCCACCAGCAAGGAGCTTCGTGCTTCACTGCTCTGAGCTTCACTTTCCTCATCTGCAGAATAAAGGCAGTCAGACCGGCCCACTGTGGGACTAAGCAACGTCTCTAAGGCACAGGGCTCACGCCTGGCCCTTCTTCTGTGGCTACTTTATTCCAGGTGTTATTTTTATAAAGAGGGAGACGAGTCCTTCCAATGTCACAGAGGCTGTTCTCTCAAGAGCTGTGTCTGCATCTGTCTGGGGCTGGAGCGGAGGAGCGGAGGCGTGGAGGAGCAGAGGCAGGCTCTACCCACCTCCGACAGGGTTTAGTGGGAGAGACAGGTGCTGCTAGCAGTGCAGTGGCTGCGTCCTTGGACACTCAGGGATATGACCAAGGAACGGTCTTGTGGGGAGTCCAGGGAAGGCGGCGCCGCACCCTGCCACTGGTTGGGGGTGAGGCAGGTGGGGGCTCAGGGAGCCGACGGGAGGCAGAGCACACGCAGCAGCACGGGGAGCTGAGCACCAGGCACCATTCTGCCCGCAGAGCCTCCAAGAAGGCCGTGTAGACAAGGCGCTACCCGAGCGAGACTCTGAAGAGTGGGCCAGGGGAGCCTGGTCAGGAAGGCAGGGGCAGCAGGCTCAGAGGCAGAGGGGTAGTGAGCTTGTGTGGGGAACATTGAGCCCTCAGGGGCAAAAACCTGGAATGGGAAGAGAGCTGTCTGTGCCGCGAGCAAGGCCACTGGGGAAGGCAGGTGCGGGCAGTGCTGAGACTAATACAGACCACAGCTGCTCCTCAAGGCTGGCCTCTGGCACCCGGAGCCCAGGAGCAGGACTGAGAAGGGCAGAGGCTTGACAGCTAAGAGGACAGTCTCTAAAGGCCTGTCACTCTCCAGGGCTCCAAGCAAACCTTTCTCCCCTGGGCCTGGGCCTGGACCTGCCTCAGGTTCCAAGCATGAAATGCCTCTTTTTGGTAGCCTGACTCTTCCAGGTCGGAGGCCCCGTTGTGGGTCACCAAGGCCTTCAGACACCACAGCCTCCCGTGCTTGGTTCTTTGGGCCTCTGTGGGCCCTTCCATAGCCTTCCAGCCTCTCCCTCTGAGATGGGATCTCCATGTCTGTCCCAGGCCCAATTTGGGGTCTGCTGGAGGGAATGTTACACCATGGTTCACAGTCCAGCATTACCATACATGGGGCCAGGATGAATCAGGAGGGGAGAAAATTCAGAGGGGCAGGTGGAGAAGGGTACAGGGCCAGTGCCACTTGGCCCCACCTCAGGCTTCCTGCCTGAACAGCCCACCTGCATCATGGAGCTGTGGTTTAGGCAGACTAAGGACAAGGGGAGGTGTCCAGAAGGCATGTCATGCCACCGCCTCTCTTCTGACAGCCTTCAGTCATGGGACACTCGGCAAAGGGCACAGCCTGTTTCACAGGCATAGTGAGTCTCTGCTCAAAAGGTCACCCAGGGACGAACTGCCACCCAGGTGTGACTGCCCATGATCCTGGCATCTGTGTCATTAACTTCCAGGAACATACCTTCTTTTGGCACAGGATTCCACGGGGGTCCGTGGCACAGGCTGGCCTTCTGAGTGGGAGGTGGGCACAGTGACAGGGCGCCACGTACAAGCTGCACGTCTGGTTGGGCCACTGCTGTGTGAAAGCCCTGTCAACATCTGAGAAATGCTGGGGCTGTACAGTGTGGCTAGGAGGTGGACTAGAGGGCAATAGAGAGCCTGGATGGATGGACAAAGTGGACTGGAGGGTGAGGTCGCCTGCAGTCTGGTCCCAGCCTTGCTGTTATCTTGCTGTGTGGTTTTCGTAAGTCACCTACCTATAGGTCTCAGTCCTGTCATCTGTCAGATGGGTTATTATGAGGGCAAGCTCTGATGAGATATGTGGAAATCACTTGGAAAGCTACAAAACATGTCCAGTAAAAGAGAAATGGCAAATTTTAAAAATTATAGCCTGTCCGTACAAAATAATTAATAAAAATATATCATAAGAATAATATTTAATGACTCAAGAAAATGTTCATAGTACACTCTTAGGCTAAACAGTGTATATAAGAATATGTGCAATATGACCTATAATTTCATACTAACAATAAAAATCTGTTCCTAAGCTCTAAGGTACATTAAGGTGTAAAAACCACAGGTCAGGCCTTGTGCTGGGTTCTTGAGAGCTTGCAGTGGCATGGGCTGAACCCCCTGCCCTGGGCCTGGGCTCTGGCGTGGGGGTGTGGGGGAAGACACTGCACACTCACTCTGTCAAGGGCGACTCCATAAACCTAAAGTCATCATGGCCCGCTTCTTCCTAGGAAATGAGGCGGGGTGCACACTGGGGAAACTCTACCCCCAGCTGGTGTGGCAAGAAGAATATGGGACTCTCACTCCTAGTCCAGTGCTTCTATTTCACCCCAAGAGAGCAGGCTGCCGCGGCTCTCACCCCAACCCCTGCTGAAGGAGCTCTGTTCCTGGCAAGCGCTGCTGAGAGTTCGGGGCTGCCTTGTAGGCCCAGCTCACACAGTGTACAAGGTGGACGCCTGTGCCCAGCACGGAAGGCTGGGAGGACTCCTTTTACCCCCACCTCAGCTCACTCATAGGGTAGAAGTTCTGTGCCAGGACGGGCATACCAAGAAGACCAGGTTGCCAGCCAGTCAGGCTCTCTGGCAGAGTGGGGCATTACTCAGGAAGTGCAGGCCCCCACCCACCCTGTGTATAGAGCTCCTGCCAGGGGAGAGGTAAGCCATGGGGATTTGGGAATGTACTTCACCAAGGACGTGATACACTGTGAAAGATTTGTATACTGATGACTACGAAACTTAACAAGACACAAACAAATGGACAGACAGTCCATATTCCTGGACTGGAAGACTTAATGATGTCAGCCCTGCTGGCATCACTGACACACAGATTCAGGGCATTCCCTATCAAAAACTCAATGATGTATTTTGCAGAAATAAAAAAATTCATCCTAAAATTTCTATGGAATTTCAGGGAACCTGAATAGCCAGAACAATCTTGCAGAAGAAGAACAAAATCAGAGAAGAAAACATCATAAATCATCGTCTGATGGGTTAGGCAATGGTTTCTTAGATACAACACCAAAAGCAGAAATTACAAAAGAAAAATTATGTAAATCTGTACTTTATCCAAATTAAAACCTTGTGCTGCACACAGAAAATACTAACAATAAAGTTAAAAGACAATTGACTCAATGGGAGAAAATATTTTCAAATCATATACCTGATAAAGGATTTGTATCCAGAAAATATATAAACAACCCTTACAATTCAATAATACGAATACTTAATTTCAAAAGTAGGGAAAGGGCCAGGTTCAGTGGCTCATGCTTGTAATCCTAGTGCTCTGGGAGGCTGAGGTGTGAGGATCACCTGAACTCAGGAGTTCTATACCAGCCTGAGCAAAATTGAGACTCATCTCCACAAAAAATAGAAAAATTAGCTGGGCATTGTGGCGGGCGCTTGTAATCCCAGCTACTCTGGAGTCTGAGGCAGGAAGGTCCGTTCAACCCAGGAGTTTGAGGTTGCTGTGAGCTATGATGAACGCCACTGCACTCTAGCTGATGAGTTTGAGGTTACTGTGAGCTATGATGAACGCCACTGCACTCTAGCTGATGAGTTTGAGGTTGCCGTGAGCTATGATGAGCACCACTGCACTCTAGCTGATGATTTTGAGGTTGCCATGAGCTATGATGAACGCCACTGCACTCTAGCTGATGAGTTTGAGGTTGCCGTGAGCTATGATGAGCACCACTGCACTCTAGCTGATGAGTTTGGTTTGCCCTGAGCTATGATGAACACTACTGCACTCTAGCTGATGAGTTTGGTTTGCCCTGAGCTATGATGAACACCACTGCACTCTAGCTGATGAGTTTGAGGTTGCTGTGAACTATGATGAGCACCACTGCACTCTAGCTGATGAGTTTGGTTTGCCGTGAGCTATGATGAGCACCACTGCAGTCTAGCTGATGAGTTTTGTTTGCTGTGAGCTATGATGAACACCACTGCACTCTAGCTGATGAGTTTTGTTTGCTGTGAGCTATGGTGAGCACCACTGCACTCTAGCTGATGAGTTTGAGGTTGCTGTGAGCTATGATGAGCACCACTGCACTCTAGCTGATGAGTTTGAGGTTGCTGTGA
>NW_003852509.1:5628835-5658659 GCF_000181295.1 Otolemur garnettii
GTGAGCTATGATGAGCACCACTGCACTCTAGCTGATGAGTTTGAGGTTGCTGTGAGCTATGATGAACGCCACTGCACTCTAACTGGAGTTTGAGGTTGCTGTGAGGTATGATGAGCACCACTGCACTCTAGCTGATGAGTTTGGTTTGCCGTGAGCTATGATGAACACCACTGCACTCCAGCTGGAGTGACAGAGTGAAAACCTGTCTCCAGGGGAAAAGAGAGGGGGAAGGATTTGAATAGACACTTTTCCGGAAAGGGTATACAAATGCCCACTGAGCATATAAAAATGTCTTTGTCATCATTAGCAGTTGGGAAATGCAAATCAAAACTGCAGTGAGACACCACTTTGCAGCTACTAGCATGGCTGCAGAAAAAATATAGACGCTAATGGTGGCCGGAATATGGAGACATTGGGACCCTCGTACATTTCTAGTGGGATTATAAAGCAGGTGCATTCACTTTAGAGAACAGTTTGGCAGTTCCTCAAATTGTTACGCAGAATTCCCACGTGACTCGGTGATATGGTTTTCGTGTTTGGCCCCTCCAAACCTCTTGTTGAAATTGGGTCCCCAGTGTCAGGGCCTGGTGGGAGGTGTTTGGGTCATGGGGGCAGATCCTTCACGAATGGCCTCCCCATGATAATAAGTGCGTTCTTGCTTTATTAGTTCACGAAGAGTTGTTTGTTTAAAAGAGCCTGGCACCACCCTTCTGCTCTTTGCTCTGCCTGCCATGTGACACACCTGTTCCCCTTCACCTTCCACCTTGGAATAGAGAAGTTTCTGAAGCCCTCACCAGAAGCAGATGCTGGCACCAGGCTCCTGGTACAGTCTGGCAAATAGACCTCTTCCCTTTATAAATTACTCAGCCTCAGACATTCCTTTATAGCATGCAAACCACACCATGCACCCAGCAATTCCATCCTATGCATTTATGGAAGAGAAATGAAAGTGTTCATCCCCACAAAGACTTGTATGCAAATATTCCAAATAACTTTGTGAAATGGTTGAAAATTGTAAACAACTCGTATATCCGTCAGCAGCTGGGAGGATAAAGAAGTTGCAGCATATTCATGTGATGAAATTATTGGTTATCAGCAAAAGCATGTGTTATCGACACATCCAATAATGTAGACGAATCTCTAAATGTTTATGCCTGGTGACAGGAGCCAGTGGCAAACGACAACCACGTAATATCTTTATAGGATATATCCAGAATAAGGAAATCTGTAGAGGTAGGAAACCTGAATTCTTCAAAATCTTAAATTGTGGTTGTAAATTTCATAACCAAGCCCTTGCTTGTGTAACAAGCCCTGCCCACAGTGATGAGAAGCATGCCTTCCTCCTCACCCCATCATACAGGCTCTGCGTATGACACAGACAGTTAATAATCAAGGTCATTTATTTTTCTGCCTGAAGTAATTTTTTGTTTTTCCTTAGGGTTAAATGTGTGGGTTCCTTAATCATCTGCATTCAGAAGCCCTTGAACTTCTCCCCCACCTTAATCCCCACGCTATCATCACCTCTGCTAGTCTGCACCTGAGTGTGGGCAGAGAGTGGATCTTTGAGGTCTGACTCACGCTCCATTCTCCTTGTGTAGGGATGTGTGGGTCAGCACGTCTCAGTATGGAATTGGCTCTTTTGGCTGTGACATTTCATTGTGGACTAAGATCCCTGGACTCTTTCCTCGTGTGCTGTTAAGTGAGGTCCAGCAACCTAATCCAGGCAACGTTTTGGAGATCAATAAAATACCATGTTGAGCGGAGGGCCTGGTCTCATGCCACCTAAGACCAGCTTTCTAAATAAGTACAGTGGCCACTTACAAGGTAGAAAACATGGTGCCAAATAAAATAGACTTAGCACCTCCTAAAATCTGCCTCTTTAGAGCTCTGTTATTCTGATACACGGTACTTGTGTGCCAAAATATAAAATCTTGCATTTCCTAGTCAGAACTCTTATCAGAAAATGCAATCCTCCTCAGAAATGGGGCCACTGACCCACGGCGACCACAGTGCAAGGAGGAATTATAGGACTCTGCTGAACAGAACAAAGTTTTGATGGAGCACATTATTTGCAAGTCTCATATGCAATAAAGGATTTGTATCTAGGACATGTTAAAAACTGTCAAAACCGAACAGTAAAGAATGAAACAATTAAATTAAAAATGGGCGAAAGATGTAAACAAAGAAGATATACAGATGGCAAAAATAAAAGCATGAAAGCTACATGCTCAGTGTCATTGGCCATGCATGAAATGCCACTTAAAATCCCTAGCAGAATGATGAACTCCTATTGCAACTGTAGTAAATATTACAAGCCAAGTGGCTTGAAATGACACCAGTTAATTATCTTGCGGTTGTGTGTCAGACTGAAGAGGGTCTCACTGTGCTGAATTCAGGGTGTCAGCAGGGCTGCATTCTCTTCTGGAGGCCATCACTTCCCTGGCCTGTGGCTGGCCCCTTCCTGCATCTGTGAAGCCAGGGCTACAGCTCCATCTCACATGGCAGCACTCTGACCGTGCCTCTGTCCTCACCGCTTCTCAGACTTGGTCTCTTCTGCCTCCCTGTCCATTTACAAGGACCCTGAGGTTACACCGGGTTCATCTGGATAATCCAGTGTATCTCTCACTTTAAGGTCAGCTGATTAGTGACCACAAGGCTATCTTCAAAGTCCCTTTTGCCATGTTATATAACATGGGGAGGTAACCAGGGGACAAAGGTCATGGAGGCCCCAATCCTACCTGCCACAGTATGACCCCCAAGTCCCACTCATATATGTACCCTACAGCAGTGGTCCTCAACCATTTTGGCACCAAGGACGGGTTCATGGAAGACAGTTTTTACACAGACTTGGAGGTGGAGGGTTCAGAATGATTCCAGCATGTCACAGCTCCCCTCAGATATCAGGCATTGGAATCTCACTCGGATCTCGCACACGTGCAGTTTACAGTTGGGTTCTGGTGCCTGTGAGAATCTAATTCCTCCCTGGTCTTAAGGAGGCAGAGCTCAGGAGGCGCTGTGAGCGACGGGGGGTAGCCGTGAATGTAGGTGAAGCTTCATTGGCTCACCCACCGCTCACCTGCTGCTGTGTGATCCTGTTTCTAACAGGCCAGAGACTGGTGCCGATACCCCATGGCCAAGGGTTTGGGGCCCACAACCCTACAGAATAAGAACTGACATTTATTTATTTATTTTTATTTTTTAATTTCTTGAGACAAAGTCTTACTCTGTTGTCCCCACTAAAGTACAGTGGGCCTAGCTCACTGCACCTCAAACCCGTGGGCTCAAGAGATCCTCCTGCCTCAGCCTGTCCAGTAGCTGGGACTGTAGGGGCGGGATCCACCACAACGCCCAGCTAATTTTTCTAAGTTTAGTAGAAACAGGTTCTCACTCTTGTTTAGGCTGCTCTGGAACTCCTGAGCTCAAGTGATCCTCCTGCCTTGTCCTCTGAGAGCGCCAGGATTACAGGAGTGAGCCACCTCACCTGGCTGAGAACTTAGAGTCTCACCACTCCAGTGTGTCCCTTGCCTGTGGTCCTCCTCCCCTCACCCCCTCAAACTTCTGTTGGTGGTGGTAGGGTGTCATTTTGTTTCTGTGAGGACACGTAACTGTTCCAACACCATTCACTGCAAAGACTTCTTTCTTCATTGAATTGCCTTTGTAACTCAGCCAAAACTTAATTGGCCATATTTGTGTGGGTCCTTTCCTGGACTCTTAGTACCACTGGTTTTGTGTGTCTGCCCTTGAAATCAAGCAGCGTGATGTCCTGTGCTTTATTCTTCTATGTTGTGCTGCCTATCCTTGTTCGTTTATTTTTCTCTACAAATTTTAGAATCTGCTAGGGTATTGGGTATTATCACATGAAATCTGCAGACCAGTTTGGGGAGCTTTGACATCTTTCTTTATCTCTCCTTCCAATCCAGGAACATGCAGATCTCTCTCGATTTTACTTAGGGCTCCCTCGATTTCTTCCATCAGAGTCATTTTCAGTGTTAACATGCCATACGTGTTTAGGATTTGTGCCTAGTATTTAATTTTTGGAGCCATTATACATACCCCTACTGCTTTTTAAATTTTTATTTCCAATTGTTTATTGCTACTGCATTAGAAAAGTGGTTGTTAACTTTGCATCTTGTTGCCTTGCTGAACCCATTTATTAGGCCTACGAGCTTTTTATATGGATTTCTTAGAATTTTCTACATAGACAGTAATGTGATCTGTGAACAGAGTTTTATTTCATGCTTTTCAATTTCCATGCCTTTTTATTTCCTTTTCTTGTTTATTGCATTAACCAGGACTTCCAGTCTGACGCTGCACAGGAGACGTGACAGTGGACATCCTTGACTTGTTTCCAGTCTTAGCGAGAAAGCTTCTAGTTCCTCGCCACTGAGTTGACAGACCTTAGCTGTGAGATTTCTGTGGACATTCTTCATCAAGCTGAGGAAGATCTCTCTCTCTCTCTCTTTTTTAAATTAAATCATAGCTGTGTACATTAATGCAATCATGGGATACAATGTGCTGGCTTTATATACCATTTGAAATATTTTCATCAAGTAGTTAACCCAGCCTTCACGGCATTTTCTTCGTTATTGTGTTTAGACATTTACTTTATATTTTTTTATAAGGCTAGGGTAAGAACAAGGCAGAGGAACCTGGAAATGGCAGATAGTCACCTGCCGGGATGTGGGGATTGGCAGTGGTGGCTGACGGGGGGGTTTCTGGGGGAGCTGAGACCTTGCTGCCCTGGGCCAGGTGTAGGGGTGGGGGACGTATCCCAGGTAGAGAGAGCAGCTGCCGTGCAAGGTGTGAGAGAGCTTGGTGTCTTTAGGGGACACATGGGAAGGATTTCATACGGCTGGAGCACTGTGTGGCATGACGCTGAAGGAAAAGGCAGGAGAGGCAGAGGCCAGATCAGGCCGGAAGGAGGACTTTGCATCCAGATTCTAAGGTGGTCGAACTTTGTTACAGATGTTACGGAGAACGTACGAGTTCCCTGTGGCTGCAATAACATTTCCCACAAACACAGTGACTTACAACAACACAGATGTGTTCTCTTATAGTTCTGGAAGACGGAAGCCCAGAGTCAGACTAGCTGGGCTAAAACCCGACTGTCTGAAGGGCTGGTTCCTTTCGGAAGGTCCAAAAGGGGGGACCTTTTTCCTGTATCTTCCTGCTTCCCATGCCCACCCACTCTCCTTGGCAAGTTGGCCCTTTGTCTGGACAGGTGTCACTCCGTTCTCTGCTCCTCCTGACCTCATCCCTCCTCCAACTCCTTGAACCCTGTGGTTACACTGGGCCCACCTGGGTTGTCTGGGTTACTGCCCCATCTCAGACCCTTAGTCACATCAGCCAGGTCCCCTTTGCCCTCACAGGCCACACAGGTTCAGGGACTCAGGGTGTCTTGGGGGCCACTATTCAGCCTGCCATAGCAGGTGTGTCACAGATTTTGACTGGAGGGGTGATGTGATCAAACTGTTGATTTTGAGGCTTGGAGAGAGCGGTCTGGCCACAGAGGAGTGAGAGGAGCAGGTGGGAGCTGCAGAGTCTCTGGGCAGCTGTGGGGTAATCTGGGTCAGTGCCATGGAGGTGCAGCAGGGTCAGCGGCAGGGGACAGAGGAAAGGATTTGCCCTGAGCACATGGGAGAGTGAGGGGAGAAGTCAGAGGGGCCCGGGTGTCTGCCTGCATTGGTTGGGTAGATGGTGGTATTGCTCTGACTGGAGAGGGATTTATCCACATGGTAAACAGGGAGCTCTGGGAGGTGGTTAGGGCCATGGGCCTGGGGGCTGGTGGTCACCCAGCAGGTGGGCGGGACTTGAAGCCATGATGGCGTGAGATGACTCAGGGACTGTGTCTAGAAGTCGAAGGAGTGTAGAAGCTGCTGGGAGCAATGCCCGTTACTGTCAGAGGGAACTGAGAGTGTGGAAGGAAGAAGCCGGCCAGCGGGGACACCAGGGAGCTCAGGTGCCAGCCCGGCCGGAGCAAGGAGCCGACGTATCTGCGTGCAACATGCCCTTCCTCATCTGGGGAATGGCCCTGGAGGGAAAGGGAGGAGAATGGTTTTGTACTTTTGCTTGTTAATCCTTGAGAACCAGAGGCTTGGGGTTTGGTGTAATGTACAAGTCCCTCTGCCTCTGAAAAGTATTTGCCCTCCAGGTCGTTCCCTCACAGAGCCTTGTAGAAAGACTGCTGGGAGGGTGGAGGCTGGGCATCCCATCCACAGGGAGCGTTGCCTTCCTGGGGCATCCTCCCTAACCCAGGGAGAAGGTGTTGGCTGAAAATGCAAGGAAGGGCCGAATGGAAGAGTGGGATCTAGCTCAGCCCGTGGGGGAGGGCTGCATCAGGAGTAACTGCGTTTCAGGTGGGGGGACAAGCGCATGGAGATGAAAAGCAGAAATGAGCACAGAGTGTGCAGAGCTGGGCTGGAGAGTCCTCAGCTGAGGGAGTCACCCTAGGGCTGTCAGCTGCCAGGACACTGTCCAGGGAAGGGGCTCTCCAGCCACTCCTTCTTCTCCAGGCTTTGGGTTGGAATGGTCCTTCCTGCACCCATTCCCACGTGGCATCGTCAGAACCCTGCATGTTGAGGTGACTGAGACCAGAGAGTTGACCTCCCCACACAGTCCGGGCTAGAGTCAGGATGGAAGGCAAGGTCTTCTGCCCCCCAGGGTGGGGTCCTCCTTATGTGCCAGGTATCAAAATGCATCTTGCCATTCAGTCCTCAGCTCTCCTGCACCTAATTGCTGTCCACCATGGAACTGAGGCTCCAAGGAGAAAGTGCTGGCCCTAGGTAACTCCATCAGAGTGTGCACAGGCATCCCTCACCTCTGGTGTCAGTGGTAGACAGGCTCTGACAATTTATGCACCAACAACTCTTGAGTCATAAAGAAGTCCAGCCCATGGGCAGGTGCAGGTCAGCGCTAGCGACCCTATGCTGGCCTGAACAAATGACTTCTTTAAACCTCAGCTTCCAGCTAGGCGCCTGTGGCTCAAGCGGCTAAGACGCCAGCCACATACACCTAAGGTGGCGGGTTCAAATCCAGCCCAGGCCCGCCAAACAACAATGACAGCTGCAACCAAAAAATAGCCAGGGGTTGTGGCGGGCGCCTGTGGTCCCAGCTACTTGGGAGGCTGAGGCAGGAGATTCGCTTGAGCCCAGGAGTTGGAGGTTGCTGTGAGCAGTGAAGCCATGGCACTCTACCCAGGGGGACAGCTTGAGGCTCTGTCTGAAAAAACAAAACAAACAAACAAAAAAACTCAGCTTCCTACATCTGGAGTTTTAAGATGTTCACGGAGTGCCAGGCTGTAATCTCAGCACTTTGGGAGGCCGAGGTGGCAGGAGAATCACATGAGGCCACGAGTTCAGACCAGCCCAGTAACATAGCAAGACCCCATCTTTACAATACATTAAAAAAGTCAGCCAGGCACAATGGCACACTCCTGTAATGCTAGCTACCCAGGAGGCTGAGGCAGGAGGACCACGTGAGCCCAGGAGTTTGAGGCTGAGGTGAACTAAGATCGTGCTGCTGCACTCCAGGAGCCTGGGCGACGTGGTGAGACCCCCTTCTCCAGAAAAATAACAAGATTAAAAATAAAGAAAAAAATTAAATCCCCACTAATATACAAAGGCTTCAAGAAATCTATAGACAAAAATCTACTTAACTTTATACCATTTTCCCCAAATCATCAGACCTCCCATCTCTTCATCTGTTGCATCTTCTGAACTCTGTGGTTGCAACTTTAGGAGACTTTTCATGACAGCAGCCTGGGGAACTTGGGGCCATTCCCCCAGATCCTTGACTCTTTGATCCCTTGTTAATGAAAAATCATACTCTTTTTGTCATTCCGCCAGTGGAGCAAGTAAAAGGGAGACTTAATCGCCCTGGTTGTTTTGAGGTTTATTCTTCTCTCTGAAGGTCCATAGAACAGGTGACTGTAGGAGCTGATCAAATGTGATTTCAGATCTTGGACCTGTCAGCTGTGTACCTTAGGTAAATGCTTAGCCTTCCAGAGTTCCATCTTGCACGTTTGCACAGGGAGTGACGGCGCCTCACAGTGCTACAGAAGCAGTTTAGAGAAGGGCAGGCAATGGGCCTCGCTGGGAAGTATTAGTTCCTTCCTGGGCAGGGAGCAGGCTTAGCCCTCTAGAAGTGCATTACAGCCCCTTTTTAGCAGCCCACCCTGCTGGTAAAGTGGACAAGCTCTTCCTTTGATGGCTATCAAAACACAGAGCTCAAGCTTCAGAGAGTTGTAGAGAGGTGAGTGAGAGACACAGGCCCTATACCAGGCATGTCCCATCTATAATCCCTGCTGCAAAGATTTCAGAGCCACTAGCAAGGTGTGATCGACAGCAGATGAAATTTGGAAATTGAGATTGTCTTAGAAAGCCCGGCACTGGTGGCTTCTGCACCCCCAGGCCCTTCCTGTACCAAAGCAGGACCCTACCGGGCCCCCTGTCCAGGCCCTGTTCCAGGGCTCGGCTTCCTGCGTCTCCAGCTTTCCTCTGCGCCCCCTCTTTGGAGTTGAATCATGCCGATTGTGTGTCCCTTCCTCGTGACCACTGGGCACAATCGCAAATCTTGCTGCTGGCAAGTTCTTTTGTCTGACTTCTGCAAGGCTTTCAGTGGGGTTTCTAATGGAGTCACTAGAAAGGAGACTGTTTTCCTGCCAGCTCCTCCGAGAGGGAAGAATTTCCCTGTTGTTTCAGGATTATGAGTTGCAAGGAGTGGGATACAAAGGAGTGAGGGACAGGACATGAATTCCATATGTGTAAACTGAGAGCAAGAGCACTTCACGGGGCCTCTGTGCAGCCTGGGGCTGAGGTCAGGCTTCGTGGTGGGCCACCTGTGCCAAGCAGGACAGCTCCTGGCCTGTGCCAGCCTTGCACAGGCGTGCCAGGCTGTCCACGAGCTTTCTGAGCACGCGTGCAAATGCTTAGCATTTGCTCCTAGGGCACCCTTTTGAAGGCTGCAAGGCAGCCTGGCTCTGATTTGGACCACAGGTGCAGGGACAACTGGGCACTCTTGTTCCTCTGTTGCCTTCCCTGGTCTCCAGGGGACAGGCATACACGCTCTCGAGCCGAAGCGTCTGAGTTCAAATCCTGACTGTCCTACTTCCTAGCTAGTGCGGCCTCTCTGTGCCCCATTCGGTAACACCAGGATGGCGCCTGCCTTAGTACTTGCCCTGGGGCTGGCATCTGTGTGTTCCACAAATACCATCATCATCACTGCTCCTGATTAGGAAGGAAGAAAATAAGACTCAAAAGTTGGCCCTGGTCATTTTTTACTTAAATGCTAGTGGCAGGACCTATGTCTAAGTACAGTTAGAATCCTGTTTTTAGAATACCAGTGTCCTTTCCAGGACCAGAGAAATGATCCCCAAGAGGTGGGGTGATCTAGGGGAAGGGTTTGGCCCAGCTTACACCAGACACATCTCAGCGCTCTGGATGCCCTGATTTCATTAAGGCTGCTTTGCCCCCCGACAGTGGATCACGGTTCCTTGGCACCCTTGCTGGTGGCGACTGCAGAGCCTTCCCAGAGTGGGGAAAGCCCAGAGGGCCTGCAGGGTGATGTGCTCCGGCTTCTGGCATGCAGGGGGATGTGCTGCCTCTGTCTGAGCTTCCTGGGCCAGCAGCACAGCTCAGCGCTGGGTTTTCCCTTTTATGAAGTAGTGAGCAGCCTGCTAGCTGTTCCCACTGGCAGCTTGCGTGCGCTCCAGGATCTCCCATCAGTGGCCCACACAGACACTCTGTGGCTCTGCTCCATTCTCTTCTTTCTCATTTTTGACAGATAAGTCACAAGGTAGCAGTGTAGGGAAAATAGGCCAGAGGGATCCTACGGGTGTGGGTGGCCCTGAGCAGAGAGCTGGGGCGCTGGTCCCTCCTGGGCTGGTGTCCACAGGCCACCTGCCTCTGTCTGCGTGGCTCTGAGAGGACACTCAGTTGCTCTGTGCCCTTTCTTTCTTACACGGCAAACAGAAACAAAATCTTCTCCAACTCTGAGGATTCAGATTAGCTGGTGGATGGGAATGTGATTGTTTTTATACCTAAGGCAGACTCTTCAGGAGATAATTACAGATTAACAGACAGACGAATGCGAATCTATAATTCACATTACAGAGGGCCACCACGTGCCTTTGGGCAGGTTCCCAGCGATGGGAGCAGGCAAAGTTACAGAGTGTGCTGTGCAGGGCAGCAGCGGTCACAGGCAAGACTCAGAGCATCTCTGTGGACACAGGATGGCTTGTGTTGCCCTTATATGGCTGCACCCACCTCCCCACCTTTAACTGCCGATAGCTGTTCTCCATTTTTATAAATTACCTCTTTAGGAAGAACATATAGTTTCCATTTGTTTATTTTTGTCGTTGTTTCAATTGCCCTGAAAGTCTTTCTCATAAAGTCTTTCCCCAGGCCAATAGCTTCAAGTGTTTTGCCCACACTTTCTTTGAGGATTTTTATTGTTTCATGCCTTAGATTTAGTAACAGCTTACAGCCACCAAAGATTAGGTGGCTAATTTCATCTCCTGCATTTCTATTTGTTTCTAGATGTCTGTGTCTCTATTTCTGTGCCAGTACCATGCTGTTTTGATCACTATGGCCTTGTAGTACAGCCTAAAGTCTGGTAGGCTGATGCCCCCGGCTTTGTTTTTATTACAACTAAGGAGACAATAACCAAAGCAAATAGACAACCTACGTAATGGGAAAGGATATTTTCATATTTTGGATAGGATAAAAACTTGATAACTAGGATCTATAGAGAACTCAAAAATCAACATAAAAAGAGCCAACAATCCCTTATATCACTGGGCAAGAGAGATGAATAGAACCTTCTCTAAAGAAGACAGACGAATGGCTAACAAACATATGGAAAAATGCTCATCATCCCTAATATTAGAGAAATGCAAATCAAAACCATCCTGAGATATCATCCAACCCCAGCGAGAATGGCCCACATCACAAAATCTCAAAACTGCAGATACTGGCGTGGATGTGGAGAGAAGGGAACACTTTTACACTGCTGGTGGGACTGCAAACTAATACAACCTTTTTGGAAGGAAGTATGGAGAACCCTCAAAGAATTTAAGGTAGACTTCCCATTTGATCCTGCAATCCCATTACTGGGCATCTACCCAGAAGAAAAAAATCCTTTTACCATAGGGACATTTGTGCCAGACTGTTTATCACAGCTCAATTTACAATTGCCAAAATGTGGAAACAGCTTAAATGCCCACCAACCCAGGAATGGATTAACAAGCTATATGTACACCATGGAATACTATTCAGCCATTAAAAATGATGGAGACTTTAAATCAGGTGTCTTCAAACTACAGCCCGCGGGCCACATGTGGCCTGCCTAGGACATTTATCCGGCCCACCGGGTGTTTTTGCCGCCTCTGTCTGTCTTGCTTAGCAGCCAACTTGTCCCAGGGTCCACAGTCTGGTCCTCCAATGGTCTAAGGGACAGTGAACTGGCCCCCTGTTTAAAAAGTTTGAGGACTCCTGCTTTACATCTTTTTTATTAACCTGGATGGAAGTGGAACACATTATTCTTAGTAAAGCATCACAAGAATGGAGAAACAAGAATCCTATGTACTCAATTCTGATATGAGATCAATTATTGACCTAGTAAGTGGTGGGGGGTGGGGGAAGGGGAGAGCAGAGAAAGGGAAGGAAGGAGGAGGTGGAGGGTCATGGTGTGTGGTACACCTTTTGGGGGGTGGGACACAATTATAAGAGGGTTTTTAACAATCACTATCAATGTAACCTGGTTCTTTGTACCCTCAATGAATCCCCAACAATAAAAACAAATAAGGATAGCATATAAATGGATCCATACGATATGTAACACTTTGGGTTTGGATTTCTTCACTTAACATAATTCTGTACGGATTCGTGCAAGTTGTGCACACAGGCATAACTTGGAGATGTTGCAGGTTTGATTCCAGGCCACTGCGATGAGGCGAATATCACAATAGAGTGTGTCACAGAAAGTTTTTGCACATATGAAAGTTATGTTTACACTCTACTGCTGTCTCCTATGACTGTATAGTGCAATGGCATTATGTCCAAAAATGTACAGACCTTAATTCAAAATCACTTTATTAAGAATGCTGTCAATCATTTGCACCTTCAATGAGTCATAATCGTTTTGCTGGTGGAGTGGCTTGCCTCCATGTTGGTGGCTGCTGACAGAGTAGGGTGGTGGTTGCTGAAAGGTGGGATAGCCGTAGACATTTCTTTTTTTTTTTTTTTTATTTTCTTAGAGACAGAGTCTCACTTTGTTGCCCTTGGTAGAATGCCATGGCATCATAGCTCCCAGCAACCTCAAACTCTTGGGCTCAAGTGATCCTCTTGCCTTAGCCTCCCGAGTAGCTGGGACTACAAGCGCCTGCCACAATGCCCAGCTATTTTTAGAGATAGGGTCTCACTCTTGCTCAGGCTGGACTCAAATCTGTGAGCTCAGGCAATCCACCCACCTCAGCCTCCCAGAGTGCTGGGATTACAGGTAGGAGCCACTGTGCCCGGCCTGGAGATTTCTTAAAATAAGACAACAACGAAGCTTGCCTTTTCCTTTCATGGAAGATTTCTCTGTAGCAGGTGATGCTATTTGATAGCATTTTACGCACAATAGAACTTCTTTCAAAATTGGAGGTTCAGACAACTCTGGTTGGTTTTTTTGAACTTTCTAGTCTGCTCTTTTGATGACATCACTCTTCTAGAATACGACTTAAAAATTATGAAATGTTTTGATTCCCTTCTACCTCATTCCTTGTTTGTTCTGTTTCCTTCCTGGGTTCTGTTTCTTCTCTCCATCTTGGGACTGTCCTACAGGCTCTTCTATCAGCCGTCTTCTCTTGTTCCTCTGTACATAAACTCTAGCTTAGCTCATTTACGTAGCTGTAGCTTCACCTCCATGGCCCCAGGTCAGTGTCCAGCCCAGATCTCACTTGTTTACATCTGCCTACCTTCTGGATACCTCCTATCTTAGTCCATTTTCTGTTGCTGTAACTGACTGGGCAACTTATAAAGAAAAATGGTTCATTTTGGCTCACAGTTCTACAGGATAGAAGTCCAAGATGGGGCAGCTGCATTTTGGTGAGGGCCTTCACACAGCAGAGGAGTGGAAGGGGAGGAGACGCTTGCAAAAGGGGCTTCACACGGGGGGCGGTCTCGCTTTATGACAATCTGCTCTCCCAGGGACTAATCCAGTCCACTGAGAGCAAGAACTCATTCCTGTGAGTGAAGAGGTGAAACTTTCCAGGGACTCAGATTAAGTTTGCCCTCCTTACAAGATAATATAGGAGTTAGCAAACATTTTGTTCTGTGAGTAAAGTCATAAATATTTTAGGCTTTTAGGGCAACTTAAGGTCTCTGTCATATATCTTTTTTGTATAACTCTTTAAAAATACAAAAACATTCTTAGCTCACAGAATGTACAATAACAGATCATTGGCTGGATTTGGCCCACAGGTCTAAGTTTGCTCTGAGTTAATAAATTATCCTTACTGTTTCATGGATATTGTCAGAAGACATGAGACTCCTGGGTTAGAAACAAAAGATTTTATTACTCACAGCAAGTGGCACAATGCTAGTTCTTCTTGCTTCACAAGTTCTACAGAGCCAGCACAGAGGACCCACGTATGCTGTGCAAGCAGTGGACATGTGTCACAGCTGAGAAACATTGAGATTGGGAAATCCCTTCCTTTATGGGGAGCTCATTCTTGGTCCTAAAGGGAGCCATTGCCTCATCCCTGAAGGTTGCTTGCTGCAAACACAACCTGAGAAATTAGTATAGATGGAATGAGGTGTGCTTTCTTGGCTAACCCAGCAAGTGTGTGCAAGGATGCACCAGGCCCATGGTGGATTGTTTTTCTCAGTAGCGTTTTCATTTCTTTGCATATTCAATCAAAAAGTATGGAGTTTACTACATGACAGGAAATATACATGGAACTAATAATACAAAGAGCAGTGAAGCATGGTCCTCATTCCTAGGCTGCTCACAGGCTGTTAACAGCTGCAATGGCTCTGGCAGCACAAAGAGGTGCATGATAACAAATAACCTTTTGGGCATAATGGGAACACAAGAGAGGAAAGATGTTTTGAACTGGGCATTCAAGGATGCCCGGGCAAGGCAGTGCAGGAGAGGGAGGGATTTCCAGGGAGAGGCTATGGCTCAGGTAGGCACAGGGGCTTGTTGGAGCACAGCTCAAGATCTGGGCGTGGCTGAAGTGCAGCCCACGTGGGAAGGCCATGAGGACAAGGCAGGGGAGGGAGGCTTAGAGACACTGACTCATTTAATCCTTACATCCTGTCAGGCAAGTTATTGAGTAAATACTATGTACAGAGCTTCTTTTTAAAAATTACTTTGGGATTCTTATGTATGGGAAATATGTCTCTTCTATGGGGGAATTTTTTTTTTACTATTTTTTTACTATTTCAAATTAGCAAATACAAATTAGATGTATTTATGGTACACAACATGATGTTTTAATGTATATATACATTGTAGAATGGCTAAACGGGGCTAATTAGCATATGAATTATCCCATGTGCTTACTGGTTTTTTTTTTGATAAGAACTCTCAAAGTCTACCCTCTTCAGAATTTTCAAATATAATATATTGTCAGTGACTGTAGACACCATAATGTGCAGTAGACCTCTTGAACTGTCCTTCTGTTTTACTAAACTTTGTGTCCTTTTTTTTTTTTTTTTGAGATGGAGCCTCAAGCTATCCCCATGAGTAGAGTGCCATGGCATCACGCTCACAGCAACCTCCAACTCCTGGGCTCAAGCGAGTCTCCTGCCTCAGCCTCCGAAGTAGCTGGAACTACAGGCGCCCGCCACAACGCCTGGCCATTTTTTGGTTGCAGCCATCATTGTTGTTCGGCGGGCCCGGGCTGGGGATTCGAACCCGCCACCTTAGGTGTATGTGGCTGGCGCCTTAGCTGCTTGAGCCACAGGCACCGAGCCTTTGTGTCCTTTGACCAACATCATCCCAGTTACCCAACCCCAGCCGCTGACAACCACCATGCACTCTGGGTTTCTGTGAGTTCAGTGTTTACAGATTCAACATCTGAGCAAAATCATGTGGTACTTTGTCTCTGCATCTGATGTATTTTACTTAGCATAGTGTCCTCCAAGTTCACCCATGATGTTATATGTGACAGGATTTCTTTTTCTTAAGAGACAGACCATGTCACCCATGTTCAAGTGCAGTGGCCATTCACAGGCACAGTCATAGCCTGGAATGGCCACTACAGCCTTGAACTCCTGGGCTCAAGTGATCCTCTCTCTCACCCTCCTGAGTAACAGATTCTACAGAGGATTTCCTTCTTTTTAAGGCCGTATGTATGTACCAGATTGTGTATATTCCTTTCTCTATTCCTCTGTCAGTGAGCTCTTTCAGGTTGATCTCATGCTGTGGCTTTATTAAACAATGCTCATACACAGCTTGTCAGGCTGCCAATGCACCATCTCATTTGCTCTTCACAACTGCCCGTGCAGCCTCTCAGTAGACGAGAAGCCTGAGACCTGCCTGACCTGCCCAGGGCTGAAGCTGGCTACAGATCTGGGATCTGGGTCCAGGAGGCTGGTCCCACCGCCCGTGTTCTTCACACAAACCTCTAGAGCAGAGGCTGAGGGAGGTGATCTCATCTCCAAAGTTATCAAGCTCTTCAATGGTAGGACAGGGATTTGCAGTCATGCCCATCTGCCTGCAAAACTAGTACTGCCTTCCCAAAGGGTCCTCATGCACCCATGAAGTTTCAACATAAGCAAAGGAATTAACTAATAATAGAAGGCAATAGCTCAAGTTGGAGATGTTGTCGACGGAAAAGAAGGCACACTCTGTAAAACAATTGAAAGAGTTGAATTCTGAACCAAATTTGAGGACCATGACACAAAGCCACACCCAAGAAGCCTTGAGCCAGTGGACTTACACTGGTGGGTTACAGTTTGGTTTAATACATTTTAGGGAGACAGGAAATACAAGGAAAGTCATAAATTAATACATGGAAGGCATACATTGATTTGCTCTGAAAACATGGAACATCTCAAAGGAGATCCCACGGGTTATAGGTGGGTTTTAAAGACTCTTTGGCTGACAATTGCTGAAAGAGCTAGGCTCTGTCTAAGAGACCAGGAGTCAGTGAAAAGGGTTGCTGAGTTAAAATAAGAGTCTGTTAACCAGAGTCAAGCTATTGGACAGATGCCTAGCCCCAGCGGTTTGTTGTGTATATTGAGGACCTGCAGGTGTGTCTTGCAGAGCCTTACGCTGTTAATGAGTCACAGAGGACAGATCTAAGGAGGGAGGGGACATGATGGGGCATGTCTGACCTCCTTTCTCATGGCTAGCAATTCAGTTTGAGGGGATCCCCTTGGCCATTAGGGGGTCCAGTCAGTCAGCCAGTGGGGCATGGGGAACCTTAAGATTTTATTTTAGTTCACAGTGTGAAAGAAAGCAGGAGACATGTAAACGCATCCCCGGGCCCTCTCCTCCATTTTTCTTAGCCGTTGTCAGCTCCTTCTGAGAAGAGGTAGATATTTTTCTAATAGTGGAAGACAACACAGCATGGCAGTTAGAAAAACAGGCTTCGTAACACGAGCAGCTGGGACTGAACCCTGGCTTCACCTCTAAATAACAGCTACCGTCATGGTGTAGGCAAACTGCTCCCTTTCTCTGTTTCCTCCTTTGAGAATGGGTTGTTGTCAAGATTAAATGAGATATTATCTATAAAGCACTCAACACAGAGCCTTGTGCAAAGGGCTATCTGGGAGGATGTTGATATTGCCACGAATCAGGGCATTAGTGTGAAGGGGAGATGACAGTGAGTCAGAAACTGGAATCTTCTGGGGCGGGCCAGGTGTAATCCAGGGACTGGCTGTAGTAAGAGTGGCTATGGACAGCAGGGTCCAAAGGTACAACATTTGAGATCTAGCTACATAAGACATTGGGCTTCTGTCATTGGTCTGGTGCCTGGGCTGTCTGTGGAAGGCACCCTCCACAGATGGCTGAGGTGATGCTGTGGTCAGAAGCT
The DNA here is from genome assembly GCF_000181295.1 of Otolemur garnettii. Classification (NCBI taxonomy): domain Eukaryota; kingdom Metazoa; phylum Chordata; class Mammalia; order Primates; family Galagidae; genus Otolemur; species Otolemur garnettii. The sequence continues at coordinate 5,645,862 of NW_003852509.1, forward strand.
CTGGAGAGCTGTCCTAGAGGCTGCCTCCAAGTGAACAAATGACAGTGAGGAGCAAAGGTGGTATAAGGTGTGGCCAGCTAGGACCCAGCAGTCTCTGTGTGCCTGGTGGGGACTGCCTGGTCTGGCCACAGCAGATGTGTGTTTGGAGTGGCCTGGGCTGAAAGGGGCTTGTTGGAGGCCAGGGCCAAGCTGGCAAAATGAGTGCCCACCCCTGTAGCCTGTCTGGGTGATTGGCTACACAGAGCTGCGAGCAGGTTCCCAAAGTCATGAGCAGCTGGGGTGCAATAGTCAAAAATGTCAGCATGAGCTAGATGTTGAGAAGCCCAGACGAGAAAGAAAGGACAGACAGGACAAAGAGGAGACCAATCTGGAAGCAGTTGGTGGGGCCACAGGGGCTAGAGCAGGCCTCAGAGAGGTAGCTCCTCCCCTGCTTCCTGCCCTCAGGCGTGGTGCAGACCTGGGCAGGTGGCTTGCACCGCAGACCCATTTCTTCCAGGTCTGGAGGCTGGAAGTCTGAGGTGAGGGTGCCACAGGTCAGCTTCTGGTGAGAACCCTTCCAGACTGCCGGCTGCTGACTCCCTTGGTGCCCTGACTCAGTGTAAGGGGCATCCTCCCACCATGAGGGCTCTCCTCAGGACCTAACTGCCTCCCAAAGACCTCACCTCCAAACACCCTCATCTTGGGAGGTAGGATTTCATCAGAATGTGAGGAGGACAGAAGCATTCAGTCCACCACAGGCCAGTGGTCTAAAACCCAATGCTGCTCACCAAGGTTACTGACTCTAAGGCAGGGTGCCACGAACTAGTGCAAACCAAGGCAATGGCGACATCCCAGGCATGCTCTGTCGGACGTGTTCATGTTTAAAAGAAGACTAACGAAATTAAATGTCTGCTGGTGTAGCTGGGCCTGGCCAGCCTCCCTGATACCTCTGGTGGCGTTGAGCTGCTCCATCCCCCATCCATGTTACTGGCCAGGTCCCTGTTGGGTAGGGGCAGAAGCCTTGTTCATCGTGTCTAGGATTTTTGCTCTTTAGCATTTCAGCTCCTATTTTTATTTTAATTTCTTTCCTGTTTACTTAAAAAGACTTTGGTTGCCACTTTCTGCTGACTGCCCCTCCCAGATGGTGGGGAAGCATCTCTAACCCTTGTGGGTTATTTTCGAGGATGCCACTGAAAAATTGAGATTTTTTAGGAGCAAAATGCTGGAACCTTTGTGTTCCCCCTGCTGGTGAGGACACAGCAGGCAGCCAGCGAGAAGGTGATTCATGTCACCTTCTCATGCTGGGCTCCCAACAAGCTACTAATCGTCCCTTCCTGCTGAGACTGAGTGTGCCAGGTGACATTGCCCTGGTGCCCTTAGTGCACCAGGGCTCCCGCTTTTTTGGAATGCTGAACCAGTATGGTGAGCAGTCCTTGTGTGATTAAGCTGGCTTTTCAGGATAAAAGCCTGACTCCAAGACAAGTGGGCTTCTCAGAGGCGATGCCTCTCTTCCCCCTTTTTCTCCTCCTCTTTTCCTCCCCACCCCATTAAGAACGCCACATTCTGGCTCAGCGCCCATAGCACAGTGGTTAGTGGTTACAGCGCTAGCTGCATGCACCGAGGATAGCAGGTTCAAACCCACCTCAGGTCAGCTAAACAACTGCAACGAAAAACTAGCCAGGCGTTATGGTGGCGCCTATAGTCCCATGTGCTCAGGAGGCCGAGGCAAGAGAATCACTTAAACCCAAGAGCTGGAGGTTGCTGTGAGCTGTGACGCCAGTGCTCTTTAGTGAGGGCAACATAGTGAGACCCTGTCTCAAAAAAAAAAAAAAACCAAAATCCGGGGTTTGGGGCCTTTTTTTTTCTTTTTGAAACAGAGTCTCATTTGTTGCCCTTGGTAGAGTGCCACGGAATCACAGCTCACAGCAACCTTGAAGTCTTGGGCTTAAGCAATTCTCTTGTCTCAGCCTCCGTAGTAGCTGGGATTTTAGGGGGTTTTTTGTTTGTTTGTTTCTTTTTGAGGTAAGAGTCTCACTCTGGACCCTGGGTGGAATGCCATGGGTGGCATCATTATAACGCACAGCAACCTCAATCTCTTGGGCTCAAGTAGTCCCCTCGCTTCAGCCTTCCAAGTAGCTGTGACTACAGGTGTGTGCCAAGATGCCCAGTTAGTTTTTTTTATTTTTAGTAGAGACAGGGTTTCACTCTTGCTCAGGCTGTCTTCAAACTTCTGAGCTCAAGCAATCCACCTCAGCTTCCCAGAGTGCTAAGACTATAGGGATGAGGCAACATGCCCACCTACATTCTATTATCTACAGCAGGTTTATAAATTTCCTGCTTGGATACTGACTTAGCTGGGACCTGGGGAAACCACAGGCAAAGATGGGCCCTCCTGGCCTTACCCTGGCGTGGAGCCTGGAGTCAGGGCCCATGGATGTCTGCAGGGTCCAGAGCGAGGTAGGCCGAGCCTCAGTGACTCAGCAACACGACCACCTGTGTGTGGGAGGCCATCTTGGTGCATCTGGCAGTCATGGGCAGATTGATTTTCCCAGAGGTCTTAGGAAATCAGGCTCAGAGCAGTCTGTAGCCAGATGGCCTGGTCTGGAAACTCAGATCTGTCACTGACTATGTGGCCCAATGTGAATTACTCAGCATCCTGAGCCTTATAGTCCTTAAAACGTGGAAGTATCTTTCCAGAGCACTTATGACCATTAAATGGGTGTGCTCATGTGAGGTCCATGAAATAATGACTGGTCAATGGAATGTTCACTGTTAGCATCACTAACACCGTCAGTGCCATTGTCATCAACATTATTTATCCTCATACTGATTCTATACAATGTTATTTTATGTTGTGAAAGCAAAAGTGTGTGGGAATTCCCACACACTGTGTCCTGGTGCCCTCAGTGATTTCACTAAATGGTCTGGAAAGGCTCTTTGAAGGAGGCAGGACGTGAGCTGAGCCTAAAGAAGTCTCAGTGATGGTACATGAATAGACAGAAGAGCATTTGGAGAGCTATGTTATACACACACACACACAGTGTAACGGTTAGAGCACAGACTCTGCAAACAGTTTGCACTTGTTTGGCTGCTGGTCATGCCATTTACTAGCGATGTAACACCACCTAAGTTACTGACATTCTCGTTGCCTCAGTGTATTCCTTGGTAAAAGGAGGATGATTATTTGCCTATCTCAGAGGGTTGTGACTACAATTAAAAGCACATAAAATCCCTCACCAGTATTGGCTGGCATTATTATCAGAAGTGCACTTAGCACGTGGTGTCTGGCATTATTTGTAATACTTCGAGGGCTGAAGGGCAGGTTGCAACATCTGTTCTGAGCTGCTCATCCTCCACTGGAAGAAGGGAAACACTTAGAGGTAACAAGCAGCGCAAGGCGAGGTATCTCAAGCAGGGCTGGAGAAGCACCCCTCGGGGACCAGGCCCTGCATGTGACTCTCCAGGGGGCCACGAGGCCCAGCCCTGTCACAGCCTCTGGTTGCAGGTGGAAGACTCTTTGGGATCTGCCCCAGCCAGGGACAGGGTTGGTGTCTCTGGGGCCCTTTGATTTCCTCATCAGTAATATGAAGACCAAATCCATTACCTTACAGCACTGCAGGAGACACTATATTTGAAAAGCACTTTGAAAAACTAAATGAAGAGGGTTCAAGTTTATGGTGCTATTACTAATCTGCTTAACCCTTCCACCCTTCTCACCGCATCACGTCACCTCTGCGTAACCCGTGTCAGGCGTCACATAGCGCCCATCTGCCCTTACACTGGCTTTTCTCCCTCCACCGGCATGGCTCTGAGCTGAGGCGTCTGTCAGACCTTGGACAGTAGTGACATCACATGAACATTTGCACTGTGGCCTCTCTGGGGGGCTGGCTTGTCTAAAGTTCAGAGGAAATTTGGGATTACCACACCAAGTGGGTATGAAGTTGAACAGAAAGCACAGGACCAAAGCACTGACATGTTTTGAGCTTACGGTGTTGCTTCTGCTCTTGGTTTTGCACTGCTATAAGAGAATATCTGGGACTGGGTAAGTTATGTTGAACAACCCCCTCACAGTTCTAGAGGCTGAGAAGTCCGGGATCCAGGGGCCAGCATTTTGTGAGGCCGTCTTGCTGTATCATCTCACAGCCAAGGGGCAAAGAAAGTGCAAGAGAGAGAAAGCAAGTGCAGCTGAACTCCTCTTATGAGGAACCCACTCTTTAAAAAAAGAAGTGTTAATCCATTCAAAAGGGAAGAGTCCACATAGCCCAGTTACCTCTTAAAAGTCCCACCTCTTCACACTGTTACAATGGCAGCTGAGTTTCCAACAAATGCCTTTTGCAGGGGTACATTCAAACCATAGCACTGTCTCTCTTTTCTCTTCTTTTATTGTGCAATTCAACTGCGTAAGACGTACACAGTTTAACACATAGTTATTTTGTAAATAACCCTGCAGTCATGCCGTATGTCAGAACAGTGGAAGGCCCTGGAAGCCCCTGGAAGCCCCTTCCCTGTCTGCTGTAATTGGGTGTTTAATTTTTTGAGGTTTTTCTGTCTGTACCTGTGGGTCTGTTCATATGACTTTTCTCTTTTAATCTGTGAAGCTGGGGTATTAAATTCATTATTTTTCCTGTATTTCATCAACCTCACCTTCTTTATACTAACCCAACTTGGCCTTCTGATATTTTATTCTTACCATGTTGCTGGATTTGGTTTGATGAAACTTTGTCTTAGATTTCTACATCTTTGTTCATAGATGAGCTTGGTCTGTAATTTTTCATTCTTAATGTGTTTGCCAGGTTTTAAGATCAAGGACGAATTAACCTTATAAAATGAATTGACATTTTTTGGGAAAAAATTCTGAAAGAGATTTTATAAGATTTTGATTGTTTATCCTTTGACTAACTGGTGAAAATTGCTAAGAAAGTTTCCTTTGTGGAAAAGAGATTTGGGTACTGATTCATTTTTTTTAATGGCTATTGAACTATTCATGATTTCTATTTCTTCCTCAATCATTTTCAGTAGTTATTTTTTCTATATGGATATAGTGGACCCAGCACCCTTCGTTGAAAAGACTATTCTATTCTCTCCATGGTGAATTACCTTGGCACCAATTAAATAGTCTATTTGTAGGTCCATATGGATTAATTTCTCTATTTGACCCTAATTATCTATTTAGTATTCGTTACACCAGTATTACACTGTCTGGATAACTGCTTGAAAGTCTTAGAACCTGGAGGTGTAGTACCTTAATTTTGTTATTTTAAAGATTGTTTTAGCTATTTTAAGATATTTGCATTCCCATATAAATTATACTGCTGGAATAAAAAAAAAGTCTGCTGGAATTCTGATTTGGACTGTGCTGAATCTACAGATCAATTTGGGGAGAACTGACATCTTAGCGATATTGACTTTAGTTTTGTCAAATTATAACTTTGTGAGAATTTGTCCATTCCACTTAATTTCATCATTGTCCTATTTTTATCATAAACCCTTTTACTGGTGTTTTCACGTGTGCGACACATGATACCCCGCTCTTTTTCAGCCCTCATATTAATTACGTATATCTTTGCTTTTCCCTTGATCAATCATTCCAGAAGTTTGTGAATGTGTTAATTAAGAGGCTCCTGGTTCCTGTAACAATAGTAAACAGCCCCACATGTAACACTACAGCAGCTTATGTCCCACAGAGGTGTTTCTAATCAGCAGTGGCTTTCCTCCAGGGATGTTTGAGGAGCCCAGGCCACCCTCCTCTTTGGTGAGGCCACCTTCACCCCGCGGTTCCGAGGTTGCTTCCCTAGCAGCCACCGTGCTGGGCGAGAGGATGGAGGACCACACACAGGAGGCTTTTCCAGGCTGGGGGGAAAACCTAACTTTTGCTCACATTGCATTGACGAGACATCAGTGCCAGGCCCATAATCGCCCAGGGGGAGCTGGGACATGGTGCTGAGCTGTATGCCTGGAAATAACGGGTCTGTGCAGCTACTCGGGGTCTTCTGCAACAATTTTTAGTAGTCTGTTAAAAAGCTATTGAAGAAAAAAAACCTGCTTTGTTGGTCCTTTCTGTTACAGATTAGTTTTGTGTTTTATTAATTGTTGGTCTCAACTTTCTTGTCTTCCTTCTCTTCCTTGGTTTGGCTTTTTCTTTTCATCTTCTGACTTCTTGAGGAAAGATGCTTAACAGACTAAAGTTTGGGCTTTATTTTCTAGTATTTCGGACTATGAATTGTTCATCTGCATCACCCAAGCTTTCACTTGCTGTATTTTTTAAATCAACACCTATCTCCTTTCTGTTGGCATTCCTTCTGCACTCTATTTGTTATTATGAAGTATTATTTCTAAACACATGAGGATGATCTCTGCTGTTGGGTTTTGACACTACTGCATTGGATCCGAGAACACGCTCTGAATGATTTTATTTCTTTGAATTTGGTAATCATTTTCCCCTACTTGTTTAGAAACTATCCATTCTGTCTCTATTCTCTTAATATTTGCCCAGAACTTTTACAATATGCATGTTTAACTTTTCTAATTTTCATGTGAATCAGTTCTATGATCTTCCTCATGTGATCTCAGAACATTTAAACTTCATACCTATACTTCTGTGATATTGCTGTCCTGTATTTTACGTCTATGCTTTCTCTTTGAACACTCCTACTATGTGATTATTATTATTTTGTGTAGTCCATGGACGTTTTTATTTACTCCCTCGCTGCTCTTGTTGCTGTGTTCCTTCCTTCTCCCATCTAGGATTGCTCTCCTCCTGTCTAAGATTCCTTCTTGACATTTGCCTTAGAGTCTGCTGTGGGTGACTCTTCTTAGCTTTTTGTATACTTAAATTCCACTTATTATGAAAGGCGTTTTCATTGGAAATATGTCATTCTGGTCTGGCTGCTGTTTTCTTTCATATTGAAGGTAGAATTCTATTATTTTCCGGCTTCTGTAGTTGCTGTTATTGGTCTAACTCTTTGCAAGTGATTACCCCTCCCACCCCATCGCACCTGCTTTTAGACTTTTTAGTTTCACTGACTTGTCCAGGAGTACATTTCCCTTTTATTTATTCAGCTTCAGATTTGTTGGACTTCTTAAATGTATGACTGGGTATCACTGACTACTTCAAATATTATGTCTTTGCCATATTATCTCTTTCCTTTTGGAGTTCCAGTTTAAACTAATGTTATACTTTCTTACTTTATCCCTCATGTCTCTTAACCTCTCTTCTATAATTTCCATCCTTTTACTCTTTGTGCTATATTTTATCAATTTCTTTCAACCTATCCTCTGATTCACTGCTTTTCTCTTTAGCTGTGTCTAATTTGCTGTTAAAGCTATTTGCTGAGTTTCTAAGCCTTTTATTATATTTTTAATTTCTAGGAATTTTAATTTCTAAGAATTAATTTCTAGTTTCCTGTTCTCTGTAGATACTTAAGCTTGTCTTTTGTTTCTTTAAACATAGTAAACATACTTGTTTTAGTTTCAGACACTTTGCATTTAGTATCTTCTCTAACCTCAGCACCACATGATATCGCTGTGTCTTTCAAAGTGAAAAGAACACTGAGGTGGTTGTCTAAGGGTCTGTTAATCCTTTTCTACCGTCTACCTTCAGCTGGAAGTGGAAGCTTCTAAGAAACTGAGACTGCTGAGCCAAAGAGAAGTTTAGATTTGATCCCTGCTTGGGATCTGGGATGAGATCAGCTCTGCCAGACAGCCCTCTCCCCTGCAACACGTACATACATGAAAAAGAACCAGAATCATTGATTATGGAATAAAGTTTTGTGAAACTAAGATTTATGTCTCCATGACTCACTGTGAGCTCAGGGATTATGTCTGATAACTCCCTATAACTATCATGCCTATGATAAGACTCAGTAAATACAAAAGAATGTCCATAACTGACCACCTCCCAAACAATCACCTCCTTAAGTGAACCTAATTTTCATAGACCAGCCATGCACCACATGTATGCATCAGTATCAGTACAGTAGGCCTAGTTCCTTATGTTGACCACCTCTGTATGTTAACCAGTGTGTTACAGTCCCTTGGGTGCTCAGCTTACAGAGGTTCTACTGTATGTGGTGAAAGCAGGAGTCAGTGTTCTGGGTGCATAGCTGGGATGCAAATACACCTGTAGAAATAAATTAATAAATGACTAAAATAGCAACACAGTTGAAATAACTCATTTGAGTGGTATTTGTCTGTTGAATGTTTATCAATATCTAGCTATGAACATTTAGATCGGGGGCTGCCCCCTTCTGTCAAGGGGCAGATAATAAATACCTCGGGCTCTGCTGACTGTATGGCCTGTTCACAACTACGCAACTCTGCCACTGTAGCCGGTCTTAGTCAGATCCAGCTGCCGTAACAACTAAATACCGCAGACTAGGTGGCTTAAAAACAGGAATTTATTTTCTCACATTTCCAGAAGCTGTAAGTCTATGATCAGGGCTCTGCAGGGTGGTTTCTGGTGAGGACTCTTTCCTGGCTTGCAGAAACCACCTTCTCATCGTGTGCTCCCGTCATCTGTCCTCTGCGCCTCACGTCCCTGGAGTCTCTTCCTCTTCACATCAGGACAGCAGTGCTCTCAGAGTAGGGCCTCACTCTTATGGTCTCTTATAAGTTAATCAGTATTTAAAGGCTCTATCTCCAAATATATTGAGAGTGGGACTTCAACAGAGGAATTGTATATGACACCACTGAAAGCACAGTTCCTGGAGCAGACAGACTCTGAGCTCTGGGTCACCCACAGCCCGCCGTGTTCTGCCCTCTTCAGCCTCCACGGGGCTGTGTGATCCTAATTTTAACCTATAGCAGCGACCAATATTATATTAATAGTAGGAAGGCCTATAAAACATCTTCCTTCATTGGCCTGGCTTTCCTTTCCTGTAGAGGGGATGTAAAGCTCTCGAGTAAGTGGCAGTGGTGTGTGTGAGTGGACCATACTGTCTGTTCATTCAGTTCAGTGTTCACAGAACAGCTCCTGTGTACAGGACAGGCTCTAGGTGCTGGGGGCAGATGTGAGGAACACAATGAATGCCTTGCTTTCTCGAGGCATGTGGTGGCAGGATGAGGCTTTTGCCAAAACCCTAAGCACCGGTAAAGAAGGCCCAAGTTGCCCCTTGGCCAGGCCTTTCCCCGTTTCTCTTCTCAGAAGTCACCCACTGTCAGTCCTCTGGCCTTTGTGAATGCACTTTCCTGGTCATGTCCCTGTCCTGTGCCACAGGTATGGACCTTCCAAGTTCTGAGACTGACAGGAGCGGGGCCATGAAGGAGAAGTGGTTATTCATAGAGAGTGATGAATATTGGGGCAGATGAGGAAGGAAGGGCAGCCGCTGCTCCCCAAGGGAGAGTGGGCCTCTTGTACCCACCTTCCTGATTGTGGCAATTCTGTGGACTCAGGCCCAGCTGGCGGTTCTGGTAGCAACCTGGGGCCTACTGGTGGGGTGAGAGGACACGAGAACTGGCTCCGGGGACATGATTAGCAGCTCTGACAAGGAGCCTGTGCCCACCCGTCTCTGGGAGGGAGGGCATTCCTGAGAGAAGCAGTTTCCATGGACCCCGTTCCAAGGGAATGGCTCCCCGTTGTTTGCCCTGGTGACCAGAGGCAGCACTGCAGGTCAGAGGGGAGCTGTCCACCAAGGGCTGGTGGAGCTCAGTCTCGCATCTGGCCCTGATGTGTGTGGGAAGGAGGGCAAGGGAGACAGCGGGGAAGGCACTGCTGGGATCAGCCAGGAGATCTGCCCACCAGAGAGGGGCTGCCTGTTTATCCTAGCATTGTCCTTCAGGCAACTGCGTGTCTTTGAACAAATGACTTGGGTCAGGGACCAGTTTCCGTCAGGCTCTTCCAGGCCTGTGCTCTAAGTATAGAATGAGATTATGGACCATCTTTCGTTCTAGTTCATTCCTTTAAGGAGAAGATGGAGGCCCAGCACTTCTAACCCTTATTCAACACCCCCAGTGTCAGACTGAGGCTGAACCAGGGCGGACCCTTCCCAGAGTCAGGTGGGCTCTTCCTGGGCTCCTGTGAGCCACTCACAGACACCTGTCTGCCCCTGCACATCTGTCCTGGGCTCCCTCTCTGGGACTCCATTCTCTCCTCTTGGTGTCCCATGCAGGTTTCATGGCCCAGCCCAGGACCACCTCCTCCAGGAGCCCCACCGTCCACCTTCAGAGTGTCCATTCCCACACTGCTGTCGGGGAGATGCTCTCACTCGGGAGGACGCTGGCCCACTTTCCAGGCAGCGTGGTACATGAGGCTCTTTGCACCTGACCCCTGCCTTATTGTCACCTTTCTCTTACAAGTGCATCCTTAGTGCCACACATCCTGTCCGCCATGCCTTCCTCTTCTCACCTGGCTGGTGTCACCACGTCCCTCCCCCAGAGAGCCTGTCCTGCTCACCGGGAGGAAGACCCCACCTGCCTGGCCCCCCCAGCACTGTATAATTTTCTGCCTCTTTCCTGCTTCTCCTCCTGCTGCCCTCCCCGGGGTGGGCGCAGTCTCTGTCACCAAGCACTCAGCCTGGCATGAAGCGGATGCCCACAAATAAGTGTCCGAAGGAGCTGCTGAATCACGGAGAATGACTCAGCCCCACTAGGTTACAAACTGCCCTACCGTGTTTGCTAACCATGTATCCCCTGCCCCACTGGCTCTTTCCTGCTGTGATTGGTCAGTGCTGGGAGGAGAGCGGGCCCCAGGCATGGGGCGTTGAAATGACCTGAACCACTGTGTCTGCAGGTGTCAGCGTGGCCTAGGGTGGGGGGCAGGTGAGATTCTCCTCCCTGCCCTTGCCTAGCAGACAGGACAAGGGTGGAGCCAGCAGAGGAGCCTCGCCCCTCTGTTTTGGTTCCTCAGGTGTGGTGGCCCCACCTGGTTGGGCAGCTCGGCAGAGTGGGCCTGAGCAGGCTGGTCACATAGCATATGCCAGACTCTCCAGACTTCCCGGCCTTCCTCCCAGCTCATCAGAATTTTCAACCTGACTTTCTATGTTACTCAGTTTGTCAATTTGCCATGGACATGATTGCTTTCTGTAAAAGCTGTTTACTGAGCTAAAGTAAATTTTAATTTAGCTAAACAGAGACACAAAAGTAAGAGTGATGTTTCCATGTGTGTGTAACTCATGGCTGTCCGGCTAGAGCCACCACCTGCTGCCAGAAATACAGCGGCCAGGAGGACTCCTTCAGAACCATGTCAGATGTGCGAGGTGTTATGAAGAAGACGTAATGAATTTTGAGTCTCTGGATTCCAAACTAAACCCAGTAGTCACCTCTGGTCCATATCAGTGAGGAACAACAGAGAAATCTGGAGATCCCTGGTGTCCAGTGGAGGGCAGCACAGGAGAGGAATGTGGTGGGGGGATTTACTGTCAGCTCAGTCCTTCCATGATTTGCCTTGTTTGCGTAAGTCCCATAGTGCCTTTCTCATTAAAATTGCAACATTTTTGGATGAAAGAATGGATGAGAAAGAATTCTTTTTTAAAAAATTCTTTATTGGGGCGGCGCCTGTGGCTCAAAGGAGTAGGGTGCCAGCCTCATATGCCGGAGGTGGCAGGTTCAAACCCAGCCCCAGCCAAAAACTCAAAAAAAAAATTCTTTATGAAATCATAACTGTGCCCATTAATGCATTTATGAGGTACAATGTGCTGACTTGAGGTACAATGTGGAACGCTTCCATCTAACTGATTTGTAGAACTGTCTCTTTGCTTACTTATTTTTTGTGGTAAAAACATTCATACTCTATTCTTAATAGTATAAAAATGTATCATTGCATTATGCACATTAGGTTGGATCCTCCCCAGATACCCTCCCTCCTCCCTCTCCTTCCCTCTCTTTTCTCTTCCCTCCTTCTTTCTGGTCTGTAGTTATGTTTTACCATTCCTATGAATGTGTAGGTGACTATATACTGATTTCGTAGTAGCATTGAATACACTGGATAATTTTTTTCCCCATTCTTGAGATGCTTTATTAAGAAGAATATGTTTCGGCTCAGCACCTGTGGCTCAAGTGGCTAAGGCACCAGCCACATACACCTGAGCTGGCAGGTTCGAATCCTGCCCGGGCCTGCCAAACAACAATGACTGCTGTAACCAAAAAACAGCTGGGCATTGTGGCGGGCACCTGTAGTCCCAGCTACGTGGGAGGTGGAGATGGGAGAATCGCTTGAGCCCAGGAGTTGGAGGTTGTTGTTAGCTGTGATGTCATGGCACTCTACTCAGGCAACAGCATGAGGCTCTATCTCAAAAAAAAGAAGAATATATTCCAGCTCTATCCAGGTAAACATAAAAGATGTGACATCTCCATCTTTTTATGGCTGCCTAGTATTCCATAGTGTACATATACCACAATTTGCTAATCCAGTCATGGATTGATGGGTACTTAGGTTGCTTCCATGACTTGGCAATTATGAATTGGGCTGCAATAAACATTCTGGTGCAAATGTCTTTGTGGTAAAATGATTTTTGATCATCTGGGTAAATATCTGGTTGGGGGATTGAAGGATCAAATGGTAGGTCCACTTTTAATTCCTTGAGTGTTCTCCAAATTTGTTTCCAAAAAGGCCATATTAGTTTGCATTCCCACCAGCAGTGTAGAAGGGTTCCCTTCTCTCTGCGTCCACGCCAACATCTGTAGTTTTGGGAGTTTGTGATGTGGGCTAATCTTACTGCAGTTAGATGATATCTTAAAGTGGTTTTGATTTGCATTTCTCGGATGATTAAAGATGGTGTGCATTTTTTCATGTGTTGGTAAGCCATTCGCCAGTCTTTTTTTTTTTTTTTTTTTGAGACGGAGCCTCAAGCTATCCCCCTGGGTAGAGTGCCGTGGCATCACGCT